>NC_080187.1:90413637-91018012 GCF_030028045.1 Hippopotamus amphibius kiboko
AGATTTCTCTGTCTTCAGGCAGTTAATGCACATTTCCTCATAACATTCTCACATAATCCTAAAATTTTGAGACGTTTAATAGGCCCAAGATCTTACAGCTAATAAGAGATGGTCAGGATTTAAATCTAGGTCTCCTAACTCCATGCCTGCATCTTTTCAGTAGTCAAATTACTTTCATAGTTTTACATTCTAGCTTACCTTGTATTTTCATTATTTATATGTATATTATTTCTTCTTTTTAAATCAGTGGTTCTCAGAGAGTGGCTCATGGAGTATCAGCATCAAATTCACCCGGGCTAGGTGTTGGAGTGCTGATTCTTGGTTGCTGTCCTAGATCTACTGAACTGTAACATCTTAGTGGAGGACAAAGCCTCTCTTACTGATATGAATCCCAGATAAATCTGATGCACAGAATAATTTATACCACCCTTCTAAAGAGTGATGTTCAATATATCTATTCATTTTCTACATTTTCCAGGTTAGTGTCAAATGGTTGGTGTTCAGTAAGTTGCTTTTTTTTTTTAACTTTTTTTTATTGGAGTGTAATTGCTTTATAATGTTGTGTTAGTTTCTGCTATACAACGAAGTGAATCAGCTATGTGTATACATATATCCCCTCCCTCTTGAACCTCCCTCCTACTCCCCCACCCATCTCACCCATCTAGGTCATCACAGAGAACCGAGCTGAACTCCCTGTGCTATACAGCAGGTTTCCACTAGCTATCTAATTTACACATGGTAGTGTATACATGTCAATCCTAATCTCCCAGTTCGTTCCACCTTCTCCTTCCCCAGATTCTGAATATACTTTAGAATCCTTGAGCAAGAAGTTTGATTTTCTTTTATATTAAATCAATCAAGTAATTGTCCATGACATTGGCTACCAGAACTCTCCTATAATTCCTTTAATTAACGTAGTTCTTTGGGTTCTAGGAAGCAATGAGGAGAACACAAAAGACTAGATTACAGAATTTTAGGACAGTATATTGACCAACTGATATTGTTTGTCATAAAAAAAATTGGCAATGCAAATATCTCAAGTCTAGTTCAATGAGTAGTTTTGTAAAGAATTATATGTTAGGTAGGCCCCTTCAATCGTGTCCAGCTCTTTGATATTTTCTTTGTCCCTTTTCCCTTCACCATAAAAAATTACACTCCACGAGATATGGTTAAGGGAGATGGGAACAGATGGGATTTTATTAGGAGAAATGGAAGGAAGAAGCCTAAAAATGAAACCTTTGTGTTCAATACAAATGTATCTTTGTTCAGGAATCTTTTCTTAATCTCTTTGAAGCTGCATAATTTTTAAAATTACCCATGGGCATTGAGAACTTTCCACTAGTTTCTAGGCTTTCTAGATATGGTGACGCTATGGGAATCATTTGGATTTCACTCCATATATTGAATTAATTAATTCAATGAGTTCCAAAATGATAAACATCTTATATATCAGCTTGAGAAAAGCTAAACTGAAAAGCACGCTGCAACTGAAGGGAATGCTCATTTTTTACTGAGATATGTAGTTTAATGGGTGGATTTCATAGTGCCTCCACCTGGAGATCAAAGATGCTATTAGGGTAGGCCCATTCTAGACTTTTCTAATGCTTATGCAGAGTACCCAATAAGCTCTTCCAAATCCAAATGATCATTCATTCTATATTAAGGCTCTCTCAATATCCATGTGTCAATAGATGTAGTTATTTTCTCTCATCATAGAACAAAGTCATGAAATTAGTTGTTTTTCTGACATATACTTTTGCTATTATATTTGGTTCATAAGAGAGTGGCATTAGAATATAGGAAAAATATTCCATTACCATATCTTATAGATATATTCATTATAATGCTTACCACATAGTCTTCTAATATAATAATAATTTGTTAATCCTTTCTTCTTAACATATTTGGAACATATATTAAATTTATTTCAGGGTGTCTAGATGATATTTTTCCACTATCAGAAAAATGGAATAATCATTAAAAGATAGTAAATTATAAAATATATTTCAGACAATTCTAAAAGTTAAGGCAGTGTTGAATTTCAGTGCCAAATTTATATGTGGTTGTATAGAAAGTCATATCTATCTCATCCTGACTTTTACAGTTTCCTAAAGGGAAAGTGAATTTATCTAACATTATCTATTTAATTGTAAAGAGTATTTGGTCTAGTAAATGAACAGATAGATATTCATGGAAATATCTTGAGAAAAGGGAGCCATGAAAAAAGATCCAGTAGAATTTCGTGCTATTAAGCTGTTGGTATTTTGGAACTTTCTGATCTAGCATATTTCTATAATGTGATGACAACTGTACTTATCCTACAGTTGTACATTTCCTACAGGATTTTCTTTGCCTGCTTACACTATGGGAGCTAGAAAAGCAAAACACTTTCTTTTTTAGTCTCCCTTGCAAAGTAGAGTGTCAGTGTCACATATTTTGGTTAATGAGATGTCAGTGAAGTCTGTTGGGACTGCTAGGGAAGTTTTTACTTCTTGATGTAGGCATCATACGTCACCCAACCTCTCTCTCTTTCATTCTTTCTCAAGGTCACTCATCATGGTGGGATCTTCAGAAGCTACTTGTAGGAAGGAAGGATAAAAGAAGAAAAGACCAAGAGAATCAGTGACATCATCACTATTGTTATTGATAACCTAATGTCAGAATTTCTGTAACTATAGACTTGTTTTTTTGAGAAAGGGAAGGGAGGAGAAAAATTAACTGTGATTTATATGTCACTGTAATTGGATATTCTGTTACTTATAGCCAGATGCATTATGAGTGATGCATTTAACCCTATTGCAGGTAGGAGATGTATTTGGACATCATTATAGATTTTTCTTTTAACACTTTGGAATTTCATAGACTTGTAAGACTTTTTCTTATATTTAGAATACATATAATCTATAAAGAACCATATTTGTCCAGGATAGGAAAACAGAATGACTTAAAAAATGATCAGATATTTGGGGTAGTTTTGCATTTTATTCTTTATTCTTTGAAGAAAATGGAGGTACAAATTATAATAGCAGCAGAAATAGGATATATTTAAAAAATATTTATTAATGATAGACATAAGTTAGCATGCTGATTATGCTGAAAATTATTTCTTAAGGAGGCACAGTATATTTCTTTTTAAACTTATGTATACTAATTTCAAGGTGGTATCCAGGATTAGATTCTGAAACAGCAAAGCCTTATTGGAAAGTGAGTGAAATCCAAATAAAGTCTTCAATTAGTTCATTGTAACACAGTGATGTTAATTTTTCACTCTGACCAATTATCCTGGTTCTATAAGATGTTAGCATTAAGGGGAACTGAGTCAAGGGCATACGGAAACTCTTTGTCAACACTTCTCTAAATATAAAATATTGTTTCAGAATTAAAAAGGTATTAAAATTATGTACGCAGGTAAAAGTGTGTACATTTTTCCTCTGTGGATAATACAAAAGTGCAAGCTCCTCATGAATACCCACTAGAACTATTGTAACAGGGGTGATGGCCTTGACTTGTTACGTTGGTAGAACGACCATTCCTAGCGCTGGAGAACTTGTGTATTTCATTCGGGAGGGTATATGAGCAATATTTTTCAGTAGACACATCCATTTTATGGGTAGAAGCCTTGGGTAATATTTACTCATGTAGTCTTTTTTCCTAATCCACGGTTACAATAACTGTTGTCACCGTGAGTTCACCCTCCCTTGTGGTTGGGTGTTGGAATAGCAGGACTGTTAGGCAGCCTCCTTTGAAACTGCTACTTATTATCCTTCGTTAAGCTAGCAGGAACAACCTTTACTTTACACATCACTTCCAAACTGAAATGTTCACTTGACTGCTCTGTGGCAAGTACAGCTGCTCCCCTGTGCACACTGGCTACTGCGACTTGTATTGAGTTTTTATGGCTGTAGGTACTTTTCAAGAGAGTAACACATTCTTCTCAAATATTGAATGGACTCAATTTGTGTTCCTGCTGTTAGAAGTCTGTTCCCCTTGATCCTCAGTGACTGCTTTTGATTTAGGTTTCATCAGGAGTGGCTTAGTGAGGTTTCTCCTTCTAACTCAGACTCCCTTCCAGGAAAAACACGTTCCATGGTTTACCACAAGCATTTCCTTTTCAATATTGACACTACTATTAAATAAACATTATAAAAAGAATTGTGACAATTCACCCCTAATTCCTTGCTTTAAACCCACTAAGAATATTTTTTCTTCACATTTCCTTTCAATTGTTTATCACATATCTGCATCTTTCATAGTTTTAACAGTCATGCAAAGTAAATATTCTTTAAAAATAAAAAATTTTATTTTGTGAGGTCATCATCCATATGATTTTAATTGCTGTGGGCTGCTTCATTAATTTGATATATCATTTAATTATATTCAACATTCAGTTTATTCTTATATTGTTCCTTTTATATGTATCATGGCACTGAGTGTCTCTCATGGCTTGAATTGTGTCCTTCCCTAATTTCACGTGTTGGAATCCTAACCCCCACTACCTCAGAACGTGACCTTATTTGGAAATAAAGTTGCTGCAGATGTAATAAGTTAAGATGAGGTCATTAGGGTGGGCCCTAATCCAATGTGACTTGATGTCTTTATAGAAAAAGGGCAATTTAGACATAGGGACACACACATGCACAGGAAGAACCCCATGTGAAGATGAAGGCAGAGATCAGGGTGATGCTTCTATAAGTCATGGACTGCCAAAGATTGTCAGCAATCTATCAGAAATTAGAGACAAGGCATGGAACAGATTCTTTCTGATAGCCCTCAGATAGAACCCACCCTACAGATACGTTGATTTTAGACTTTTAGCCACTAGAATTGTGAGACAGTAAATTTCTGTTGTTAAAGCCACCAAGTATGTGGTACTTTAGTCCTAAGCAACTAATATAATGTCATTGAAATGTTCTGTGTGATCAGTGTATACCATCCTTGTTTTTGGCTCACTGCCCAAATTCATACTTTCCTACTCAAAATAATTTTTGATTGATCTTCCCTAGTTAGAGGTAAATGCATCTTGTAAATCATATATATTTACATATATACATGAATATATGTATATTTTATATATATGTATATTTACATATAACGTACTTTTAAAAGAATATTAAACATGCATATGTCAATGAACACTGTTCTGTTGGTTAAATTAATGACAGCATAAGGATAGCCTATTGTAAGCATCATTCTTAAATAGTAGCTTCTTATTTTGAATACTTTACATTAAATTATTTGTTTCAATAGCATTATCACTCTATGGACCTTTCATAGATTTAACTACTCTTAGTAATCTGTAATTGTTTTTATTAATTTGGTTAGGAGTAGAGCTCACCAGGCAGCAGCAGCCAAAGGGCTGCTTTTTCTTTCCAGCGCTGCCCCAGTCATTCCTGAAAGCAATCTTAATATATAACAACTGGAAGTTACAGACCTAATCTGAATTTTCCTGCCTCGGGAAATGAAATCATCCCCCCTCCTTTTCAGTGGAGAATGTTACCAGAGAGGGAATTCTGAGCACAGGTTGTACTCATTAGTGTGTGTGGTAAATGTTAGAGTTGCTGCAATTGTTGGTCCAGTTTTGCTGATAAAAATGGAAAAGATAGTTTTTAATGTGGTCACGGGTTCATATTTATCTTTCTATCTTTGCATTTGACATGTGTTTCTCAATACTATTCTGCTCTTTGCTTTGATGTCTCATTGGCTATTCAACTTTTGACTCCATTTAAAGTAAAAAGATAGAGTCGGCAGCTATGTACCAAATGGCTGGTAGAGGATGTCCTAGAGAGGTGTGTCTCTTAGGATTCTAACTTAAGCAAAAAAGAATTTAATGGAAGGACCTCAGGTAACTCAGAGAATTGACAAGAAGGCTGAGACGGCCAGACATGGAACTCCCAGGAAGCACAGGAGCATCATAAGGCAGGATGGGAATACCTTCTTGACCATCACAAGCACATCCCTTTGCTGTGAAGGAGAGTAGAGAATCTAGACATATAATTGTCCTAAAATATGCCCACAGTGTGCAGTAGAGTGTTAATATACTAAAAGGTGGCTGGGTCACCAAATGTGTATCCACTGTCAGAACAAAGAGCAGTTGGGGCTATCAAAATGAACTAAGTGAGAAATCAGCTTTATCCAAGAAATGGATAGTGGACAAACAGAAAAAGTGATGAGCGAAAGAACTCAAAGCTATTTGTTTATGTTAGAAACTCCTTCAAGAAGTTATGAGACAAAATCACATTCCTAAACATGGTATGTTGGAGCACATTTTTCTTACTTTTTTCTTCTCTGTAAAGCCTACCAGGTCATAGCCTCATAGGCATCACTCTAGTATTGATAGAAATAATAATAATAAACAAAAGGTGATAAAAAGTACATGATCAAGGTCCAGTGTATATTATGGTCAATACATATATGTTTTCTTTTAATAAAAATTATGGTAATTTGTTGAGAAACTGGCTTATATACTTAACTGATGACATTAAGTTTTCCTTAAGTTGAATCCAGGATTTATTTAAAAATAAGAACAGAGCAAGCAATATTATAGCAGTGCTATCACTGTTATCAATAAGGGGCAGGAGAGAAGGAATAAAATGGCTTGAAAGTTATAAAACTGGTCAACCTGGCTGGTATTCCAGTGACTAAAAATAGTGCATTGAAGTTTAGGGCAGCAGATTAAGACAGAGTTTGGGGTCTGACTTTTATTATACTCACATTTAAAATAATGCATTTGGATAAGATTATTAAGAGGGAGAGCTCAGTCAGTGAAAGAATGATGACTGTTATATTTAGGAGAAAGAAAGAGAAATAGGAAATAATAAATGTGGCAGAAAAAGAGATCATTTCATTTTTTCCCCTTAAGGACAAAAAAAATATCTCTTTAAAAGAGAATCAATATGGTCCCCCATTTTATACTCAGGCTGTACATCATTTATAGGAAGATTAACATTTTAGTAAACTAACTGATATACAATTATCAAAGCACTTTGAAATCTAAGATCAAGAACAAAAGAAGTGGGGATCTTCTAGGAGACATTCTGAAGTACTTAAGGGTACAGGGTTTGGAGTTAGAAAATCCTAGGATTGAATCCTGATTCCATCACTTATGAACTGGGGCTAGTTGCTGAAATTTTGTAAGCCTCATTTTTCCTCATCTATCAATGTATTTTACAATCTTTCAGATGTATTCTGTTATCTGACACATTTGTTATGTCACCTTACCACTCACATTTATCAGGCAATTTATATTTGGATATAATAGAAATAGATCTGACTGATAGTTCACAAATTACCACTAAAATAGTCCTGCTTGTGTAGCTGTTATATAAAATGCGGCTGTGTGTTGTCTGGTATGCAGACATTTTCATTTCCATTCCTTCCCTATGAAGCTGTAACATTTCCACAGTCAAGGCCTACAGTCTGAAAAATGAACATGGAAGCAATAATCAAACCCTGGGCAGGAATAAAATTCACAGGCCTGAAAAAAATGAAATCAACCCCATCCTGTGTACATTCATTTACTCATACCTTTGAAGGAGTTTTGTGACTATTGGGGAATTTGGAATGTCTTTGCTCTCATCAAATGAATGTTTTCTTTAAAGCTAGTACAATGGAAAAAAGAAGAAAGCAAAGATGACTTGGAGCCCCAGAAAATATGAGACAAAACTCAACTGTGTGTGTGTGTGTGTGCGTGCACACAGAGGCTGGGGGAGAGAGAAAGCTTTTGGAAATAATTTTGAATATTTTAATTTTTGGAAAATAATCTTTAATGTTCCCAATGTAAAACTATGCATTGTATGCAGGGCCTTTCAAATAGCAATCAGAGAATAAGTGACATGTAGAGTAAGAATTAGTATAGAAATTGACCTTTGCCAAAAATTCTGTTTTGTGTTTTTATTTATTTATTTATTTTTTACAAGTCGTTGATTTCCACTTGTGAGAGCTATATAGATTGTTACTACCTCACCCCACCCAGTGTACATTCTGTCTACATTGGACTTCTTTTAGTTTTTCTAATGGTTCACAATCCCTCAGTGTCAGAGCTGTTCCCACTTTCTGAAAGACCTTTTCCTGCCTCATCAGGATATATCATTCATTCACACATATTCTTTATATGCTAGTTTAAATGGCGCTTCCTTGGAAAAATCTTCCCAATTCACACACATAGATTAGATCAAGGCTCTTTGTTATTATTTTTAGACTGTGTCCTTTTCATTCATATGCTTATCAAGGGGCTTGGTAAGGTGCTTTGCACAAAGTGGGCACTTAATGATGACTTGCTCAGTGAACAAATGAAGATATAAGTAAGTTGGTCATTTGACCACTCGGATGACTTTTGATCTTGCTGGACCACCTGGAGTCCATGAAATAATTTTTTCTTCCACGTGAACATTTGGTTTTAACATTTGACCCTGAACCTTTAATGCCACATCCATCCTCTTCTGTTCACTTCCAGATTCTGTATTTGCAATTATAGAAAGTTGACAGTGTGTGTCAAATTAAAATTCATGAACAGGTCAGTTCCCAATATGGGTCATTAATTTTAGTAGCCAATATTCAAACTTCCATGAAATTGCATAAAAGAAAATCTCTGGATTCCAGAAATCAACATGTTTTTAAAGAGAAAGGAAAACTTTTTCGGTTATACTTCTCTTTCTGAAGTGTACAATCAGTTATTTTTTTCTTTTTAACAGCATCTCATCTATTTTTAAAACTACTTGATGAACAAAAAATAAAAAATCACTTTCTTTTGCAATTTGCTAAAAATAACTAGGAGGGAATTATTAACAGTAAAATGATGTCATTTCTTAGTCACTTAGCTTACCTTTTTAAAGAAATGCTACTTTAAGATCTCTGCACCTGAAAGGAAAAAAAGATACCCGGGCCACACTTGCTATTTTTTCAGTAGAAATGGAAGAGGTGTTATATATCTATCCTCTCATAAATATTTTAGGAATTATTTTTAATGATACAAGTCATAGGAACAATTTAAAGAGAGTAAAAAATATCAAAACAAGCTAATCTTAAAAGCCAGCCACATGTGTGATCATTCAAATTTTAAAGTCAAGAGTAACTGATTCAATGCACGCTCATGCATAGGAAAAAACATCAAGGTTATGAAGATAGAGAGATAGATAATATCCCAATATTTCCTGTTGACCTTGAAATATATGCAGTAAAGCATATGTCAGTTTGAGATTTAAGTTTTTTTTTTTTACTATAACTTAACATTTTCATCAATCCCCCCCCCCCCATTTAAAGGCACAATTTTCAAAAAATCTTCAGAGAAATAAAATCTGCTCAGCATTATACAAAATTTTGGATTCATTTGTGACTCTCAGATTCAAGGAAAAATAACAATAAGCTGTTGAAATAACAAATTCAAAAACCCCTCACAAAAACAAAGCAAGCAAAACAACAATAAACCCCAGCTTAGTTATGAAAAGTTGAAGTAAATTGTAAATGTTCTGACCAAATCTCTATCCAGAGGTTATCCAGAGGTGCTTCTATTCTGCTTATTTTCTATTGTTTCCATTTTCTTTTCTTTAAAAAAATCTGTAAGAATTCAGGCTTGAAGCTCTTTGTAAATTAAATATTTCCGTTTCTATTTTAAAGTCAACATTCAAAATTTACTAATAAGCTTATATTAAAGGTAACAAAGCCAGAAGTATACATAACTTAAAAACCTCATTACACATTATGGACAATGGGCAACTGGTTGTTAAGTGCTTGTGATTTCAGAGATAATTAAGAAAGCTACTAATTCTACTATATATACATTATATTCTTTGGGGCACCTATGTCAGTATGTTTATTGTTCAATGATAGAACAGTGGTTGACAATATAGAAGTGTAAATAAAAAGTCACTAAGTTTTGTTGACTTCATATTTACATAACATTCTAATTTTTAATGAAGTGTCTACATTTTTATCTCGAGATGAACTGTATATACTTTTGGCATCAAGTAAGTGAAATGTTAAAAATCATGTTTTGGTGGGTTCTGTATTCTGACCTGGGACCCTAATTTTGATGCATGTTATTTGAGTAGGTGTACGGGAAAGAGATCATTCTTGACAAGGGAATAACATCAATACATGTTTGGGATTAGAATTAAAGGGAGTAACTGATCAGACTAGAAATAAAGGGCGTAACACCAAGAAATGTGATGAGCCTACTCTCTATAAATCATGAATCTAGAGTGGTGGTGGTAGTGGTGGTGACAGCAGTGGTGTAGAAAATACAGTACAACATTGGATAATTCAAAGTCTCTGGCCTAAGAGAATGGGTATCATTTGAGAATGGGTTATTTATTGAGATATTTTCTAGGCTGCTATTAAGGATACGAGGGGCTACTTTGAAAGTTCACACTGGAGTGTGGTTGGTGGGAGCACTTTTCAGTAAGACATTTCTGAAATACAGGCAGCCTAACACAGGCCTATGTCACGCTACAGGAAAATGACTGATTAGCCCACATGCTTAGAATATTTTTAGTAGAAATTTGATGGCCCAACTTGATTGTTGAAAGATGAATTAATTACAAACAGGATGGGCATAAGGAATGGCTTCAAGAAAATGATGTACAATTTTAGAAGTTAGAATGATTGATGACTAGTAAAAGTGTACAGTGAGAGACCTAGGTATATGGAGAGGAAATTATTTTATTTTTTTCCTGTAAAAGTTATTGAAGAAAAATTATATGAAAACAAGTGGTAGTATTGGTCAGCAGCAGTTTCAACCCAAGTGCCATACAGAATGGTTATGCTTCAACAGTTTCGGTTCAGCTAGTTCACCAATGTCATTGTTGGGAAGTTGTGTGAAATGGTGGAAAATGAAAGCCTTGGATACCAAGCAGATTTAGCTTTGAAAATGGCTCTGCCCCTCACTGGTTATGAGTAGGAAGCATAAAGATTTCCCTGGCCCTGGCACAGGTTATACAGGGGTAGACTGGTGGTAACCTTTATTCTGGAGAATTATGTGAATGATATACTTGTGTGGGTAGTTTAACACAATGCATTTAGTGTGCAAGAGTTTCACAGTTTATATTCTATCACTTCTCACATTGCTCTGAAGTTCCCAAGTGCACAGAAGAAGAGAAGACATACTTTAAGTTTGCTACTTTAGTGTTTGCTATTTTGCAGGTAAATATTTCATATATTCAAAGCTCAGCACCTCCTCTTTTTTCTTCTCTCATGATCGACTCCCTTTGTTTTCCGTAAGATGATACCCTGGCCTGGTGAAAGGCTGGTGCATGCTCATGGCAGGAGGGAAAGAAGGTGGCTGCTTGCTGGTCTTTGAGCAAGCCTGTGAGGAGTGTCCCCTTTCCTAGGCACTGGCTTTACTACTTCCCCAGTCTACTGGTGATGGCGGGTTTTACAGCTGGTCTTCGGAAGTGCCAGAATCCAATATTTTGGACTGTCAACCTTCCATGGACTTAGATAGTCAATGGACTTAGATAAGTTTGAGAGTACTTTAGTTATTAGTATGTGGAGATGACTGGCATCAAATGGGCCAGACGCTTAACATATTTTTGAGGAACTTCAGTGGGAAGAAAAAGTCTAGAACACCTTTTGACTCTTTGAGCTATAAATTAAGCCTTGGACTCTGAGCAGTACGTGAGCAAGATGTCACACTCCATCAAAATTTGTATTTTTATAATTTTATCTTCAATGTTGAACTTTTAATCTGAATTTAAATAGCATTCATAATAATGGCTGATGGAGTCACTTTTGAAAGAATCAAATTCTGAAAAGCTTTACTTTGTTTTTCTATGTTAGATGAAAGCTATGATTTCATTATTGAATTAGAAAACTAATTTTCTGTTTAAAGCACCTGAGGACATTAGATATAACTGGCCTCATGTAACTCTTTAAAATGCTTTTTTCCTTTTGCTAACAGAGTCAACACATTAACAGTTTTCCTCTTCATCTTTCTAAAATGCACGTGGAACCTTGAAATTAAAAAATGTGAAAAGTTACATGAATTGTCATTTGATCTAAATGACACATTATGCTTCACAGAGTGATGTATAAATACACCTTCTGCTGCAGCATGTGTTACATCGTGGTCTTCGGGCACAGTCGTCTCTAAATAGCTAACTTCTGGAATAGCTGCTGCTGTTTCTTCAGATTTGTGTTTTGTGTGAATCCTTGGGTCAGTGGTATCATCACAGTGCTCATGGTGAATGGCAAAGTCAGAACCATATTTTGTGTCGGTAACACAAACTCAATGTTTTACAGTAATCGTGACATTTAATTCCAGTACTGCCAAAGAGTTTATCGTGAAAAAAAATTGTTACCAAACAACAACAAAATAGTTGTAGGTTGATGTTATAAAATAAATGACATAACCACTGTAGCAAGAATGTTCAGATTAGTTTTTTTTTCTTTCAGATCTTTATTGGAGTATAATTGCTTTACGCTGTTGTGCCAGTTTCCGCTGTACACCAAAGTGAATCAGCTGTATGTATACATATATCTCCATATCCCCTCCCTCTCGAGCCTCCCTCCCACCCTCCCCATCCCACCCCTCTAGGTCATCACGTATCATCGAGCTGATCTCCCTGTGCTCTGAAGCAGCTTCCCATTAGCTATCTGTTTTACATTTGGTAGTGTGTACATGTCCATGCTACTCTCTCACTTCGTCCCCACCCCTCCGTGTCCTCAAGTCTGTTCTCTACATCTGCGTCTTTATTCATTCGGCCATAAAAAGGAACAAAATTGAGTTATTTGAAGGGAGGTGGATGGACCTAGAGTCTGTCATACAGAGTGAAGTAAGTCAGAAAGACAAAAACAAAACCGTATGCTAACGCATATATATGGAATCTAAAGAAATGGTACTCATGAGCCCAGTGGCAGGGCAAGAATAAAGACGCAGATCAGTTTTCATGTGAGGCTTAGCAGATCTGCTCAGCCTTTTTCTAACACGTTAGTAATGTTTCCTCATGCATAAATTTTCCACACTTCGCACTGGTTTTCTCAAACTGCTTTCTTGGTAGTTTCATGCATTTCACAGGTTGCACATGGGTCATCATGTAAAGGGTTGATATAGTAAATGCCAGGCAGGGGTGACAAAGAGTTGACTGCATCAGATCAGACTGAAGTATCTTTCCCTACCTGCCTTGACTGAGCACACCTCACTTTATCAGTGTAAGGTCCTTGAAAGGAAGACATTGTCATGTTACATATGGAATTGGTCTGGCACACACTTCCTGCTTATTGCTGGTTATCTTTCAAGTTTAAATAGGTGTTAAAAGGAGATTGTTAACTATTTATGCTTCTCAACCAGTACTAGACACATGGCAGAAGTACAGTGTAAGTTTTTCAAACCCATCAGAGCTTATATTGGTGCAAATGTTAATAATAATGTTTCACTAAAAATGAAAAGTCTGGGATAAAGTTGAAGTGGCTGGGACTCAGGGATGTTGAGCTCGCGTTCACTCTCCCAGGCAAACTAGGGCATATGGTCATTTTACCTTGTAAGCCCCTCATGGTTTCTCTCCTTTCTCGCCTCACTTTTGGGTGTCACTATGTCCCCTGTGTTAGTCATGATAGGCTAAACTCTGTTAAAGAAAAAAGACTAAAAATGTACATTGCCTCAATTATATGAGATATTAGTTTTCATTTAGGTAACCCATCGAGGTGGGTATTCCTGGTCAGAAGGTGGCTGTCCTGCAGGCAGTGATTCAGGGATTCACGCTTTTCACTTCTTGTGACATTGCCTTTCCTAAAAGCCTTAATGGCCTCTTCACTCAGCTGTGGAAGGGAGACATCTGTTTGGAGGGGACGCATCTTTTTTATAAAGGCTTTGGTCTGTGAAAGGCTCTTATCACTCCTATTCGCTTCCCATTAAGAACTCAGCCATGTGGGCACAGGTCCCTGCAAAGGAAGTTGGGAAGTGCAGCCAAGGACACTCCCAAGAAAGGAAGGATGTGGGTTTTGGTGAGCACAGAAAGTTGCTGACCATAGTGATATTTTTCTCACTTTTTGGCGCTTTCTAATCACCAAATATAAATATATTTATCACATCCTAAAAGGTGACAAGCTGCAGTCACATTGAGTGTTTGTAGAATGTTTGCATCTACTTCAAAGTTTAAGATGTCTTGAAGATGCATGATTCTCTCCATTTATTAAGGTTGCATTTCCTTACAGTCTGGTGACCTATAGTCAATCAGACAAAGTTATTTGTCCCTGGCCCCCCCAACCCAAATACCAATTTGACAGAGCAAAGACAGAATTATTGCAAATACATACATACATACATAAATAACAGTATAAAACATACAGCAGTCACTTGTCTATACCAGTGATGGAAACCTCTTGGGCAGCAATGTGAAATCCTCCAGCATAGCAGTGGAGTCATTTCTTTGACTAGATGTAGCATGTATTCGGTGGAAGTCTCCAGCTTCTGAAAAGTTTGTCCTTCTCTGTTTTCTACCATGAATGAGTAAGTTGAGAATTGAAGAGTGAGTCTGCTTTGGGGGCTTACACATCTTACTTCTTGCTCACGTACTGCTTGGAGTTCAAGGATTGTTTTACAGGTCACACAGTCGAAGGATGTTCTAGACTTTATTTTTCCCCCAGGGAAGTTTCTCAGAAACATTTTAGACATCTAAAGCATTTTGATTCCAGTCACCTCCGCACAAAGTTCCTTCCTAGATTAACCCTGCTTTATTTCTTTTCTTCCTTCTCCGATGCCCATCTCTTGTCAGTTCATTGATGACTGTCTTGTGGATAACTAAAGCTACAGGCATGAGCTTGTTGGGATGCACCCTGCAGGCCTGCAAGATCTGTGCTTGCCCAGCTTCAAGACCAAAGAAAGAGCCCTAAGTCTACAACAGGGACATCAGTGGTTTAATGGATGGGGGGGCTTACATGTCTGAAGCAAGGTCTTGAAGCGACACTCCACTGTGTATAGCAGATGGTGGGGCAGGACAGGGTGGCAGTCTTTGCTCCTGGGCAGGAGGAGGTTAGCAATTATAGGGGGAATCGATGTCAGGTTGGCATATTGGTTACCAGGGAAATCCATACAGGGGCACGCCCTTCACCCACCCTTTAATGAGCATAGTGGAGAGTTCTGCTCTAAAGCCAGAACAATCATTAGCTGAGGCCTGGGGCAAGATGTAGGAAGGTCAGTCATGTGAGTAGGGTGTAGGTGAACCAGGCACTGGTTGAGCAGGGGATGTACAGAGAGCAAGAGAGCAGCCATCTTAAGAGGTCTGACCATATAGGGCTCCACCCGTTGTCTACATTTGCCACAGAACTGAGTTCCCTTGCAGAACTGAGAAGTCTTAATGGGTCTTTCCTGCTCAAACTTCTAGTCTTCTTTCCTGTGCTGAAATCCTCAGAAGCAGTAACACCATGTAAGAATATAAATTTCTGACCACATTCTATTCCCCTTTATTTCTGTTTGCAAACCAGAAAGTCCTTGCCTGACCTCACCTCTTTCTTCAAATACCTTGTTATAAAGAACAAGAAGCCAAGGGCAAGCACTAAAATTCAATTCCTTCTAGTAGCTTTCCCTAAAATTAGAGGCTCTCTAGGCACAATCTGCCTTCCTAATTATTGTAGGCAACATTTAATCATATGGTTTATTACAGTGTAACATGGGTCTCTAGGTTTTTGGCAAAATATGTCATTGATTTGCACTCAATGCCATGTATTTAAGTTTTGTCACGATAATAACTCACTTCAAGCTGCATATTTTTCTGTATTAATTATGTTAAGCTAAATTTCAGGAACAAATAACACCAAAATATATAATGTATCAAGTGTAGTAAAATATATTTCTCACTTAGAATAGTTCAAAGCAAGTATTATGACTGGATAGCCTTTTCCCTCTGTTCATTAATTTACAGACCCAGGCCCTATTCTCTTGTGGATATACCTGTACCAAAACCTTGTTATCATCTTCATCCAGCCAGGAGAAAGAACTTGAAGGGATACAATCTGTTCTTAAAATCTTTGACCTGGAAATAGCACAGATTATATACCCTTGCATTCCATGGACCAGTTTTGGGAATATTACCAAAGCTAGCTCCCAGAGTGACTGAAAAATATGACTTAGCTTCTGAGCAGAAAGAAAGGAAAGTGAATCCTGGAGAGCATCTAGCATCTTGCCAGCTTCTCCCGTTATTCTCTGTGCTCCAGCAACACTGACTTCCCTTCAGTTCCTTGGCAATGACATATTCCTCCTGTGATGGAGAATATGTCCTTTTTGCTTCCCTCTACCAAAGTGCTCTTCCTACTGCCTCTATGCTCATATCAACTCCCAGGTCTGTGTTCTTTTTTTTTCTCATGGAAGTCTCTGTCAGGTCACTTTCTGTTATCTGTGTTCATATTGGCCAGGACTCTCACGTCTGTGATAATTATCACAGCTGTCATCAAAGAGCTCTGTTCTGTTGTTCTTGATGATAATACCACCAGCTTTCACAATATCTGAAACATCATTAGTTATTGAGTGTTGAATAAATGAGTGGTATCAGTGAATACATGATATTCTAAAATCTTACTGTTTAGATCAATTGGCAGAAATTATATCATGCCCTAGTTTTAGCACCATTAGTGATGTGAGGAACAGTGCTAGGTATATGTAGAAATGGAAACAGATGTTTCTGAGATTAGCATTTCTGTGAACAAAGTTATAAAGATGATGTTAAAAAACATGTAACTAAATATAGAGTGGGAAACAAACACAGCTGATGCTTTGTTACATGATAATTAAGGATAGGGAAGATAAAGCCAAACCAGAAATAATTAAGAAAGCATTGACTTAATCATCGTTTCCAGTACTTTTGCCCACTAAAGCCTTTTCTTAGACTGATTAAATAAATATAAACATTATTGGTTTGAGTCTTTCTCTTTTGTGATTCCTTTACTAATATAGAGATGGTCAATACTGTGCAAAGTGTCTGGGAAATGCTTTCATTGCAATATGAGTTTATATATAGTAATGAGAAAATGGAAACAGCACTTACAATTCAATGCTAGATTGACTTGAAGTCCAGAGAAAATTTGTCTGAAATCTGGGTTCTGTTTCAATACAGTAGACCATTACAACTTTAACTACTAACATTAGACTACAGATTGACCTTATTAGACGAATTGCATATCATTTCTGTCTGGCAGCTGGCAGTTTGGAGTATCATTTATTTAACACTTTTGAATTCTGTATTCTCACCGTTTTCTTATCCATGAACCTGGGATTTGTATATATTCTTCTTACCCAATGACAGAAGATATTGAGAATTTATGTAATTTGGGGTCTTTAAGTTGATGTGAGCAGGTATCTTACCTTTTTCTAGTAAATTATATTTCTTTCAAAATTCCAACTGCCAATTTTGATTATAGGGAGATGGAAAAAAATCCTGAGACAAGTGCTTAGAACTTTGAACTTAACTTCAGAATATCCAAATAATTAATGCATCTTCATTCATTCTTTTAGAAAATAATTTTTTTCCAGCTCTGTTCTGTGTAAATGACACAGAAGAATATTCCCTGTTGTCATAGAGTTTATATTAATCATGTATTTCTCAGCCTTGCACATAATATCATGTTTATTGAATACTACTAGAAGCCAATCACTATGCTAAGTGTTGGGATGGGGAAGATAGAGAGGACATGGTCCCTGACATCAAAGAACACACTCCATACACAGGCTAGTGTATGGAGTGCTTCTTTAACTAGCATTTAGTAAGCCAATATGAGCTAAAGTAAGCTTGGAAGATTATCTAAATAATTGAAGACATGGAATTTTTTGGCAGGAAGGCTTGCCTAAAAATTATTTCTGGTGAATAGTATTTCTATCTGTGTTTATTTTAAAATAATTTCATCCTAAGTAACCTACCTATGTATTTAGGACACGTATAAGACAGAAAGTATCTGAAAAAAAAGTTAGGAAAAATATTTCAGCCCTTGAAAAGTTACTGGCAGTATAGCAGTGACAATTGAAAAGAGTATCTATGCAAACTTAAATATATATTATTTAATGGTAACCAGTGCTGTCAAGTATAAGCTATACTTTACTTTTCTGGTTTATATTGCATTGCACCTCCATGTACTTTCACCATGAGACTTCTATTTTAGCCTAATATAAGATGGGTGGTCAAGACATCAACAGAACTTCCCTTGTCTAAAAAAAAGTGAGTGCGATCTGTTCATCTCAAGAGATTATCAGAAATATATCTGTATATATCACTTGAAATAACTTTCTTCCTCTACTTATAACTCCTAAAAATTTCTGGCCCCTGTTAGTCTCCAAGGTTGTACAAGGCTTCACATCTCCAGAAAAAGGAAATAAGATTTAATTTAAATCCTATATGGATGCCTATGTCTCCAAAATAGCACATCTAAATTCAGAATCAGCAAATAGGTTGTGGTAGAATAAACATACCATTATCCTCAAGTGGTGAGAACATTTAAAAAATAATTATATAACTTTGTACTCAAGATGCGTGACTAAATTATCAGAATGCTCTATGAAGCTCATGGAAAGGATCATTTGTAAATTGATGAAAGTATTTTTCAAAAAGCAGACCAGGACATTATTATCAACCTAGAAACATATGCAAGCTTCCTGTATCATTTCATTCACTGTAATGTATATTTCATTTTACAAGCATGCAAGTCTTTATCAAATCATTCTGTTCCTTCTTAATGGTCAACTTTAGCATTCATTTCATGGGTTTCAGAAATGCAGGTGAAAACCCTTATCTTCAGACCCTTTGGCATTTAATCAGCTTCTCTTGAAATTTGTCCTTACATTTTAGATTTATCAGATGCCATTGTTTGCTACAGTGAACAGGATACCAAGTTTTACCTTCATCAAGCCATCTTTCTTTCCTAAGGCGTTCCCCAGGAAAGAGAGAGAATGGACTGTAGCTTGCTGCTAAGACTGTTCTTTCCACACATGCTCGATCGGAGCCACTAGAGAAAGAGAAAGAGGCAGGGGACAAGGTCCCTTTCCTGGAATATAAATGCACATGATTGTGCTTTTCCCAGTCATATGTCTCCATGAGCTATTCAGAGACTGGGAGACTGTGTCCAAACTGGCAGCCCTTCTGCCTGTGGGTTCCAGCCTGAACTTTGTGGTAAACCACAAGTTCACACAAGCCTCTTCATCAGCATTCTCCCCATTTCTACCCAGAGGACTTCAAAGAATTCTTCTCCATTTTGACACTTAGAGACTTTAGCTCATTAGGGTGAGAGATAAAATGTTGCAGGCCATGCCAGTAAACAAAGGATGTTACAGCCACAAAGGGATTGTATTATAACTGCCCTGAAGGTGAGCCCTGAGGGAACTGAGGTTGGAAACAAAGAATGGCTGCCATCTAGCAGTCATCAGATGGTGCAGCTGGAGGAAACTCAGGGTGAAGACACACAGGATACTGGTCCCAGATCGTCGAGGTGCGCATCAAAGGAATGATTTCAGGGAGCCCAGACTCTTGCATCTTTCCATACAGAGAAAATCTCTAAATTCCTTAACTTGAGATGTCTAGTTTTCTTTCACTAACAATAATCTGTTGTTCTGACTACCTGATGTTGTTGTAAAAACTGCTGTGTTACCTGGCTCTGCCCACCCTTCCTCTTTGGAACAGTTTTCTTAGCGTTGTCTGAGAGGCTGTCTCCTGGGCTTGAAGTCCTAAGAATGTCTGCTGAATAAACATTCTTCATTTTTTTTTTTCAGTCAACAAGGAGCAAGAGCAGTTTTCAGCCGTCATTGTTTGCTGTGAAGTTGAAGGGTGTTGTACAGATAAGCCAAAGACAGCCTCTGTGTATTGACCCCTACGTTATTTCCTCACTACAGGCTGGAACTGTTAGTGCAAAAGCCCAATGAGGTCAAGCTCAGATTTCACACGTACAATTGTTTTAAATATCGTCCAAACAAGCAAAATTTTAGCTTGTTAGAGCCTGCTTGTTTGCGTGCCCTGTGAAACCTCACCTTGATAGCTATCACTTGTTGGAAAGAACTATGGTAGTTATAAGGCCCCAAGTCGCTGCTGCTAAGTGACATCACCTAGATATTGAAGCCCCTTCTCTAATCCTCCGCTCCCTGGGGGAGTTCCTTTGCCTTCCTGCCCTCTGGATAGTGACACCTCCACCCCTCCCCCAACGTCTCCACCCCTCCACCCAGAGCCTCTGGATTCCCCCATAGGCAGACGCGTCAAAGCTAAAGTTTCAGTGTGCTACTACCCCCTCATGGTCAGATCTTTTCCCTCGATTAGTCTCCAAATCCCTAGAACGTCTATAAAAAGCCATCTGCCACAGAGACAGTAAAAAAGCCCCTTTATGCAGCGTTTCATGCCAGAGACTTGAAATTGTGATTGTGGTGGGGTGGGGGCGGGGGCGGCTGGGGGGAGTCACGACAAAAGCTGAGATAGGAGGGGAAGGAAAAGGCAATCATCAGGAAACAGCTGAGAAGACTTGGTGGCAGGTACACGTGAACTGTGGACTGTATTCTACCAGAAATAAATGAGAAGGATTTTTTAGTGAGGCTGAATTCTTGCCACGCAAGATGAAATGGAAATCAGGAAAATAAACATCAGTTACCAATAGATGTTCCGTATATTCACCACAGAGCTCCTGCTTGTCAGGGCTCTCTACTACGGGGAGCGACCCAACAAGGTCATGTATCATGTTATAAGCCCAGCACCCTAGACCACGGGAGTTTTCATCATGTGAGCAAGGGTTCTTGACACTGGATCTATGTGACAGATTCTTGGGATAGGCTTCAGGAGGAGAGCTTCATAAACCACCTGAATCTGAGTGGAAAATGTATGGGTGTGCATTCAGTGCACATGGCAGAGTCCGCCGGTGGTCTCTTAGTGTCCAGCCTCCTAATCTCCCTTAGATTTCCCAGCCTCTCTTGCAGTTGGTGTGATCATACATTTCAGCCAATGAAATGTTAGCAGAAGTAAGATGAAAACTCTGTGAAGTGCCTTTGAAAGAGTAGAGGATATCCTTCTTTATCTTCCTTCCCTTCCTGCTGGCTAGAACCTAGAGAAAGTGGCAGGAGCTGCAGCACTTCCTGGGGCCGTGAGAGGTCCTAGAAATGAAAGCTATGCCCCTTAAACCACAAGATAGAACTGGCTTAGCGCCCTACCTCCATGTGGATGCCAAATCACCCTTGGACTGCTTATCTAACAGAGTGACACATGAGAGAAAAATGATCTTCTATCTCTTAAATTTGGGGTTTTCTCTTTCATCCTAGCCTATTTCTCAGTGATGCAGTATATTTTTTATGGAGATTGTTTCCATATTTTCATTCATTCTCAAAAAGGCCTTTGATGCTGAAATATTTACTAACTTCTTGACTAGAAGAGTATGTAGACCCTAATAGAACAGACTGTGGTAAAAAAAATTAAATTATCTCACAAACATTTTGAGGGATTTTGTGGGATCCTGATCATTTCACCATATTGAATGAAAGTTAAGTTAACCCGTTAGTACTAGTGACTGGTCACTCTATATTCAGGTTTCAGGCATAGCTGTGATTTATATATTAATAATTGTTAACCAAGTATCTGGCATTTTAGTAATTTTCTCTATGAGCTTCAAGTTACTACTATTCAAAGACACTAGAACAAAGTATATAGTTATTTGCTGCTGGGCAAAGATTAATGGAAAGAGGCCATTGAGTTGAAGTGGCAAGGGAAGCAACTTGTAAAAAAAAAAGTATGGTTGGAAGTGCATAGGGGTTTTAAGGATAGTGAAAAATCTCATCAAATTGTAAAATATTTATTTTGGAAATACTAATTTTAGAGATAGAACAACTTGTGATGAAAGGGGAAATGGATTAATATATGATGTTTAGTATATAGAGTATGTGATGTATATGAATAATATATGATGAATTGATATATGATGTCCTATGTTTTCCTTGGCTGGTATTTCTTCTTTGGTCTTTTTAAATGTAGCTCTAATTTATTTTTGATAGTATTATGAGTATCTTTGTAATATTTTAAGTGCTAATCTTACTAGCTTATTTTCTCTTTAAAAGTTCCTCAACTCTTAAGTGTAGCTTTATAACATTTGGGAATCCAATATTTTTACTGAGAAAAAGTTTCATTTTAAAATAAATATTGATAGGAAATCAGATTGAATGAATAAAATAAAGTTATACTTTATAAACTTGTGAAAATATATATAAAATGCTTGGACAAGTGCATGGTACACTCAGTAAATATCAGCTTTTATCATTTTTGTTATTAATAGCTATAAAATACCATTTTTAGTAAGAAACAAGTACTTATAATTTCAGTTATATCTCTAGGGTAGATATCTAGATAAAATATTACATTCCAACTTTTACAAACTCAGCTATAAAAATCAGAATAGGTTATTTGCAGAGAAAATATTGCTAGCTAAGATAAAAACATTAAAGAAAACTTAAAGTGTATGTACACAATCTGTCAATGGTTTGCCAAAACCTATAGGACAACTTTTTTTGCCTAAAATTTGAATAGTAAATAATTTATAGAAAATACATGTAAGTGAAGAGTAGAAAAATCAACCAGTTTCATTCAATACTAATCACTGTTAGCAATTTCATATACATATAATACAAAAATGTATATTATCAGGGGGATATGCAGTTGTTTCATAAGCAATATTAGTATTGATATTATGGCTTTCCCACTAAATGATGTATCTTAAACATTTTTAATTACTCTTCAATAACATTATATTAAAAGTCTGCAAATCATATGTATATGTTATAATTTACTTAACGACCTTTTTGAATTTGGACTCCTTACAACTTTTCCCCCACATACACAATACTGTAACAAGACTTGATTTCTCTAATTCCTAGAGGAATTAATGCATATGAAATATATTGTGTGCACTGCTAAATTTTGCCCCAGACATCTTGTGTCATTTTCAGTGGCCCTTAACATTGTATGACATTGCATTTTAAAATACCCTGACTGACATTGGGTAGTAATTTTCCCTTTTTCCCTTCCTTTCCATCATATATTCTCTTTCTCCCTCTTTCTCGCCTTCTTCCCTTCCTTCCTTTTCTTCCCTTTCCTCTTTCTCTTTCCCCACTCTTCCTTTTCTACCCTCCTATTGGTTCTTTCATTACATCAATTCAATTATGGGGAAAAAAAAAAAAAAAGGCCCACTACCATTTTCAATTTCACTTAAATCACCAGAGAGGTTGAACAGTACTCACATTCATTTTCTATTTACATTTCTTCTTTTGTGAATTGTTTGATCAGTTATTAACACAGTCATTTTTATAAAGCTTTTTCAAGTTAAAGATGTTAACTCTTTGCCTGACAAGAGTTTAACATTTTTAGAGAGTCAATGCTAGTAATTTTTACTTTATAATGTCTACTTACCCATTAAAAGGTTTTGAAGGTACTCATCTGTATTTCCTTTTTGTATTATTTTTGTTACTTTCATTTATCTATATATTCCCCATTGATTTGAAATGCTACCCTGCCTTGTAGTCTTAATTCTTGCATTATCAGGATCTATTTTCAGGCTCTCTTTTTCTCACTTTTTCTCTCTCTCTTTCTCCTTTTGGTTTATGTGCTGCCTTTGCCTGTACTTGTACCACACTTTTAAAATTATAATGTCTTTATATATGTTTTAATACTTTCAGAGTTAGTTACCCATTATTAGCCCATTATCTTAGTTATTTATACTCCGTTATAAAGTACATAATTTTAAAATAAGTCAATATCAAGAATACAAAGGTCAAAAATTTAATTAGTTCAAATTGCAACAGAACCAAAATTTTAATACTCTATGTTTATAGATTAGTAAAAACATGGATTCAAAGGTCTTTTACATTTTCAAAGACTTAAACTGTTCACTACTTTGCATATTCAAAAGGGTACCAGGATCTCATGTATGTTCTGAGCATGCATGTGCATTATGAAAATGAAAGCAGAAAATTTATACTGGACAGTGAAATTTGTCTATTATGAGAATATAGATTAATATGCCAAGGATGATTTCTTACTGAGTTTTAGGTGGGCTTTAATGATAATTTATGATGCAGTTACTAGAGCAGAAAAATAAATGAATCGTTATATTCAGTATATGTCACAAAATGTTGTCAGCTATAATGCACCCATTTAAATAAATGGGACTAAATTAAAGTTAGCAGCCAACCTTTTAGTGACTGAAACCTTTTATTGGTCGAACTTTCCAAAAAATGCATTTCTCCTTAGCACAGTATCTGTAACCAGAAGGAAAGCTTTGTATTAAACATATAGGAGTAAGCTCTTTAGAAATGAAAAAAAAAAAAAATTCTCATAATAGCAAACATATTTTCTCTCTACTATCACCATATTAAAATTTAAAAATTCCTATTTAGAGCTGTTTATTTTAGTATTTTTCAATATTTAAAATAATCATACTATTTAAATAAATGACTAAAAAACTTTCAAGACAAGCTTTAAGAGAAATATTATGGCTACCACAGAAGTACACTTTTTTTGTGTGTGAATTTCAAAATAAATGCTAGAGGTAATTTCTTTGCACTATATTCTAGCTTGATGAATATCAGTGACTACTGATGATACTTTACATGTAATAAACTGATAATTTTGTATAGATCATATTTTTTGTTCAGTGTGAGAAAATTACAGTCACAATTACCTATAACAAGGAAGGGAAAACAAAGAACATTACAGATAGAGGAAGAAAAAAGAAAAAAAATGGAAGAAAAAGGGACGAATACTGGTTTCAAAAGACAAGAAAATAAGTGAAAATAAATCTATAGCAAAAATACTATGCCAAATTATGTACATTCACTCAGCTTCCTAGTGTTGATTGATATGACATTTCTCTCTGCATAAAAAATACAAATCTTTTATTCCACATGAGTTAGAAAAAGATGCTGAGAGTCAGTTTCTGGTGTTCATTCTGGCACTGTTCATTTACTATTTGTTTACTCTCAGTTGAATTGGTTCGAAAGGAGCTAGATTAATAGCCCTATAAATATAGCCCTATGCTATTATGCAGTTATATTAGTTTAGTTTAGTTTTGTTTTCTTGAAATAGGCTGTTGGATGGAAGACTTAAATGTATGTTACATATAACAAAACTGTGATCCCAGGTGGGAATCTCACTGTTTTCTAGCCTAAAAGTTTATTAGATAAGAGGGAATGTATATTTTCTTTTTTTTAATGTTCACTTTCAGATATAACCAGACACTTTATAGCAAGCAAAGTGACCCCTCCTTAGCCCTCCAGAAACAATTCACCATATGCCTGAATTGATGTCTTTCGTCTTTTACTAGGTCCTTTCTCCTTACTGCAGCCTTTCCTTTATTCTCTTACTCTATTTCAATCTTTTAAATCCTCAAGCCAGTTCTAGTTGTTTTATTTTTTTTTAATTTTGAGAAAGTAATATTTACTTATTAAATTATAGCCCTCCTAGTTCTGAATAAACTTTATTGTCAGAACCATTCATTCCGCATCATATTGAGCACACTAAAATGTACCCACGGTCCACATTAAATGTAATTTATATGTAACTATAAAAGAGTTTAGTTATTATATATTATAGGCATTGAATCAACCCTTCATTAGGTTTAATTTCACAGTTTTATTTTTGCCTTTGGAGCTAACACTTCTTTTCAAACATGAAACATTTTTTGTGGGTACTGAAAAAGCATACAGAGCTTAGGCACTGTGTCTGATAAATAAAACATACTGGAATTTCACAACTGATGGCCTCCCTCCCTTTTAAACTGAAATATCTCTCCTGCAATAGCTGTCATTTCAGTTCTATTTTGCCCTATTCTGATCACCTCCTATTCACCCTGTTAGTGGTGGAGGGGATCCTCTGTTCTAAATAGTCTGGAATGGCTGAATGCCTGATCCCTGACACCGGGCAGAGGAGATTGGCAGCAGTTTATTAGCCACATGTGCTCGCATTCCAGGAGAGGAGGATGCTGCAGACCACACAGGGACACACGGGGGCTGTGCTCGGGAGAGAGTGAGCCAGAAGGCACCATGATGGGCAAGCTGTGTAGTGACTAGAGGCTGAGGCAACCTTTGATTTCCTCAGGAGCATATGGTTGGCTCGTTTGAATAGTTTTGTGGCTGGCAGGCAGGTGAAACCCATTAGACTGAAGACCAGGTGGGGTGCAGTTGGTCTGGCTTGTAGGGGAACCAGCGGGGAGGGATGGGGTGGTGGGCATATCTGGTGAGAGCAGGGAAACTCATGGCTAGGCCTTTGAGGACCTGTGAGGGTCCCAGATGTCAAGGCAACACATGGAATTTCAGACCTTATGAAGCACGTCCACCTTCCAGACTTTCCCTGTCCTCTGTCCCCCCAATCCTTCGTGGGCAGAGAACTCTGGCTATAGGTGTGGCCCACATTTAGATGGTCTGTTTTAAGGCTACTATTTGCTATAACATGACATTATTTTTCTTCTTAACTGATGAAAAATGTGCTGTCCAAAGGAGAAAATTGTAGTTAAGCAAGGGTATCAAAATAATGAAATTTGGTGTTCTATGTTTTTGTTTGTGTGGGTTGCAAATGCTAGGATCCCCCCATGGCACCCCACCCCCGCACCCAGTATCAACTCTGAGCTTTTCCCTGGTTTATGTCTTTACATACATCTCTCTATAATTTTCTGTCTCAGAAGGCCATGGAAAGTTGCCTAATGTTTAGCTTATGTACTGCCATTGTAAAATAAACATAGCCTGTGGCTATTACTGATACTTCAAACACTATATTAATTTTTAAAATTAACCATACATTTATTTTCCATAATAAAAAGAGTTTATGCTTATTTTAGGCAAAAAAAGGAAAAATAATTGTTAGAAACGGTTCAGGATACATGTTATGATTAATTTTGGTATTATTTCTAGTACTTAAAATTGCTACTTTTTTTTTTTCCTAACAAGGATTGAGTTGTTAGAGAAAGCGAGCTGGATGGCAGCAAGGGGAGTAAACCTGCTTTTTAGCGTTTACCATGAGCAGTGAAATCCAGCCACCTCTCAGAATAGACCATAAACTTAAAATGTCTGCTCTTTTTTTAAATTAATTAATTTTGGGCTGTGTTGGGTCTTCGTTGCTGCGAGCAGGCTTTCTCTAGTGGCAGAGAGCAGGGGCTACTCTTTGTTGCGTTGCACGGGCTTCTCATTGCAGTGGCTTCTCTTGTTGCAGAGCACAGGCTCTAGGCACACAGGCTTCAGTAGTGCAGCACGCGGGCTCAGTAGTTGTGGCGCACAGGCTTAGTTGCTCTGCGGCGTGTGGGATCTTCCCAGACCAGGGATTGAACCTATGTCCGCTGTGTTGGCAGGCGGATTCTTAAGCACTGTGCCACCAGGGAAGTCCCAAAATGTCTGCTCTTGATCAAACTGAGGAGATGATATTCAAAATATACAATTTCCAGTATACCATGGGCACTGACAGTGGGCATGGTCTGAGCAGAATGAATGCTATCTTTTTGGACTCAGACCAGTTCCTGTGGACCCCTGCAGAGCTGGGCCTGACACCCTTCCTGGCTGAACTGTGAGGAGGTTGTGGGGGAAGGATGCCAGCACAGACATCGGGGTGGCCTGGGTTGAGTGCATGCTTGTTGTTTGAGGCTCAGGGTGTTGGCTCTTTACCAACGGTTGTGGAAGCATTTTACTATTTTAATAACCAGCTGGGGTACCAGTGAATAGTGGTTGAATGTCTGCCAGCCCTGCGACTGGAGAATAATGATGAGAAACCTACTCTGAATCTTAAGAATTGTATAGCAAGACATTTTCCTTCTACCTTGTAATGAGCAAGGTTTATGCTCTTAAATTTGGGCCGCTATGTCTGCATCTGTATTCCTGCCCTGCAAGTAGGTTCATCTGTACCATTTTTCTAGGTTCCACATATATGCGTTATATACGATAAGTGTTTTTCTCTTTCTGACTTACTTCACTCTGCATGACAGACTCTAGGTTCATCCACATCTCTACAAATGACCCAATTTTGTTCCTTTTTATGGCTTAGTAATATTTCATTGTATATATGTACCACATCTTCATATGGACATGGTTGGGAAGGGGAGGGTGGGATGAATTGGGAGATTAGGATTGACATATATACACTACCATGTGTAAAATAGCTAGCTAGTGGGAACCTGCTGTACAGCACAGGGAGCTCAGCTCGGTGCTCTGTGATGACCTAGATGGGAGGGATGGGGGTGGGTGGGAGGGAGGTCCAAGAGGGAGGGAATATATGTATACATATAGCTGATTCACTTCGTTGTACAGGAAAAACTAACACAACATTGTAAAGCAGTTATACTCCAATAAAAAAAAATTGGGTCTCTAAATTATGTTATTTTAAGTTCCCATGATATCCATTTTTACTCAACATTTATGTTATTGACGAGATGTGTTTTGGCTAGTTGAATCAGTCATTCTTCAGAAATGCAGTTTTACAAATGAATGAAATAATATGCTGGTCTGATGTCTATTTTATAAATCTGTTTTCTTTACCTCAACACTTCAAAGTTGGCACTTGTAAAGCAGCATGGGAGAATTTACACTGCCATATATCAAGACTGGAAGATTATATCTTTGTTTGAAATGCTTCTCTGTTTTTTTGCCACATGCCTTCAGTGATGGAATGTATTTCTCCACACTTTAAATTTGGGGCTTGACCATGTGGTCCTCTTTGGCCAATAGAATGTGGGTGGGAGTGAGAGCTTACCAGTTGTGTTCATCCTTTTTGTACTTCTACCACTGGCATGAGAAGAATATGACCCAGTTGCCCCTTTGCTTCAAGGACAGTGAGAGGCCCATGGAGTAGAACTGAATCCAACTTATAGCTTGCAGCCCAGCCTAGCATCCCACAGATACATGAGAAGAAATAAATGATTGTAGTTTCAAATTATAGAGATTTGGGGTATTTTTTAAAAGCAGTATAGTGACATTACTTTCCTGATACCAAGACCTATTAAAACACTATAGCAATTGAGAATGCATCACAAATATGTGCAATTATGAACTTTAACATTTTGAAATGCATCAAAAATAAACATAGCCAAATGTTCCAGAAATTAAAGGGTCAACTACTACAAATAAGTCATTTAAATAATATGCTAGCAGAGAGATGTATTCAACTGAATCTGTAGAACTCAGAAGTGAACCCCCAGGAAACATGCATAACATTTTGAACCCTTACACAAACTACCAAAGTTTCAATAAACCAGAATGAAATTCTTGTAAGAAGGCATGACCTCCGTGGATGTTTTTGCCATTTAATATCAGAATGAAATCCAGGATCTGTCACGGCAGTTGCGCTTGCCTGAGATCGGCTGGTCTTCACCATTCGTGTAACTGTTAGAGCCTGGAACTGAGTCTTATTAAGAGGAACCAGGAAAACATTATTCTGGATTTTGCAGTATTTACATGTTTGTTATTTGTCTGAGATCAGTGTTAACTCTGGTGGTGAAGTTACGGATAACAGTTCACCCTGAAAGTTGCTTAGGTAATTGTTGAGAGAAATGTGGGTTTGGAGAAGTGTCAATGGTAACATGATTTATTTTCCTGGACGTTATTATTTTATGAAAGTATTTCTTGGTTGCTACCTTAAGAAATATCCAGGCTTTTGGAAAACAGTTTCCAACACCTTCATGAACATGGGAGGCAAGATATGTCAGACAAATAAAGATAAGTAAGTTATTTTAAATTCTTGTAAAATAAAATTAATCACTTGAAGTAGAATATCCAATAAAAGCATATATATTCTTGTTAATGAACCTTGAACCTTCTAGTGATCAGAATTCATGAAGGGAAAAAGTCTGAAGCACTCAAAGCTATTCTTCTACCAAAGGAGACTGTTTCATTACAGTTTTACCTGCATACAATATTTCTCTACTGAAACCATGTCAGTTACAATTCGTGGTCTTCCACGTCCAGAATAAAACATAATTTAAACCGTGATATATCATATTAATTGAGGTACCTGGATCCTTTTTAATTTAGCAGTGATGAGTATAAAAAAGCTGGTTATTTTGACCATCTGGAGACAGGTGAATCCTCATTCCATTCTGAGAGATATTTCCTGCTTCACTAAACTACTCACTGACCCAGAAAAAACAACTTCATAACAACCCATGATTTTTTCCCAAGTTAGGAAACATGCATTTAAAAATAGTGCTAAGAAAATCATTATGGAGTAAGTCTGAACAAGCTATTTTCCAAGTACTGCAGGTCTGATTACGGAGGTGTGACATAACAAATCTAGTTTTGACAGAAAGTGTATGGTTAAGGTTTTACAGAATCTCAGCTTTGAAAAAATTTTCTTCCTAATCCCTTATTTTTTAAGTCTTTCCAGCTAGATAAATTATTTACTTTTTAATTGTTTTTTTTTCAGTTTATTCTTCTGTTTCACCATCTATATTTGTGTTTCAAAAGTTCTCTAGTGTTCAATAGCACATAAAAGCTTGTTTTTGTTGTTAGTTTCTTTTCTTTTTGGCCCCCCAAAATAGTTTTTTCATTATTTTCTATAAAATTTGGATGCAGGTCAAGGCTAAATCTGCACACTCTGCTGTAATATTCAAACTGTGGCATTTATTTTAGAGCTCAGATGACTAAAAACACCTTGGACATAATGAATGACAGGATGTGAACAGTAGAATCAGCCCGTTACTTGGGTTAGGGCAACAGATTTACCAGAAGAAAATTATAACACAGCTACTATTGTTTAGAGCTAAACTTGGGTCTGAAAACAAAAGCTAAAATTAGGTTTCACTGTGACAATGCAGTGTCTAAACAAGTTGGAAGAGAACAATATTCTTCTAATTAATTTTTAAAAATTTTAAATCTAATTTAAAATTGTAATTTTATAGTTCTTTGAAAAACATCTGGAGTCCCACTGAAAATTAAGTGTGTGTGTGTGTGTGTATGTGTGTGTGTGTTTGTATGTGTATGTAGATGCACAAATTAGCCCAGGGGTTGTTGTAATGTTCTATATTAATATCATGTGTATTAGCTGACTTTCTGTGGATTGACGATATTATAGGAGATATTTTAAATAAATAAACATTTATTTCATTGGACGGTTAAAATACCGATTTGTGGTATTTTCTTTTGAGATTTATTTGAACTTATAATTGACTTACAAAGAGGGCAGAAAAAATTAAGGTTCAAAATGTAACTTAAAAGTAGACATAAAAGAGTTTTGGCATATAGTACCTGAGCATAAAAAAGATTACCCTAGACCCAATTAATGCCATAGATCAAGTTATAATCTAAATACTTGGGCCTCTTATTAACTCTGTAACTAAGAGGATGGTGAAGTATTCCTCAGACAGAAGAATGAGCTCCTGAAAAGTGTATGCGTGGAATGAGGGGGTGAGCGGAGGTATCTGAGTGCTTGGAAAAGTGTGAGTGTTGGCAGTACCAAGAGTAATAACATTTTACTAGAAATGTCTAGTACCATATTTCAGTGTTCAAATGTTGGTCCAACAGCTCAGTGTAATTTTATTGATCCAGGGCCTCGGTGTCCGAATCCCATGGTGACAGTGAACACTGTAAACAATGAGAGAGGCGTGGTCTCATTCCCTAGACCTAACCGTTTAAAAAAGATTTTATTCGAATATAGAGGGATATCAATTCTTAATATCATTAAGTACAGAAATTATGAGATTCTTATCCATATTAACAACTCATTGGTGATGATAAACCTGGTGAATTTTATAGGGGTCTTTGGAATGTGAAAATAAAAGTAATGACAAAAGATTGCATGCCAGTTAGTGTACTATCCCGTTTTTTCAGTAGTTAGTTTACTCCTTATCAGCCTGCTTCAAAAGTGTTTTGAGTTGTTTGATAAGAAATACTAAATGGAAACCAAAAAAATCGCATTAATTATACAAGCTCCTATGTATTATGAAGAAAAATAGAAAATCTAAATGTTTAAATCCATTACAGCGGTGCACTTTGAATCACAGTGATAATACCCTCAGTGTCTTGAGAACATTCATACTCAAGAAACTAAATGATATGCCTATTTCACAAAATTAGTAAATAGCCACCTCAGGATTAAAATTTAGTTTTCTCTTAGTTCCGGCCAGTGTTTTTTCTCTTCCTCTAATGGCCTTAAATATTTTCCATCTCCCCACCTCCTTCCAGCTTTTTTTCCCCCAATACAATCTCATACTAAACCATAATATAGGAAACAGTTAAAAATCAGAGCTCGGGGTTGCATAAGAGACATGGGCATAGAGCCGCAGGTGCTTCTCCCGCTCCCTCTCTGGGCATCAGCCCGCCTGCGGCGCCTGCACAGCACCCAGCTGGCTGCCCACCTAGAATACGTGCATGCTCGCTGCCTGGCAGCACACTGCCTCCCAAAGTGAAGGGAATGGAAGCTAGGAAGCTAGTGACCACATGCCTATTAATTGCCAGATGTTGTGCATAACTTAAATCATGTGCTTCTCAAGAGAGGTAATTTCTGTGAGGCTGAGTGTATCTACAACATTCCTGAAGGAACTCAACGTCCAAGAAAGCAGGCTAATTGGACTACAAAATATTATAACATTAGAATAGCATGGAGAACCTAGTAAAGGGTTGGTGAATGAGGAAATGAATTTTGTTATTTTATACTGTCATTGTGTCATAAGCCTCCAAGCTCAGGGTTTGCTGGTAAAACAGTGAAAGTCCCAAGGGACTCTCCTACTTGCCTCATCTAGTTTCCAGACTGTATTTTAGGGCTCTTCATGTTCATGTCTGCTTAAGGAGACATGACTGGGCATAAAAGTCCCCGAATCAAATCACCCAGCCAGAAGTATGGAATGGAAGGGAGATGGAAAGGTTAGCTTTCTCTGAGATAAGGGAGTATGGAATATTTGGAAAGAATTTTCCTACCCTGCCCCCACCCCACCCCAGTAAAATGTGACTCAGTAGATGCCCTGGATTTTGAATCGTGAGATCTATACTTTCTTTTCCCATGGGCCAAGGCAGAGGGACTTTAAAATAGATGTGGATTGGGAGATTGGGACTGCCATATATATATTACTAGTAAGAAAAAAATATCAAATTGTACACTTTAAATATATGCAATTTATTGTATGTCAATTGTATCTCAATAAAAGTTCTTAAAGAAAAAAAAAGTCACTCAAATACAGTAAAAAAAAAAAAAAGAAAGAAAGGAAGAAAGAAAGAAAAAAAATAGATGTGGAATCCCCCAGTGCTCCCTACCTGTCACTGTATGGAACAGTCTTCATTAATCCTGTTTTGTTTCCCTGTCATCTCTTACTGGTGCATCATGAACTGAAGGGTGCAGATCTGGGTCCTAATTTCCATTAAGAGACCCCCCCCTTCCTTTTTTTTAAAAGAGGATAAAGAAGGTGTGCCGAACATATATGCAAGATTATCGATACAAATAATCTGATGGCTCTCAGGATGCTCACACAGCCAAATAAAAAAATCTGATTCCTGGAGCCTCTTTGTCTTATTAGTGCTGATAAGGAAAATGGTTGAAGCTTTCTCTCATGTTCCTGCTGTGCCTGTAAATGACCTGATGAAAGGACTCTCTGTGTGCACAATATAGGGGTGGTCCCCAAAAGCTGTTTCCCAAATCTCTTACACTAAAAAAAAAAAATCTCATTTCCTTAGATAATTCCTAGACAGCTGTGCTGATGTTGGAGTCTGCAACAGACCCGCAGAGAGAAATGCCAGAGAGAAAGAAAAAAGGAAAAATGTGAAACACCTGGTTTTGACAGATTTTTCTCTCACCAGAGGAGGTTGGTTTGAGCTCCATCTGGTCAACAGCCATGTTCTGCTTGTCCTCTTCCCCAGTCCCTCCCCGTGGGCCACACACAACCAGGCTGGCAGCAGATTGCAGCGACCCCAGCACTGCAGCCATCCTGGGATTTGGAGCCCTGCAGCCTCAGGCAGAGGTTATCCCTCCAAAGCATGTCTGTTTGCAGTCTCTCCTTTTGACCTTCCCAAATAGTATTGAAAGCAGCAATTAGTGACTCTCCTGAGCCTAGCGGCCAGACTATTTAAAATCTTTTCAGTGTTTGAATACATTGTTTTAACAAATTGACTTTTATTTGTACCCAGTGAAACTAGACCAAACAACCAAACAAACAAACAAAAGTATTTTGGTTTGTGACTAAAAAAGAAATTGCCATTTTAGCACTTTTCCTAGAGTCCTGCTTACCCCTGTCTTTAGCTGCCAACAATGATCACAGGAAAACAGCCAAGCATTCAAATACACCAGCTGTGTGTTCATTCACTCTTCACACAACACCTCGGCTTCCCATGTGTTTGGTGGCATTTCCCAACAGCTATTAAATTACAATGTAAAGTATTCCATTTCATTCAAATTGTGTTCTCTGCTTAAGCAATTGCTAATACGCTACCTTCAAAAAAATGAACTCTCCTATTATGGGAGAAAGGTCCATTCTAGAAAATATTAGGGTTTTCTGATATGCAGTACTGGAAGATGCTCTAACACCTCCCAGCCCCCATTTTTAGATTCTCTTTGTCTGTCTTTTGTTAGTGTAACCTCTGTGTGGCAGCTCTTCTGGAAGCCTCTGTTTCTATTTTCAACTTTTTTCTTTCACATTCATCTTCAGGAAGGACACGTGCATTGTTGTAAATCCCATCCACAAAAGCATAAGGGATTGCTTCCTATTTTATAGAAGTTTTGGGGAGGGAGATCAAGAGGATAGTTTACATACTTTAAAATATCCTCATTAGATATTTTTGCTCTGCTCAAAGCCTTGCATTTCTAATTTTTTTTTTTGAGGGGTGGTTGTGTCTAGTTTCATATTTCTCGGTCTTTTTTTAAAATGTATATCTATGATGTATATAAATTATCTATATATTGTCTCACTTCTGCTGCTCAAATCTTGCATCATTTCATCCATTGCACTCCCAGGAAACAATGGAACTTCCAATTATTGGGATCTATTCTCCCGAGAAGGCAATGGGGATTATAAATAATTGCTTCCTCCTTTTTTTTTTTTTTTTCTGTTGTGCTGACATACCTTCTAGCAAATTCAGACAGAAATAAGCCTATATAAGGGAGCAAACCAGACTGTGACAGGATGGTCCCTGAGCTGTATGAAATTCATACTTTCAAGAGAAAAATTCTAACTGTATCCTCCACATTGGAATATCTTCTGCTTACAAAACACTTTTAAAGGGTTTTAAGCATATTTACATATTGTTTACGAAGCAATTGAAAAAGAAGATAAAAACAACAATAACCTCACATTTCTTTGTACTCATCTGGTGATGACTGGCAATTGGTACTTCTTGCTGACACCGATTTGTTAATATTTCCGATATCATGGTTTCATATCTCAATATTTGGTTATAAATTCATATTCTAAAAGTTACACGAAGAAAAGATTCAGAAGACTGCAAATATGAAATGAATAATTCAAGCTTTCAATGCAGGAAAAAATGTTCAAATTGGTGGGTTTTTTTTTAACAAAGTAACAATGGTTCTAATTCCAATGAACTGATAGTTCTTGAAGAAAATAGGGCCTACTTAGCTTATTTTACATGTAGATCATGTTAAGCAAGAGAAACAAGGAGTTCTGTTCTTGCTGACATTTGGATGAAAGGTGCCAAGTATAAATAAGGAGAGGATGTGTCCTCATCTTTTTATAAATCCATCGCCAGGCTTCCTTGTTTAGCCACATAGCCTACGTCCAGTGTGACTAACTGTGTGGTCCTTTTCAGGGCTGCTCCCTAGTTTTGGCAACCAGGCAGCACTACTGCTGTATTATTGCCTAGATGGTAATCCATGCATTCTGTTATAAAGAATTAATGCTGGAAAGTGATCTTTCAAATTCCCAAAGGTATACACACTTGTATATTAAAAATGTTAACTACATTCAAGATAATCAAAATGATCCAAAAAAGAAGTACGTCCTCTTTAATCCATCTGCTTTAATCCTCTAGTCAGACAGGGTGGCTGGTACTAATTACCTAGGTTGGGTTTTGTAGGATTGGGGCTGGCAAAGAAATTTTTTTGTTTTTTGAAATCTTGGTGCTAAGAGTTAACACTTACTGAGTGTCTATGGTGGGCCAGGCACTGGTTCAGGTATTTTCTTTGTGGAAAGACTTTTCTTCCTCACAGTGACGTTGTGAGTTGAGTATAATTATCATAACTACTTCACAGATAAGAAAAAACTGAGGCACAAAGAAATTAAGCATCTTGGTGAAGGCCAAACAAAAAATGTGAAATCAGAATTTTCACCTAGGCTGACTCCAGAATCCGTGCCTTTTACCAAATGTTATAATTACAGAACACTCAGGATCCAGAGTGAGTAGGTTCAGAGATCACAAAAGACAAGGAAGGCCTGCAAAAAAGTGTTACCAAACAGAGGTATGCTAGAGGTCGGTATGCAGAGCTCAATGTTTTATTCTCCTACTTTCCCTTTTCAACATATCCACTTGCCCAAATTAGAAACCTAGGAATCATAATGTTTTCAGTTTCCCTCACCACCTACCTCTAATTGTTTACTAATCTGAGTTTATTCTTCCTTAGAAGTAGGTCTTGGATTTCTTTATTCCTATTCCTGCCTCGGGCCTCTCTAGTAAATATTTTTGTCTGTTTAAGCCTTAAGAAGTCATCCTGTAAAAGAAGGAGTTGAATTTGATAATTGAATTGGAAAAAGCCTCATGAATTTTCTCATCAGAAATTGAATCAGTCCTTGAAGGATAATGCTCAGATTCCTCTCATTTCGCTTAGAGACCCTCTACAAACTGGTTCCACACTATATTTCTAACTCTGTCCTCTCTTGTCTGAGGAAGGGACAAACTTGGCTCAGACAGTAGAAATTCACAGTTAGGAGTGGATATGACAAAGCCTCACAGATGCTAAAATCAGGAAAATATATGAATCCTAGAGAGAAGCCAGGTATAGTAAGTGAAGAAGAAAGTCTTAATGGGAAGACAAAATCAAGAACCCAGAAGCAGATTAAAGAACAGTGTTTGAGAATTTAACATGCATTGTCCGTAGCTGGGGAAGGGAAGTGGGAGAAATAACAAATTGCTTATAAAAGGGCAGGAGTAAAGCACAAACCAATGTTCCTATTTCTTTGACTCAATCCCTCTGTGCATTCGTGGTGTATGTACGTTCAGTTCTTCATCATGGCACAAAATGCTTCTGTTTTCCCATTCTGGACCTCATTCCCAGAATAACTCCCAATCTCTTCTCTGCTTATACACACCCTACCAATTCATTAGGTCATGTTCATCCCTTTGTCATAAAACCTTCTCCACTGTGAGTCCTGCCAGTTTCTCTTTTCTCTGAATATGTTTGCAGTACTTACACACTTTGTTTTTGTAGACAGTTAATATTATATATTTTAAGTTATTTGTATTTTTTAAACTTTTTATACTAGAATTTTTACCTCCACCAAACTTTAGTTTTCTTAAGAATTACATATGGGTGGGAAGGAAGAACTTACTTCTTTCTTCCTCTTTTTCTTATTCTTTCTTTAGGAAAAAAATGCTAATCTAATGAGGTCGTATTCCATAACATGATTTGGGCTATATTTCCTTGAATATGTGATGACAGTAAATTAAAGGCTAATTAGCAGTGCCGTTTTTGTTCTGTTTACTTAGCCTGGATTCCCTTCAAAGCAGAGCTTGAGTCAAAGAATGATATATAAGTATTTTATTTGCGAATAGATTTCCATAGGTTAGGGCTGAGTTACAGGGAAAAGACAAACAAGGAAGGAAAAAAATAAAACAATAAAATTATACGTTATCAAGTTGACTAACACTACGGATAGCTTTTTGAGGGAGCTTATGAAATCTACCTCAGAGCTGTCTCCCTGGAGGAAGAGAGGAGAAAGCACTTATCCAATGGTTCCCTTCCTCCATTAGTCAAGATAGCCACATGGGTATTCACTTCCACACACTTTCATGTGAGCTCTGAGCATTTAGGCAGATGTTCTACTAAGCTAGTGTAAGGAAATGAGCCCTGGAGCAAGATGAAAGGGTTCTATGATCTGAGCCTGATGCAGAAGTACTAACAATTTGCACCTGTGCAAAACTGATCCCCACTTTGGAGCTATTCCTGCAGCAGTGGCTGGAGCAAGAGTATGTGTGTATGTGTTGGGGGGTGGGGAGCAGCATCAAAGTGGCATATAAGAGAATCTTATTATACCACATAAGATTATTTCTGTAAAAGAACTCAGGTCTTCTCTCTGAGCAAGCCCAGAGATCTTTTTTGTTCGCTGTTTTGCTTTCTATCTCCAATGTGCCAAATTTACAAAGTACTGACTAAATCCTTGCAACTCTGCCGTTTAGTTGTCACTTCTGTTGACTGAATCAGGCTCAGTCATATCTTTTGGGCTCAGTGCTTATCTCATGGTAAGATTAAGACTTGGTTGTAGGAAGAAGGTAAACACCTACTTAGTCTTTGAATGTAAATCATAGCTTCTAGAGGGCTCTTCCATAAGAGTTCCAACATTAAGCTAAAAATAAGATCACAATTCATTTTCCAGTTTCTTGGTGGTGTGTCTATATCTCCCTCAAGTAGTTAATAGAAAAGGATGCCCAGGTCAAGATAAAATATGTTATTTGGGAATCCTTGCATGTAGTAATATTAAAACCTACCATGATTTGTTTATTTTATTATTTTATTTATTTTTGTATCTAAGACCACAGTTTTCTCCCACAGACAACCTCTCTCAGCTTCTCACTCACTCACACACACACAAACACACACACGGAGCTGACATATTGAGACAGACGAAAGTCTAAATTTAAAGAATTGAAGTTGTAGGTGAATTTGGAGGTTCAGGAATACAATTAGAGAGAAGGGAAAGAATAAAAACGTCATATTTATTTCTTCTTTGGGAATGAAGAGTGGTGATGAATATGTAATGATGTAGATAATAATACACTAAAAATCCTTACATCAAGGAAATCTAGTGTTATAATCAAATGAAATGTATAATAAAATTAAGCTACTGATAAAAATAACATTTATTATGATATATTAAAGAAAAATTGCTAAGTATATAAAATCAAGCTGATTTCATTAAAAAAAACCAAAACCAAACAAACAAAAAACCCCACAAAACTCAGTCTTTCTAAGCCAAACACAATTTTCTTGATTATAGAAGAAAGCAAAGGACACCGTATTACTACATACTCATATACTTTGCCCTGGGGTTGTAATTACTGTTTATACTGCTATATGAACAGCATTTAATGCTCAAATTGGGAAATGGGTTTTGTTTACAGCACTTTTTAGTTTTTGAAAAGGCAGTGACATGATCAGTAACGCACATTTCAAAGGTTAATATGGAAGCAATATGTAGACTCTCTAGGAAAAGGCGAAGGGCATCTAGATTTTTGTGGAGCACTATTTGAAAATCATTGTCAATTCAATAAATTATCATGAGATAATCAGCTAAACATCTAAGAAAATGAAACATTTAAAAATGTGTTTCTTTCTCTAGACGTGAAACAAAATGTTATAAAACAATTAAATAATTAAATGGAAAAAAATTCTATAGAAGTGAGCACTTCTAATGGCAGAAGTAAGTTAGTGAACTTGAAAACATCAATTGACATTGTACAAAATGAAGAATAGAGAGTAAAAAAGATTGAAGGAAGTTGATGAAAACCTCAGAGACCTGCAGAAGAATATCAAATGGTCTAATATATATACAGAGTCCCAAACGAAAGAGAGTGAGAATGAAGTATAGACAATGTGTGAAGATATAGTAGGTGAAAATTTCTCCAATATAATTTAAAAACCCATTGATTTGGAGATCTAAGAAGCTTAGCTAACCCTAAGCACAATAAATATAAAGAAAACCACACCCAGACAAATCATAATAAAACTGCAAAACAAAACAAAACAAACAAAAACAAAGAGAAAATCTTGGAAGCAGTCACCCAATTACTGATATAAATTCTGTATAATATATTGATTTATAAATTTATCAAAATAAACCATATCCCTGGTAATAAAATGTCTCAATACATTTCAAAAGATTGAAATTTTTCAGAGTATATTGTTTGACTAAAACAGATACAAGTTATAAATAAATAGCTGAAAGGTATCTGATAAAATTCTAGTATTAATTTTCTGTTGCTGCTGTAACAAATTATCACAAACTTTGTTTAAAATACAGCTTTGATTCTGTGTATTTTTTATACACAATTCTGGAGGCTAGAAGTCTAACGAGTCTTTTGGGGCTACAAATCAAGGTGTTGGCGGAGTTGATTTCTTCTGGAAGCCTTGAGAGAGAGCTCCTCTTTGCCCTTCTGAGCTTCTGGTGGCTGCTAAGATTCTTTGGCTTGGGGCACATCTCTCTAATCCCTCTGTCATCATATTCCCTTTCCCTTTTCTGTGGTCAAGTCTCCCTTTGCCTCCATCTTATAATGACATTTGGAATTAAATTTAGAGTTTACTTAGGTAATCCAGGATAATCTCTCCATCTAAAGAGTCTTAAATTAATTATATCCACCAAGTCCATTTTGCCAAATAAGGAAATATTCACTGTTTCCACGGATGCAGATCTGTTTGGGTGGGCCATTATTCAGCCTACCGCAATTCTCAAATAGTTGGAAATTAAAACAAATTAAGTAATTAATGAATCAAGAAGAAATCACAAAGATGATTGGAAAGTATTCCAAATCAAAAGAAAAAGAAAACACAATATATCAAAATTAGTGGGATGGGGCTGAAGCAGTTTTTTGAGGAAATTTGTATGTATAGATTCTTATCCAGAAAAGGAATACACTTTAAAATCAATAATTTAAGCTTCTACTTCAGAGAGATGTTTTTAAAAGAGTAAATTAAATTCAAAATATGTAGATGGAAACCAGTGTTAAAGATAAGAGTAGCTATCAGTGAAAGAGAGAAATAAAGTAGAGATTGAAAGAGTCAAAAGTTGGATCTGCAAAAAATTAGTAAAACTAATAAACTCTTAGCGAGACTTACAGGGAGAGAGTGAGAAAAGGAAAGAGAGGACACAAATTACAAATGTCGGTAATGAGAGAGGTCATATTGTTACAGGTTTTATAGATAATAAAGGGATAGTAAGGATAGCATTGTCAATAACTTTATACAAATAAATGTGATAGCGTAGATGAAATGCATAAATTCCTTGAATGACACAAACTACCAATACTTACTCAAGAAGAAATGCAAGTTTAAAATTTTTCTGTATCTATTAAAGTAATTGAATTAGTAATCCAAAATATTCCTATGAAGAGAACTCCATGTCCAGATGGTGTCAGTGGTAAATTAATTAAACACTTAAGGAATAAATAATTATACAAACACTTTCAAGAAGTAGAAGAGGAACTGTTTCCCAAAATATTCTCAAGCCAACATTACCCTGATATGAGAACCTAACAGACAATTATAAGAAAAAATAACTATAGATGCATATCCTTTATGAAAATTCATATAAAAATCTCACAAAATGTTAGAATATTGAATCCAGCAATATTAAAAAGGGTATACACTAATCATTAGTGAAATGCAAGTCAAAACCACAATGAAGTATCCCCTCACACTGGTCAGAATGACTGTCATTTGAAAATATAGAAACAAATGTTGGAGAGGGTATGGAGAAAAGGGAACCCTCCTGCATTGTTGGTGGGAGTGTAAATTGATATAGTCACTAAGGAAAACAGTATGGAGTTTCCTTAAAAAGCTAAAAATAGAATTACCATATGACCCAGCAATCCCACTACTGGGCATATACCCTGAAAAAACCATAATTCAAAAATATACATGTACCACAATGTTCATTGCAGCACTATCTACAATAGCCAGGACATGGAAGCAACCTAAATGTCCATCAACAGATGAATGGATAAAGAAGATGTGGCACATGTATACAATGGACTATTACTCACACATAGAAAGGAACGAAATTGAGGTGGATGGACCTAGAGTCTGTCATACAAAGTGAAGTAAGTCAGAAAGAGAAAAAAACAAATAATGTATGCTAATGCATATATATAGAATCTAGAAAAATGGTACTGATGAACCTAGTGGCAGGGCAGGAATTAAGATGCAGACATAGAGAATGGACTTGAGGACATAGTGGGGGAAGGGGAGGCTGGGATGTAGTGACAGAGTAGCGTTGACATATACACACTACCAATTGTAAAGTAGATGGCTAGTGGGAAGCTGCTGCATAACACAGGGAGATCAACTCGGTGCTTTGTGATGACCTAGCGGGGTGGGATAGGGTGGGTGGGAGGAAGACTCAAGAGGGAGGGGATATGGGGATATGTGTATACATATAGCTGATTCACTTTGTTGTACAGCAGAAACTGACACGATATTATAAAGCAATTATACTCCAATAAAGAGTATAAAAAAAAAGGGTGATACAGCATGACTAATAAAGGGCCAGAAACGCAAGATTGTTTAAGGTTTAATATCAATAAATGTAGTTTGTCACTTTAAAAGAATAAAAAAGAAACATTTTAAAGTTAATATAATTAACTATATTAACAGACTCTTGAGACTATAAAATCATCTCAATATGTGTTGGGAAAAAAAAAGAAAACTTACATTTTATATTTACTTACATATTTCCTATTTTCAGTACCCTTCATTACTTGTAAAGATGGACAACAGCCACATTAAATTTTTAATCTCCAGGATTGGCGTGAGGCATGACTTGCTGTTGCAACCCATGCGCATGTTTGCATGTTCCTTGGCAAATGATGCACCAGCAGTTTTGTAAATAAAGTTTCATCATAACAAAGCTGCATATTGTCTATAGCTACTATTACGCTGCAGTGGCAGAGGCAACTGCATTGCCCACACAGCTGAAAATACTTACTCTGTGGCCTTTTACAGAAAAACGTTGCTAGCCCCTGGTTTACCTCCATGATAAAGGGTCCCAACTTCTGCTGCAGGATACTCCTATCATTGAAACTGGAAGTTTGGAGTTGGTGGGACACTGGTGAGAGTTCTTAATGTTGTACCTGACCTTGGGTTTGCCAGGATCCATACTCTGCCACACTTTCTCTAATACCTTAAAGGTCTCTGATGATAGCCAGAGTATCACAGAGTATTTCAGGAAAATTGTTTCATTAATTTCTTGTTCTCATTTCTCAAATAGAATAGGCTCAAATGCAGTCCAGTGGTACTGTACTTCCTATTTCTCCAGGCCCCAGGGCATAGCAAGTATCTTAATCCAAGAGAAATATAAGCAAAACCCAACATATATAAGTGGATATAAGGAATTATTAGGTAGAAAAGGTGTTGTATATTTGTTAAGAGCTTGATCTTCAGCCAAGTTGGCTGCCAATGCTCTTGTTAGTATATCTATATACATACATATATTTGTGTGTGTGTATAATATGTATATAATTTCCAATATGTATTTCATATGCATTCACCAGCAATTTGGTCTTGCTTTGGAACACAGTTTGCTTCCTACCAGGGCCTGTTAGTGTTCATGTAGTCACCAGCCCCATGCACTGAAGTCCTCGATGATTCAAAGCTTTGTGTGGTCTTTTGCAAAGTGATAAATAGGGGTAATTAGCAAGTGTTTCCTATTATCCTGACTTTTGTATTATTCCAGAAAGAACAATGAAAATAAGTAAATATAGCAATTAAAAAAGAACTATAGTACTGTCCTTAAGATCCTTGCAAAAATATTAAAAGATTAATAATACATAATAAAACACAAGGATATATGGAAACTAGAATTGAACCTAGCAACCTGTTCAAAACAACCGTCGATGTAGTTGAAAAATAAATTTGCTATTCATCCTCCAGCAGGCTATCAAGGAAAAATAAACCACACAAGGGAAACCTCCTGAACTTTCATCATCTATGATAGGTGTACTTAACTCTTTTAGTCACAATATAACTCTTAAACAATGATCAGGTGGAGGAATTGGTTGGAGGGATTTGATGTTGGAATTTCTTCTATTTTCCATTAGAAAATAATTTGGGAAATTCTACAAGAAACTAATTTTTTTAAACTATTTAAATGAATTGTCAAAATGTGTTGGAATAGTGTATTCATTTATTGATTTTTAAAATTCATTTTTTACTGTGTGCTTTAAGTGGTCTTAAGCATTGGAGAAAGAGTAGTAAACAAAACATACAAAGCCTATGCCTTCATGTATTTTACATTTTGGTGAGTGAGGTAGGAAACAAACCCATAAAAATATATTATATGACATATGATAGAATATAAACAGTATATGACATCAGGTGGTGTCTGGTGTCATAGTGAAGACTGCAGTGAGAGTGAAGAGCATTTTGGAGTTCATTGCTTAGATGGAGTTCTCCAAGGAGGGTTTTGTGAAGAGTAATATTTGAGAGAGGCCAGAATGAAGCAAGAGACCATGATGGTATTTGTGGAAAATAGAATCTCAGGCTGAAGCAATGGCAAGTTCAAAAGTCTGAGACTGGGGTATGCTTGGTATGTTGGAGGAATGACAAAGAAGCCAGCAAGATGCTGACATATACAACCGTTGCCGAAGAATGCTTGAAATTAGGCAATGTTTGTGATAAATAAGTAAAAAAGAAAAATGCAACATAGTATTATAATATTAAATATAATGAATTGCTAAGTATAAAAGAAAATAAAATTATGGGGACAATAAGTGTGTTATATATAATTGTAAAGACGTATAGATATAAATAAAAGACTGTCAATACATATTGTAGATGTGCCGTGTCCCAAAAATGTTACCAATTACTATCCCTGGTGTGTATGATGTTTTTCTTCTTTGATTTTCTGTATTTTATTAATTTTGTGCATTATGCACATATTTTAAAATCTTAGCTTAAAATTGATGTAGTTAACACAGCAGAACTTTAAGAGCTTTGTTCTGCTAAGTCATTTAACCTCTGCTTTGACTTTTACAAGTGGCTTTCATGTGACATCAAAGACAGGATTAGAAATAGAATATAAAGATATAAAGCTAAAGCCAATTAGATGACTGAAAATTACAGACTAAAGAAAGCAAATGAATGTACTGGGAGATAAATACAATAAATAAGTCTAAAAATCAGAGAAATTACTTACCAGAGAAAAGCCAAACGTGGACTAGAGAATGATACAGTGAGCCTAGTGAAGAATGATTCTGGGGGCTGAACAATGTAGAAATGGTATATATAACATTTTGATAAATAATCAGGCAGAACCTTAACATGATTGCTGGCATTAGCTTAATAGCAATACAAAGTTAATGAAACATTTAGCAGGAATTTAACATCCATTCATCATTATGTATTTTCTTTAATCAAAGGCATTTTTAAAGAGAACTTTCTGTGGATTCACATGGTAAGTGTTTTTCCAGGGAGAGCTAAATCCCCAATATTTTGGAGACCATAGAATGTATTTCTTTTATTCAGACACATAAGGTTGGATTATAGAAAAAGAAGAAAAGCTTTAGCCTTAGTGAAATAGCTTTTTATCAATCAAGCCAGAAGGAACAGCAGAGTGTTTTTAGTGTTTATTTGCTTGACTTGACACCAATCAGTTTTGCATAGAAGAAAGACATCAGCGTGTACATGTAATCAGGATGCCTTTGAGTCAGGATGCTACGCTCAAAAGTGGAATTTTATTTTATAGCAGAAATAGACAACTGGCAGTTAAATGGTCCAGACTCCTTTCTATTTGTGCCATTAGTTTTGTTTATCACCTGAGGCATAACAATTTTATTATCTGTTAAATGAAGAAAGTAGCACTAGCCTCTGCTGTGCAGAGAGAAAGCAGTGATGACCATTTAATCTTGCAACACACATCAGTGAAAAATTATTTTCATCTTTATAAATAATGCAGGTTTTATGTGGCTTTCCCATCTCCAAATATATCTGTAGCCTTCCTTATAATGAGTATATTCATCCTTATAGCTATTTAGAAGAGATACACACAAGATAATAAATAAACATTTGTGTAGGTATATATACCATGTTCCATAAATGTCACCTGTTTTTCCCCCACTGGTGAATGTTCTCTTGTTTGCTTTTTTGTATTTTATGTATTTTAGGCATTACACATTCATCATCAAATGTATTAATACAACCACCTTAAAGGTAGCAGAGATGCAGTTGTAACTTGCAAAGTAAATATATCATAGAGATACAGCAGCTGCCCCTTCTCTGATGGTGTTATTTTCGTCTGCTCACCAGGTGCACACCTGTGCATTGTTGGCTGAACTTCATCTATAGCAGTGTTGTTACTTTCATATTCAACCCCAGTATCAGAGCTATGTCGTTCTTGTGTTTTGCCCAATAGTGTAGGAAGGTCACTGCCCTGGGAGTCTTACCATTTCGCTTTTGCTTCTTGTCCTTTCACTTACTATGTAATACAGCCTTTGCAGAATTCTTTTTTTACCATCTCTAATATGTGACTGATAAAGGGTTTATATAAGGATCGAATAGGCTAGTCTATGTAAAGTCAGTTTTCAAAATAGAAAACATTTTCCAAATGTGTTGGAAACTAAAATGTCAAAATTTAAAACTTGATTTGCAACTATGTTCACAGCTATTTTCTTGTTATGCAAGATTAAGAAATAGGAAGTAAGGTCCCAAGAGATAGCTTGTAATCTGGTTAATGAAACAATATTTATGATACAGTAAAAGAAATAATACAATTGTGAGGACAGCATTTGAAAAAAGTTATAATACAAGAGTAGAAGGGAAGTCATTTGGTAATCAGTGTTGAGTAAACAAATGATGATGTCGGTAATTATAAAGGGACGTAGAGGGGAAATGGGCTTTGAGGTGAGAGGAATCTGTTACCCCTTGTGGAACAGGATAGGCCAGGAGTCTTGCAGACAAAGAAGTCTTTAAGCATTAGCATGGTGGCAGATAAGAATAGAGCATGTTCCTTGGACTTCTCAATTTTACCTAGGTATGTCTAGACTTAGAAGTGGTAATATATTTTTTAAGAAAAACTGTGTTGTCCTAAATTGGAAACCAATCTTTTCAATGATTTAAAAATCACAGTATGTGTTTTCAAAAGATTATTTGTTAACAGATGAGTTTAAATTACCAGGAAAAAGAGGTAACATATATCATGAAGATAAATTCTACTTATATTCCTTTCATGTTGGCGCTAAATCCAGGAAGCCAAGTGGAGAAAACTAAGACAAAAAAAGTGAAAAAACAAACAAAAAACAAAAACCTCACTATTATATTTCACTAAGGGTATTATATCAGGTTTGTGGCATTTACAAGCAATTTAAAGTAGAATGAAATATCTGTACTGAGTACCTGAAAAAAGAATAAAGATCTATTGAGTATCTTCAGGGATTCTTCTTTCCCCACTTCTGTTGGTGAACGTAAGCTATCTAAGGAATAGCAGAATGGAGGTTAGACTGAGACACAGAATTCAAATGTGATTGATAAGGCTAAGCAAACGCAGAAGAAAGATATTAGTAGAGAAAACATTGATCTTAATTTTGGAATGTTGAAATTTCATTCTCCAAAGGGGTAGTTTGAAGAGGTACTGGCTATACCCCAAGAAGAATCAAAGTGAGAGGGAGATGGCCATGTACAAAATACAGGGAACTGTATTTTCTAGATATTTTTTTTACAACCTGAAATGTTTGAATTATTGCTTCATTTAGCTTTTTGCTGTGCAGTAGCATGTAGTCTAGAAGTGGTTTCTTTTGTTGTTGTTGTTGTTGTTGTTGTTCATCATAAATAGCCCAGGTAACTTTTCTGGACAACCAAGTTCTCTCCTATCTGGCCCACTTCCAGTTCCAGATGATGCAGCAACACCGGAGGTGATAGAATGGTGTCTCATAGCATCTAGGATAATGCAAAGTACAGAATGCTGAAGCACAATAAATATTGATGGTGGTGTCATGAGATGGTGATAAATTTCTCTTCCTACTTCCTCTCTTGCTAGTCTTTCTCTGTCCTTCTCATTTCGAGCTTCCTCTCTCTTCCATGCAAGTTGAACACCCATGGTGATTTAATCATCTTGCCTCCTCACTCCTACAGACTGCTATTCTTTACATTTTTATTTACAGTTTGATTTAGGAGTATATTTTAAAGATTTATTTGCACAGTGCATCGAATTTTAAATAAAACATGCAGTGAAATTCTAAGTTGTTTCTCTAATATTCAAGTTATATCATTAATTCATTAGGTTTGTCACTGATGTGAATTATACAACTAACTTCTCAAGTCATACAGCTGATTTGAATCCATATTTTACTCTTTGAACATAAATCTCTCTGTTAATAATACCAGTTTGTTTATAAGAACTGAGTTTACATGTTAATCTATAGTCTTCCTAATCCTAACTATATTCTTTACTCCAATGTCACATTCAAAAATGACAGAACCGATATAGATTTATATTCTCAGAGGTTATTTTGCTGCTGATGTTTGTTCATCCATCCATCCATCCATTCATCCATCCATTCAACATTCATTAAGTTGCCCACTATAAAACTTGCTGGACATGGACTCATGACTGCACAGAAAACAACCATAGTCCCTGTTGCTATGTAGGCCGCTAATATTAAAATATGAACATAAGAAACAGACGGTGTTGATAATAGACCTGGGCACCTGGGGGCCCTATTTTAATTCCTGGTTTTTCTAGAGGGCTACACTCAGGGCCTCCTTTGGCTCTGCCCCTCCTAATAGGGTGAGGAAAAATACAGGGTCAAGTATATAGAGCCACATGCCTAATAACTTTGGTTACCTGGGAGCCCAGTATTCCCTGCTCAAATGACCTCAAACCCTGCTTCCAATGCCTATTTCAAACTCTCACCTACTCTGAGGACTCACCAGGCAACCAGTGCTGTTCACATCCCTAGACCTGAGGGTGTTCACAGGTCATGGATCTGCCCTGGAGGTCCCTTAAGGTACTAGAAGGATTAGAAATGAAAAAAGAATGAGACAGATCATTGGCCTGGGAATTTATTTATATTCTGGTCCCAGGCCCTACAAACAATGGATAATAAGTAATAGGGTTTATATATAGATCCAAAAGTAATAAAATAAGATGTTTATAAAAACTGGTATTATGTAAAGATGGGGTTAATTTGCAACTCCTCTGTGGTGGCTTTATGCTTATCTCCAGAGATGACCCTGGTACTGACCCTCGGCCAAGACAGGGATGCAGTGTACTAAATAGTGATTTAGGATGGGCCACATAAAGTCCAAGACTCCCCTGGAGGCATCGTATAATATCTTGTTTGCATTGTTTATTAAAATTGTGTAGATTGATATTTGGTACCTGGTTTAACCAGTTCCTCACACTGGCTTTAGCTATGTGACCAGTAAAAGGATAGTTAATTTGTACCCTGAGACAGCAGTATCTTGCATGGATCATAGTGGTTTGTAATCTGAAGATGAAGAGGACAGAGATTAAGGAAGGGTTCCCAAATGCCCAGAGCAACTGAGAAAAGGCCTGAGAAACTGCTTCTGGATGTATCAAATTACACTGATGTTCACCTGTTTTCTTTGTCCTTGCTATACTATACACTTTACCTTTATTAAAGCCTTAGATTAGTGTCTTACAGAATCATGTGAATTCTTTCAATTAGCTGACTCATACAGATGTTGATTGCTATAAAAATCATAGAGTGAGTGGAAATAGAAGATAATGGGCCTCTCTGAGGAGATAGTATTTAATCTAAGACTTAAAGGATAGAATTGAAATGTATTCATATGGAGACTGGGAAGAATGTTTGAGGAAAAGGAAAGGACAATAGACTATTTGGAGGCCATTTCCAATTTAGAAGTTTTTTTGCTTTGTTTTGGGCTGGTAGATACACTGATTCAACCAGTAGGCGTGCCAACAAATTGGCTCTAACATGTCTTTTTGTACTTCAAGAATTAGTATGTATACTCCAGAAAAGGGACACATAGTTCCCATTTAGGTCATCTGAGGTGAGGCAAGTTCCCAGCACCACGTATCCATTCCTTGTAGAAATAGAGGGAGTACAGCATGCAACAAGAAATCATGTAAGAATCTAAGTACTGTCTAAAACAGAGTACAGGAATATCATCCACATGGGTTCATTTATAAAGGTTATTTGAAGTTCTTGTAACAGTCAGTGCCTATCTCTCACATTGAAGGTAGTTTACTAGGTCACATCTTGTCCTTCTCTGAGATGATTTTATTAAAGTCTGTTGTAAATAATTTCCAGTCTTATAAAATCTCTAGATGTGATTTAATGATGTGACGGGACATTCTGTATTGTAATACTAATGTTTGTCATAGACCTCATAGTGCTTTTTAGCATTCAGGGGCTTTCTTAAGAGTGCTATAACAATAAAAAAAAAAAAAAGTTTTTAAATGGCTCCACTTATATGCATATCACAGCGTAGACTAGATTTTTCTTTTCCTAAACTTATTTTTTTTTTATTTATTGGCTGCATTGGGTCTTCGTTGCTGCGCACGGGCTTTCTCTAGTTGCTGTGTGCGGGGGCTACTCTTCATTGTGGTGCATGGGCTTCTCATTGTGGTGGCTTCTCTTGTTGTGGAGCATGGGCTCTAGGTGTGCGGGCTTCAGTAGTTGTGGCACATGGGCTCAGTAGTTGTGGCTCGAGGGCTCTAGAGCACAGGCTCAGTGGTTATGAAGCATGGGCTTACTTACTCTGTGGCATGTGGAATCTTCCCAGATCAGGGCTCAAACCCACGTCCCCTGCATTGGCAGGTGGATTCTTAACCACTGTGCCCGCTTTTCCTAAACTTTTTGTCCTGTTTGGAAGGAAGTGGTATTATATTGCATGTAAAAGTACATAGCAAGAGAGTGACTATTAAAGGCTGTGTGCAAAATGAAAGCTCATGTCAGGTTTCTCCACAGAACCAGACCCAGTAGAAGATCTATGTGTTTAGAGTGAAATGGCTCACACAACTACGGAGGCTGAGCATTCCTGTGTCCTGTTGACTGTGCGCTCGAAACCCAGGACAGTTGTTGGTGTAGTTCCCAGGTCTGAAAGTCAGAGAGCTGATTCCGGTGCAGGCCTGAAGGTCTGAACCAGGAGTGCCTTGTGCAGAGGGTCCATCTCCCAGCTTATCCGGTGTGGCAGACCAGGACTTCAGCATTCCTCCACCATATCATTCTCCTCAGGCCCTCAATTGGTTAGACGATGCCCACTAGATCAGGGAGGGCCATCTGCTTCACTCAGTGTACTGATTCATATGTTAATATCGTTCAGAAATACCCTCACAGACACACCCAGAAATAATGTTTACCCAGATATCTGCGCATCCCACGATCCAGTCAAGTTGACACATAAGATTAACTATCACAAGACAGTTGTTAATTTGATACAATATGCATCTCCTTAAAGCAGACCTAATTGCAAAATAAAGATGATAACAAGATCAAAATTATCCTCGTGTAATACAACTGTGCTGCATACAATTAAAAATGGAGTTACTCTTTCCCTAAAGAGAAGGTATGTAAGGGTCTTGAGTGATGTTTACTCTTTTTGATACCCCATAACTTAAGTACTATGATGTAAAATTACCAGTACTTAAATACTGTGGTATAAAGTCAATACATCCTATATGACTTGGTAAGGGAATATGGGAATATAAGAAGAAAAAACCCCAAAATATCTCATATATATTTGTATATATATACTTGTATTTACATGTATGTTTATATTCCTATGTATATTTGTATTTATACATATATTTGTGTACATAACACACAAACATGGTGTTTTTGTGTGTGTACGTACACACAAAATAAGGAAGAATATGCATGACAATGAACAGTTGTTGTTTCTGTAACTGCTCGTGTGGTTGCAGCTAGTGTTTGTAACTACTGTCTTCCACCATCTATCCTGTATACCCTTTGCCTTCTGTGAGCACCTTAGCTGGATGTGGTTCTTACCTGCTGGAGTTATCTCAACCTGCATTCCTGAAGGATCTAGCTCGTTAGTTGTCCTACCTGGACTGGGTTGTTTCACTTTTCCATTGACATTAATCACAGGGCATGATAATACTAAGAGACATCCTATGAGATCTCCTGTAATTCAGACACACTCTTCCTTACCTTAGTTAAGGAATAGTCCATTTCCCCTTGGTAGTCAGGATCCATCAGGCCAACCAGCACAGTAACTCCCTTCTTTGCCTGTTGATTCAGAAGGGTGAGGAAACCAAAATGGCTGGGCGGCAGTCTTAACTTCTACTTGAAGGGAATCGTTGTGTCTGCTGGTGGAAGCATGCTTCTTTCTGGAACTGAGACCTCTAGGCCAGCAGAACATAGTCTCAGAAACAGGAAGCAATAATTTTGCTAGTGAGTTCCTAAGAATTATAATGACTAGTGCCAATCTCATTTCTTTTTTCTTTTTTTTTTTTAAGCTCTTTATTGGAATATAATTGCTTTGCACTCTTGTACCAGTTTTTGAGGTACACCAAAGTGAATCAGCTGTATTTAGACATATATCCCCATATCCCCTCCTTCCCGCGACTACCTCCCACCCTCCCTGTCCTGGCCCTCTAAGGCATCACCCATCATCGAGTTGATCTCCCTGTGTTACACAGCAAATTCCCACTAGCTATCTATTTTACAGTTGGTAGTGTATCTATGTCTATGCTACTCTCTGACTTCGTCCCAGCTTCCTCTTCACCACCCCCACCCAATCCAGTGTCCTCAAGTCCATTCTCTACATCTGTATCTTTATTCTTGCCCTGTCACTGGGTTCATCAGTACCATTTTTTTAGATTCCATATATATGAGTTAGCATATGGTATTTGTCTTTCTCTTTCTGGCTTACTTTGCTCTGTATGACAGTCTCTAGGTCTAACCACCTCATTACATATAGCTCAATTTCATTTCTTTTTTATGGCTGAGTAATATTCCATTGTGTATATGTGCCACATCTTCTTTATCCATTCATCTGGTGATGGGCATTTAGGTTGCTTCCATGTCCTGGCTATTGTAACTAGTGCTGCAATGAAAATTACGGTACATGTTTCTTTTTGGATTCTGGTTTTCTCTGGGTATATGCCCAGGAGTAGGATTACTGGATCATATGGTAGTTCCATTTTTAGTTTTTGAAGGAACCTCCAAACTGTTTTCCATAGTGGCTGTACCAGCTTACATTCCCACCAACAGTGCAGGAGAGTTCCCTTTTCTCCACACTCTCTCCAACATTTATTGTTTCTAGATTTTTGGATGATGGCCATTCTGACTGGTGTGAGGTGATACCTCATTGTGGCTTTGACTTGCATTTCTCTAATGATTAGTGATGTGGAGCATCTTTTCATGTGTTTGTTAGCCATCTGTATGTCTTCTTTGGAGAAATGTCTATTTAGGTTTTCCGCCCATTTGTGGATTGGGTTATTTGCTTTTTTGGTATTAAGCTGCATGAGCTGCTTATCTATTTTGGAGATTAATCCTTTGTCCATTGCTTCATTGGCTAATATTTTCTCCCATTCTGAGGGTTGTCTTCTTGTCTTGTTTATGGTTTCTTTTGCTGTGCAAAAGCTTTTGTTTCATGAGGTCCCATTTGTTTATTCTTGATTTTATTTCCATTATTCTAGGAGGTAGGTCAAAAAGAATCTTGCTTTGATGGATGTCATAGAGTGTTCTGCCTATGTTTTCCTCTAGGAGTTTCATAGTGTCTGGCCTTAACATTTAGGTCTTTAATCCATTTTGGCCACTCTCATTTCTACACATTGATTCCTGTACCTGGGAATCTGACTATGGGAGAAATAGCACCATATATAGTAGGTGCTGATTCAGAGCATATATAACCTTCTGGAGAACTTTACCCCATCCCTACAAGGTATGCCACCTAGATGGGGGCACCAGGTAAGTGGGGGATATGGTAAAACCAGTAAATTTAATAAGCATGGACCCATTACTGCACTTCATTTGCTAAGAAGTGAGTTCCTTGAGCAAAAGCAAGGCTATGTGGAATACCATGATGGTGGATGAGGCATTCTGTAAGTCATTTTGGCAGAAGTATTGGCTGCAGGGTTGTCAGATCTGTATCCAGAGTATGCATCTATTCCATTAAGAACAAAATGTTGCCTCTTCCATGACGGAAGTCATCCAATGTAATCAACGTACCACCAAGTAGCTGCCTGGTCATCCCAGGGAATGGTGCCAAGTAAGGGACCCAGTGTCATTCTCTGTTGTTGGAAGGTTGGGTGCACAGCAGTGGCTGTAGCCATGCTGACCTTGGTGAGTGGAAGTTTGTGTTGCTGAGCCCATGCATAACCTCCATCCCTGCCACCATGGCAGCTTTGGTTATGAGCCCATTGGGGGATGACAGAGGTGTTTAGAGAAAGAAGCTGACTTGTATCCACAGAACAGGTCATCCTACCCACTTGATTATTAAAATACTACTCTTCTGAGGTCACCTTGGGACACAAATATCTTCAGTTTGTTTCCCATTTAGAGAGGTCTATCTACATACTTCTTTCTCAGATTTCTTTGTCACCAATATTCCAATCATGTTCCCTCCAAATCTTTGACTGTCCAGCCAAACTATTGGTCATTGAATGAATTAATATATAATTTCATATCTAGCCATTTCTCCTATCAACGTAGGCAACCAGATACACTGCTTTAAATTCTGCCCACAGGGAGGATTTCCCCTCACCATTCTCCTTTAAGATTGTCTCAGAGAGGGGCTGCAGTGCTACCTCTATCCACTTTTGGGTGGTGCCTGTATATGGTGTAGAACCATCTGTGAATCAGGCCCAAGTCTTCTCTTCCTCTGTCAGCTAATCATAGGGACCTCCGCATAAGGCCATGGCTGAAAGAGAGAAGGCAGTTTAGCAGGAGAGGGAACCATAGGCGTTTGGGCCACTCTTCATGTAACTTACTATACTTTTAGGGCCTGCTTGTGCCCAATCACGTCTGTATCACTTGCATTTAATGGTGGAGTGCTACTGTGGATGCCCAGCTTTATGGCTTGCTGGGTCAGATAACATCCCGTTCATGACAGGCAGCTCAGGTTGCACAGTAGCTTGGTGACCCATTGTTAGGTGTTTCATCTCTACTAAGGTCCAACAGGTAGGTTGTGGGAAGACATTCAGGAGCCTTTCTGAAACCTTGAAAATGTTAAAGTATGTGGGCCGAGCGATGGGATTCAGAATGTCCTGCTTGAGCAGTGGAGGAGCTGAGGGTGCGGGGCATGGAGACTATGGGGGCATAGGCAGAGGGCTGGCCGTCTCTAGGGGCGCAGTCCCTTTCTCACTGCACACCTCATATCACCCTGTTTGGCCCTGAAGGATGGCTGGTTAGCCAAAGACGGGTAAGATTCCTCAAGGGAGGAACAACCTAAGACAGGCACAGCCGCAGAGGGGCCAACAGGGGTAATGCATAGACCCTTCCTCATATCATCCTGTTTGGCCCTGGAGGATGACTAGTTAGCCAGAGATGGGTAAGATTCCTCAGGGGAGGAACAACCTAAGACAGGCACAGTCGCAGAGGGGCCAACAGGGGTGGGGCACAGACCCCTAATCCATCTGAGAGAGGTCTCCTGCCCCCAGGGCTGTTTTGCTCTCCACGCCCAGCTCAGATCCACACCTGCTCAAATCGGGCCCAGGAGGCAAACAAAGATCATTGCCCCAGTCATGTGAGGCCTTTGATTGTTTATGGGATTAACCTGGGAGTGTTAGCCAAGAACTCAATAAAAGCCACGTGGGATGAATCAGCAAGGCTCTTGATCCTAGAGGTCTTGAGTCCCCCGGTCCCATCTTTCTCTTCAGTCTGTGTCTGTGTTTTCTTCAAGCTTGTGGCACCCGTCACTCACCTCGAGTCGCCGAGCTGGTCTCAGCAGTAGGTAGAGAGCTGTTTCTGAAAATGAGAGTAGTTATCTGCAGAGGATAGCAGGCTTTGTTCCAAAATCCTAAGGGCCTAAGCCATAGTTCATGTATAGGAGCCTGCCAGAGGCCCCAAACAGCATCCCTACCTGCCACTAATACTTTAACCACCATTGGGTCTGCTGGATCACATGACCTAAGTGTCAGAGAAGCTCGTACAGCACCCTGGACCTACTGCAGAGCCCTCTCCTGTTCTGGGCGCCACTCAAAACTAGTAACGTTTTGGGTCACTTGGTAAATGGGCCAGAATAACACACCAAAAGAGGAATATGTTGCTTAGCAAAATCCAAAGAGGGTCATTAAGCATGCGCCTCTTTTTAGGTCTTGTGTATGTGTGTGGGGAGGGGAGCGGTCAGATGCAGCAACTTATCCGACACCTTAGAAGGGATATCTCAACATGCGCCATGCCACTGACCCCTAGAAATTTCACTTAGGTAGAGGCCTCCCCAGTGTTTCTTGGATTTATTTCCCAACGTCTATCATTGGAAATGTCTTATCAATACGTCTAGAGCGGTTGCTACTTCTTGCTCACTAGGTCCAATCAGCATAATATCATCAGTGAAATGGACCAGCATGGTATCTTGTGGAAAAGAATGGTAATCAAGATCCCTGCAAATTAGATTATGATATAGAGCTGGAGAGTTGATATACCCCTGAGATAAGACAGTGGAGGTGTGTTGCTAGCCTTGCCAGCTGAATGCAAGTTGATTCTGGTGGACCTGATTTGAAAACGGTGGAGAAAAATTCATTTGCCAGATTAATAGCTGCATACCAGGTACTAGGGGATGTGTTAATTTGCTCAAGCAATGAAACCACAGCGGATGTAGCTGCTATAAATGGAGTCACTGCCTGGTTAAGCCTACAGTTAGCCATTGTCATTCCCTTAGATCCATTTGTCTTTGGCACAGACCAACTAGGTACGTTGAATGGGGATGTGGTGTGAATCACCACCATCCTTCAAGTCTTTGATGATGGCACTAACTGCTGCAGTTCCTTCAGAAATGTGGGATTGCTTTAGGTTTACTAGTTTCCTAGGTAGAGGCAGTTTTAGTGGTTTTCATTCGGTGTTTCTCACCCTGAGAGCCCTCACTTCACAGATCAGGGAAAAAATGTGGGGATTTTGATAGCTGCTAAGTATATCTATTCCAAGTATTCATTCAAGAAGTGGGGAAATAATCATAGGATGGGTTCAAGGACCCACTGACTCCAGTGTGAGATGGACCTAAATTAAACTGTTGATCATCTGGCCTCCCTAAGCCCCTACTCTAATTGGTGGGACACAGTGATGTTTGGGAGTTTCTTGGAATCAGTGTCAGTTCAGAGCCAGTTTTCAGTAGTTCTTGAAAGACCTGTTTCCTTTTTCCCAGTGCACAGTTTCCCTAGTAGAAGGCGGTTGGTGCTTTTGCAGAAGGTTAGATGAAAGACTAACAATGTAAATTTTTGGTAGCACTTCAGGGTCCTTCTTTAAGGGAACCCAGCCTTCTCTTCATTCAAGGGGTTCTGGGTCTATAAACTAGCTCAATTCTGGGAATTGAATGACGTACAAAACTACTCTCTGACTTTATGTTTCAGGTTATACTTTTGTTCACTTAACCAAGAATTTTTTTGCTCATGCAGATCAAATAAGAATTTCGTGGGCTTCCTATCTATGTTGCTTCCAGGAACACCATGATCAAGTAGCCAATGCCATGGACCTGCTTGAGTCAGATAATTCTGATTGCTGTCTTGACTTTGTTCATTATGGTAATCACACCCACCTTGCCTTTGGCAGCACAGTGGGAACACCTGGCCCCTTCTACACCAGGATGCAGTTACTCCTATTGCATTTAAGTTTCCCAAGTCAGTGGCTCCAGTTCTGCTCTGAGGTTTGGTCTGTAGAGAGGAACAGCCACGGAGCTCCTCAGGGATACTGGAGCTTCCGTCACAAATTTATTTCTTATGGTGCTGGTGAAAGGTATATTTTCTGGACTGTCCCAGCATGGGTGAGTAGCTCTTTATTTAGTATGGCAGGCTTCAAGGAAGATCTAGGCTCTGAGAAATGCATGTATGATTTTTTTTTACACCGTGTGTTATGAACTCTGCAAAATTAGCTCTTTTGCTTGCAAGGTAGTAGGGTTCCAGTGACGCTTACATGAGGAATTTTACTACCTTTGTTTGTCCTTTCTAAAAACTCTTCATTTCTTTCAATGACTGTTGAGGCCTATTGGGCAAGTTTGGCTGGTTTGCTTTATTTTTATTTTAGTTACTTTATTTCCATTCTCTAATTCTGAACCACTGTCCCTGCTGAGAATAATTCCATGCTCACCCAGTTTAGAAACGCCATGAGTTTTTGTTTCTGAGAGTTCTGAGGCTTTTTAGAGGATCTCGGTTTTCTTCAATCCCAGGTCTGAATAGTTAAGGAGTTCAGGCTGTTTTGTTTACACCAGGTGTCTCATTAGAGAGGATCCATCACACAACACAAAAACATTTATTATTTCTCCTCCTCTTTCTTAAGTTTCTCTTTAGTCTTCAGAAGTTGAAGGGAAATCTATTAACTAGGCTTTCAATTATTTTTTTGTTTGGAGATTCTCACATACAGATTTCATAATATGACTACATTGCTTGCTGTTTTTTTCTTATTTCTTCCACTATTAGCTTTAGTAGCCATATAAAGAGACTATTAATTACATTTTATCACAAACCAATAGCAAATCAGTTTTGCTAATGGGATTTCCCCATATTTTGACTGGTGGTTATTTCTGAATGTAACACACAGAAGATTCATTCAGAGTATGAGAAATAATTTTCACATGTTGCTGCCTTGAATTTTCAAAATATGCTTAGTGGTAATTGTGTAAGACCATAAAAATCACCAATACTTGCTTGAATTCCATTTTTTTCCTCCTTTAGTACACAACATATTAAAATGCAAGATAAACAGCTGATTTCTTAAGAAACTATTGTCTTGTCCTAGCTGAACCACATAGATACCAATGATGGGTATTTTCTTCTTACTTGGAATAATTTTGAAATTTTCGGGGCTTTATTCTTGCAAGTTATGAAAGCAACATTTTAACAAAGTGTGAATATGAGAATGTGGGGAAAGGAAAAGAATGGGAGGTAGAGAAATGGAAATTAAAGGAAAATAGTTCAGAACAACAAGATGTCAGTTCCTATCACTGTGATGAATGAAATGCATGCTGAGGAAATTTAACTAAGACACATTATTGAGTGGCTTCTGCACAGGCTTCTCTGGAGAGTGATGTTGTTGAAGTCTGTGTATCAGAGTGGAAAAGAGCTTGGGCTCTCATACTAGAATGCCAGACTTTAAGTTGCTGCTCCATGAAGTGTCAACTGTGCAATCTTTGTGTCTGTTTCCTTAACTATAAGGTGAGGATACTATTAGTACTTGACTCATAGAATCGTTGTGAGCATGAGATGAACTGATATATGCAAGGTGGATTGATGAATACCTGGAATGTGGCTACTAATGCAGACGTTGGGAAGTCTTGGGCTAGTATCCTATATTGCAAATGAGTCATAGCTCCCCTGCTACATTTCTCTCTTGTATACTTTAGAACTATATCTGATGCTCACTCAAATGTATATTCTAGCTTGCGTCATAATTCTTAGAGGCATACTATGTGGTTTGAGTTGAAGAGAAATCAGTTCATCTCTAGAATCTGCTTCTATTTTGTCCATTTCTAAATATGATGAAACAGATTATAGTCCTTGGATAATCTGCTTTCAGTGCTCTGTGCTGGGATTCATTCTACGTTTGTTTTCTTTGTACTGGTTCAGCTTTTAAGAGAGGTTTGTTTTTATTTGGTTTGTATTAAGGAGACCACATTGTAAAGTCTGGTCATCTTTGGATTCTTAATACTGTTTTGTTTGTATGAAGCATTTATTGGTAATTGATCATCTTAATAACCCCCTAATTAGTCCAAAATGTATTCTTATGTTAATAGAAAAAGATTATTCCAAATTGATAATGTTTTAAGATAAATATTAACTTATGGTAATGTAAGATGTAAGACAACTTTTGCTAATTTATGGGTATTTATTTTCCATATATTTCATTTCATCGTATTAATGGAAATAAGTTTGAAATTATTTTGGAATGTTAAAGTAGTGCTTCGTTACACTCCTCTTTACAAATATAATATAAAAGAAACAACAAAAGTATTTGTACTTTTGTGATCATATCTGGATATCTTGAGGTTTCAATTATGGAACAGTAATTCCATGCCCTGTGCCTCTAATGACATTCAGTCTGAGGCCTCCCTCCTAACAAAGCATAGGGTATTTGGCCCATGACTTACATTCTGCTGAGTCTTATCGCTTTGTTTCTCAATATTTGTTGAATCTACCTCCAGTCACCAGAAACAGTATAGACTCGGAAGAAGCTTTCTTCTTGGACATTATCCCTACTTGGATCTGTTTTGACATGTTTAAATATGGTCCACAAGGAAATTTAGATAGTGTGGACACTGAAAGAAATAATGGTTTTAGCAAACAGGATATTTTGTCATAAATAGCCCTCTCTTAGCGCAGACAGTGGTAGCAGTAGTTAATGAGAAGTGAATTTAGTGAAAAAAGAAAGATGAAAGTAGCCATTCTAATCAAACGCTGTCGTATTTTCTCAGGTGTCTGAAATTTATGACACACCATTCAGCAAATCTCCAGTGATACATTTCCGTAACAGGAGTTGTAAATCCATTGGCAGTTTCATTAATCAGACAAAGAGCTGTGCAGTTATTGAAATAACTCCTCAAATAATTGCCAACTTGCCATGCAGTGACATCACTTCTAAGAGAAGTGCTTCAACAATTGATGATAGAGACCTGGTAAATTAGCATTTCTGGCATTGAAAAATCATTGTTGAGTTGTAGCATGGTTCTGAGGAAGTAATTCCTGGAATTGTTTCTCCTCATAAGCAAGATTTAAAGAGTGGCGATGATCAGTGCTTTGCTTGCTTTACATATGAGGAGCAGTGTGCAGGCTGTGCACCCATCCCTCTTTACACTATGGTTAACTACTAAGCTATTAAAAAATTAAAATGCTGCCAATTTAATTACTTTAATATGTGTTGAGTGACTTTTTAACCGTTGTAAACTCAAGGCTGCTAAGGAGTCAGGGGACATATATAAAGTAAATAAGACACAACTCCTCCTCCCTAGTAGCTCATATATTACCCTTCTGGGGATGACACGGTACCATGGAGTAAATGCTAACATAAAAATTTGTTAAAAGTGCTGGGAGATCATAGATGAAGAATGAACCAACAGTGAGGATGACAATGGTGGAGAATCAGAAAACTTATCCAAAAGAAGTGGACTGACATTTAATCTTAAAAGAAAGATGAGGAGGAGTCCAAAGATAGAGGGAAAAAAATATTGGGTATCTAAGTGGGAAGAGGATTGCAGTGGGAGTTAAGAGCTATGTGTTTTCCCTCAACTTTTTGGATACTTTGTACCTTGATTACTTCCTAAAAAAAGAATAATTCCTTTCTATTTTTTTTATTGGGGGTATTGTTTGTTTTACAATGTTATGTTAGTTTCTACTGTACAGCAAAGTGCAGTGGAGTTCCCTGTCCTATACAGCCGGTTCTTATTTGTTATCTATTTTTTATGTATTAGTGTATATATGTCAATCCCAATCTCATCCCACCCACGCCTCTGCCTTTCCCCCTTGGGATCCGTACGTTTGTTCTCTACATCTGTGTCTCTATTTCTGCCTTGCAAACTGGTTCATCTGTACCATTTTTTAGACTCCACATATATGTGTTATTATACGATATTTGTTTTTTTCTTTCTGGCTTACTTCACTCTGTATGACAGTCTCTAGGTCCATCCACGTCTCCATGAATGACCCAATTTTGTTCCTTTTTATGGCTGAGTAATATTGCATTGTATACATGCACCACATTTCTTTATCCATTCGTCTGTGGATGCACATTTAGATGGCTTCCATGATCTGGCTATTGTAAATAGTGGTGCAGTGAACATTGGGGTGCAGGTATCTTTTTGAATTAAGATTTTTCTCTAGGTATATGCCTAGTAGTGGGATTGCTGGGTCATATGATAATTCTATTTTTAGTTTTTTATGGACGCTCCATACTATTCTCCATAGCGGCTGTATCAATTTACAGTCCAAGAGTGCAAGAGGGTTCCCTTTTCCCACCAACAATGCAAGAGAGTTCCCTTTTCTCCACACCCTTTCCAGCATTTATGGTTTGTTCGTTTTCTGATGATGCCTGTTCTAACCAGTGTGAAGTGATACCTCATTGCAGTTTTGATTTGCATTTCTCTAATAATTAGTGATGTTCTGCAGCTTTTCATGTGCCTCTTGGCCATCTGTATGTCTTTTTTGGAGAAATGCCTAGTTAGGTCTTCTGTGCATTGTTTGATTGGGTTGTTTGTTTTTATGATATTGAGCTACATGAACTATTTCTATATTTTGGAGATTAATCCTTTGTCCATTGATTCATTTGCAAATCCTTTCTATTTTATGATGAGTTCCCAGGTTAAAATTAAAAAGCCGAAAATAGAAAAGTTTTGTGTGGGAGGAAAAGCTAGGGAAAAAACCCAAAATACATTAATATTTTATTAATAATTTTTATATCTTGGCAAACTACAAAAACAGAATTTTGATATGCTTCTAGTAGGTAAAAAGCAGTCACATGTCATAGTCATATTTATGTGAGATAAAATACTTTCCTACAATTTCTCCTTTTAAAGATCTCATACATACTCTTTTAGCTATTGATTTAAATTTGCAAAGGACCACAGTTATCCCCAGTGAACTAAAGATATAATAGTAAAATACAACGGGCAATGTCAAAATACTTTATAAAACTTAACGCTGTTACCTCCTCTTTTCTGACCCATTTCTTAAGATTCACATTACTTTCTTAATATTTTGAGTCTAATAGTAGGAATACAAATTTAGGAAAAACTGCATTATACTGTACCTTCCTTATGAATTTGATGATTCAGGATGTTGTGCATTTTGAATATGTGTTAAGGCCAATAGTGTATGTCTCCTTGTATTACAGAAATTAATGTAGTCTTTTGATGATCCGTTAGTTCTGGTGTACTAAATTGCTTTCCATAAATACCTATGAAGTTTTCAACTGTTTTTGTATATACACAATAATCGGGTGAAGCATGGATGATATGATTACTTCTCCAATTTGAGTTTTCACTTTAGATCATACCTTACTAGTATAAGCTGAGGCAGTAAAATTTTACATAAAATTTCTGAATTTAAGAGCTGAATACTTGAAGGTGAGAAGTTATACAAAAATATGGTGGAATATTGTAACAGAATATTTTCTTTTTCAAGAATGCTACTCAAGTGGTCAGTGTTTACATTCACATGTTGAACTATTTTTAGTAGTACTTTATCAATTTTGTATTTATTTTCATGATTAATTAATGTTTTACTAAAATGCTTGCATGTCTGGAAAGGGTTCACCTCAGCATTACATTTAGTGAGTATAGCAATGCCTGGCACATTGTATTACTATATAAATTGAGGGATTATGTCAAAATTATATCAAATAAGTATGAGTAGCTTTGTCAATTCATTCAGATTATTGTGTTGAGTGGAAAGGTAATTATACACTCTTATTTCTGTTGTGTATACTTGAAAACCTGAAATATTATTTTGCTAATAAATTCCTTAGTTTTCCATTTGTTCCATTGGTAATAGAGAAATATGGTCTTAGTTAACAAATAGGCTGATTTTTTTTCAGTTTGACAATGAGATAAATTAGTAACAAGGGGTGAACTATTACTTGGTAAATCACTTTACTAAAATGTTGGTAAGGACTTTACTTTTCCCATTACTGTCAAACTTCTGGCAAAGATGAACTTAAAAGGAAAACATATTCCTTAAACAGAATTATCTCTAGACTTGGTTGAGAGTAGGATATTGAAAGAAATAGGGATTCTTATTTTGTAAAGCCCACTTAAAAATGACTGCTCACCATATTTGATGTCTGTACTTTTTTCTTACATTAACTAATCTAGTATTGTGATAAATTTTAAGTAACAAAGCATTGTTTTAAGGTTTTTTCCCTAAAAGTGCTTAGACACAATCTTCATTTCCTTTGTTCCAGAAAGACTGAAAATAGGCAAATATGAGAGAAAATAAAACTACAAGATAATATCATGATTTAAAAAAAAATGTATTGACCTAGTCCACCATGGAAGTCTAAAGAAATGATTCATCTACCAGTTGTTTTAAGCAGTTCCTTGGGCAGGCAAATGCAATGTAGTTGCTTGAATTTTTTTTTTGGGGGGGGCGGGTCAGGAAAATATACCCCTTATCACTTTAGAAAGAGAAATCAATGATTTGCTTATTCCTGACCTGAATTAAAATCATATGATCTGTGGATGAATGAATATATATCCTATTTTCTTTTATTAAAAGTAGGTCTTAACAGAAAGTATAAAAAAGCCTAATTACAATATCTGGGAGAAGGAAAAGCCTGCTGTGGCTAGTTTTGAACCTACTTCATTCTGTGAAATTCCTCACCAGTCACACTGTACCAAATATTGCCTTGCCTTTTGTTTACGTGAACAGATCAAGACAAATGCATGCAGCCTTCTTTGCTGCAAACACAGACAGGCAAGCTCTCTGCTGCTCCCTCCATGCTGTTTATGGAGGTTCCTAGCACCTAAGCATTTTCTTAGACTTTGAGCTTTAAAAACACAAAGCTTTCTACTGCAAAACTGACCTTTTGGATAACTTCACTGATTAATCATTCAAGCTTAACTCATCTCAAGGGCTCATGTTTTGAAACAATTATAAACCTGTAATTCTTTCCAAAAGGACAGTAATCCTCCTTAGGATAACATGATTATGAACATGCCACTTTTAATAGCCCATGGTGAAAAATAGGATGTTAAGTCTGACACTGTTTGGATTTGTTTGTGTCTAAATGAAAGTGAAATTTTCTTGGCGTTTGAGCTTGATATCATATGTATCTTCATTAAGTTTTGTATGATTTGCTGCAGCACTGAAGTGCACATTCTATTTCAAAGAACAAAAGAAAAAAAGGATTTTTTTTTAATTCAGTGCCTTTCTTTATGCCACTGAAAGTAAGGACTAAAACCATCCTTTTGCAATGTTTTTATTTTACAGTGCTATCCCCCCTTGACTTGTGTGCAAAAGATAGCAGATGCTTTGGGTGTTTGGAGCACACCTGGTTTTTATGCAAAGAAAATGTGTAATTTGGACTACCAAGTGAATAATTAATGTCAAATTAATTCAAGATGCATTATAAAAAATCACGTGTGAAATTCCTTGCTTTCTCTATGAACTGCTGATATAGGCATCTTTATTTTGAGCTTTTCCCACATTCTCACTAGAAAATTCCACTCAGAAATAAAGTACTTGTGTTGATTCCTCCTAGGAAAAAATCACATTTGCTGTTTTGTTTTTTTAAGAATTCATTCACTTCTGTAAAATGCAAGTTGTGTGATGTACCTTGAGCTGACATAGCACTTTCCAGAAGAGTGCTATTTCCTGTGATAGGACCACAGGGATTTAGAAAAATGCCCGTGTCAGAGTATCTGCACATATTTGGAATATTAGCAACAGTCTCTCAAGATACAAGCAAAAGGATGTGTCTTGTCATATGCTTGGCTATTTAGAATCCCAGATCTTGTAATGTCTGTGTTTAACTCCTAGCTTTCAGGGAATGGGTTGGGCCGGTTGCTTGACCAATTATGCTGAAGACTAAATTTTTTTTTTCTTCTTCCAGATGAATGATATTCATCCTAAATGCTTCTCCACTCCCAGGCTGTTTTTTCTCCCCTAGCTAGGAAGATAGGAAAATAGTCAAGATTTCTTTCAAAATATTTGAGGAGAATATGAACAAATAATAAGGGCTTAGAATGAAATTCTGTGGGTTTAAATACCAGTATTTTAGAATAAATATTAAAACCTACCCAAAAAATGGGAGTGGGAGAACTTAGATGTATATAAAACTTATAAATAAATATTGTGAAAATAATATCAGTCCTAGCAAACCGATATAAATTGCAGATGCTTAGTTACATCAAAATAACAATTTTTGGAATAGTACTATACATATATACATACAATGTGTATGTAAACATAAACCAACCCTGATATTGGTTGGCACAACACATTGTACCCCTCAGTGAGTATGTTTTATAGCCACTGAACAATCAACATATTTTCAATGTCTTTCATGCCTGATTCTCTCTGAGATGTAATAAATCAGGAAATTTACATTACAACCCACCCCAAAAGCTAATGATCCTTCACTTTTCACTTGAGACTACATTATCCCATCAAATAACCATTTATATCTATAGTTTTAATTCCAGTTGACTTAGAATGTCTGTTGGGCTACATAAGGAAAATCACTTCAAAGAGTATGTTTTTTTCAAATACAGTACAACAGCTTTGACAAGCTTTTTGCATTTCTCTCCCTCCCATGTTTCCCAATAACATGGGCACTACTACAGTGGTCCACCTCCATTACCACGTAAAACTTCTTCAGGTCTTTTGAGTTTAAGTACCTAGTTATTGTGGAAAAACGTCTACCCTATTTTCATAGAAGTTTGTCCCTAAATATTTCACTCTAAATATTTCACTATTTCTCCCTGAACAATGAAGTCAAATTTCTGGTTAGGCTTTGGGAAGATGAGTACCAATGCCAGTCTGGATCCCGACCCACAGATTCTGGGAGAAGATGGACCTCTGTTTATGTAGTAGGATGAAGAAGGGACTTTCAAATCTAGATCAGTCCTCATTAGTGGAGACTATGGGATGGCTGCTTCTTATTGCTGGCTTACCCTCTTAGATTAGCAGACCTTCAAAAGCTATCTTTTTTTCCAGACTAACGTCAATTCTTAAAAAGATACATCTCCAATACCAAAGCTTTGGCCTTATCCTTTAACAGAACAGAGAGGTTTTTGAGCACCATTTTGAGAATTTTCTCTCAGTAAATACGAGGGTGAGTCAAAAATTATCTTTACTCCGGTTATATTAAAACGTCTTTAAATTCTACAGCCAGAGTGTGGGTGATTTTTGACTCACTATTGTACATTAACAAAACCCACTCCAAATTGTAATGTTTCTCCCTTGGGATGTCATAAAGAATAGTTTAGTATTGACTCCTAATCTTTTTCTGATATAAACTGAGGTAATTAATCAGTTCAAGTTTGGACAATATTACATAAACAGAGTGGTAAAAACAAAAGTTTCTGAACATTACAAGTTTCTGGCAATACATTGTTGATAATCCCTTGTTGAGTAGAGTTTCTGATGAATTTTTAGATTACAAACAGAGATATTCTTCTCATGACTTTTCTCTTTGAGTTTAAACAATTTATTTCCATTTGCAAACCCAGCTCAGGGGGAACATCAGGATGATTATTGAAAACTTCAAACCTCTAAGTACTTTCTTCTTGTTTTTATTAAACAAGATCAAACAAAATAGTTTAAATTTTAGCAAATGGATCTGTACATTGTCTTCTTTGTTGTGTCCCCTTTTTTCTTACTTGAAACTGTTAATTTTAAACACAGAAAAATATACAGCGAAACAAATCATATGCCTATTTACCTACGAAGCAGAATTTATTAATTGTGATATTTTATAGTATTTGTGTCATATATATATTTAAGAATTAAAAAATTTATATCTAATTCCCATATTCAATTCTTAACTTTCATCAGCGGCAACTATTATCTAAAAAGATACATACCACACACACACACCATATTGTTTGTACCATATTGCCACCAGCTTTGTTCCCTAATTATTTTAATTCTGATATTTATATGATATATGTAGATCTCATTCATTTATTTTTAAATATATTTTATATATTTATATTATTTATGTTCTAGTTTATTGTATATTTCCATATGTGAATTGATAAGACTCATGGCCCCAGAGACTCAGGTTGCCTAACAAACAGGTAAATGGAAAAGGATAAAACCCAATTCCAGCTTCCATGGGACAATGTGTCCTCAACATTTCCAACTTCAGGTTTCTTTATATTTTAGAAACATCTTTTAAAGATGGATTCTTGTGTTATTATGCAATCTGAGACATATTTATTCTGTTACATTTATTGTAATTATCGATGAGTTTTTCCTCATATTAGTGTTTTCCACTTAGCATTTTTTTCTTAGATTCATTATTTTCCGTCTTCATTCTTGAATTGATCAAGTTTTATTTTATTTTCCTTTTATTTGTTTGGTCGTAATTCTATTTTATTGTTTTAACAGGTAGGATTATATTATCTGATGCATACTTTAATTAAAATGCCTCTAGCATAGTAATATCTCATGGTCTTGACATGAGAACAATACATAGACTTTAGAATGATTTATTCTTGGCTTTAAATTAAGTCAACAATTACATTGCTTTCCCAATTTAGTCATTTTTTCATTTAATTCTAATTGCTGATGAGGAGTCTTTTGTGTAAAATATGTCTGCTCTCATTTTTTATTTCTCTTTGTATTTGGTGTTCTGCATTTTGTCTATAATATGTATAGGTGTTAATTCCGTACTAGCTATCCTGCTTGGGAATGAATGTGACATTTTGATGTGATAAGTTTTGTGTGTGTGTGTTTTTTTTTCTTAATTCTGTAAGAAATCACAGTCATTGTTTTTTTCCTTTAAACTCGTTTTCTTTATGCTCTCCTTTTGTAACTCTTCATAGATAAGTTAAACTTCTATATTCTGCACTTTCTCTGTTTTTAAGAATTATCTTTTTATATCTCTAAAATGGATTTTAGGTTATTTCTCTAGATCAATATTCTAGTTCATTAATCATGTCTTCAGCAAGACCTAATCTGTGGTTTAAGATTTTCATTTTTTTCTGTTTTAGAAATGTATTATATCTTCTAAAGCAGTCTTCCTTTATTGCATATTTTATTTTTATCTCTTTAATCATGGAAAATCTTCACTTTAATCATTACCAAAAGCTTTTGGGCCTCTGTTGAAATTATCGTATGGATTTTCCTTGCTAGTTTGTTAATGTGGTAAATTGTATTGCTTAATTTTCAAATGTTAAACCATGCTTTGTGGTAAAACTTCCCTAATTTGTTATGATTTATTATTCTTTTAACGTATTTTAAATTTAATTTGATAGTATGTAATTAAGAGTTTTGTGTCTGTTTCTATGGGACATTGTGGTCTGCGGGTTTTTTTTTTTGTTTTTTGTTTTTAATTGTAATGATTTTCTGGTTTTGGTGTTAGAGTAATAGTGGCATCATAAAATGAGTTGAAGTTTTTTCTTCCTTCTCTTCTCTGGAAGGGCTTATGCAGAATTGACATTGTTTTCTTTATCCTTTTGGTCAAACTTGCTGATGAACTCTGAGTTTGGATTTTGCTTCATGGAAAGATTTTAACTCTGAAAATAATTTTTAGGTACCTATGATATTACAAATACAAATTTCTTCATGATTCAGCTTTAATGTCATGTATTAAAATAATGATCTTTCATTTAATTTGTAAAAAAAATTGGCATAAGAAGGTTCATAATATTTCCTTACTATTCTGTTTTTTCATTAATGATATTTTTCCTGTAATTTGGATCTCTTTTCTGTTTTTCTGATGATTCGATTGTGAGTTAAGTACTTTGAAATGTCAGAAGTAGAGATCTTTTAAAATATCTGCTTTCATTTATTTATTATCACTATTTTTCTGTTTTCCATTTCATCCATTATTACTTCTATTCTTATTACCTCTGTACTGCTTACTTTGGGTTTAATTTGTTTAAGTTTGGATCATTAAGTCCTTGAAATACACAAATTAACTAAGTATTCAATAAGAATCATATATCTACTAATGAAATCCATTCATTTATTTTATTTATTTAATTTTATTTTTTTAAGCTCTTTATTGGAATATAATTGCTTTACACTCTTGTACCAGTTTTTGAGGTACACCAAAGTGAATCAGCTGTATTTAGACATATATCCCCATAACCCCTCACTCCCGTGACTCGCTCCCACCCTCCCTGTCCTGGACCTCTAAAGCATTACCCATCATCGAGTTGATCTCCCTTTGTTATACAGCAACTTCCCATTAGCTATCTATTTTACATTTGGCAGTGTATCTATGTCTATGCTACTCTCTGACTTCGTCCCAGCTTCCCCTTCGCCCCCTGCCCCCCCAACCCCGTGTCCTCTAGTCCATTCTCTACATCTGTATCTTTATTCTTGCCCTGTCACTGGGTTCATCAGTACCATTTTTTTTTTAGATTCCATATATATGAGTTAGCCTACAGTAGTTGTTTTTCTCTTTCTGGTTTACTTTGCTCTGTATGACAGTCTCTAGGTCTAACCACCTCATTACATATAGCTCTGTTTCATTCCTTTCTATGGCTGAGTAATATTCCATTGTGTATATGTGCCACATCTTCTTTATCCATTCATCTGGTGATGGGCATTTAGGTTGCTTCCATGTCCCGGCTATTGTAACTAGTGCTGCAGTGAACATTACAGTACGTTTCTTTTTGGATTCTGGTTTTCTCTGGGTATATGCCCAGGAGTGGGATTACTGGGTCATATGGTAGTTCTATTTTTAGTTTTTGAAGGAACCTGCAAACTGTTTTCCATAGTGGTTGTACCAGCTTACATTCCCACCAACAGTGCAGGAGAGTTCCCTTTTCTCCACACCCTCTCCAACATTTATCGTTTCTAGATTTTGTGATGATGGCCATTCTGACTGGTGTGAGGTGATACCTCATTGTGGCTTTGACTTGCATTTCTCTAATGATTAGTGATGTTGAGCATCTTTTCATGTGTTCATTGGCCATCTGCATGTCTTCTTTGGAGAAATGTCTATGTAGGTCTTCCGCCCATTTGTGGATTGGGTTATTTGCTTTTTTGGTATTAAGCTGCATGAGCTGCTTATCTATTTTGGAGATTAATCCTTTGTCCGTTGCTTCATTGGCAAGTATTTTCTCCCATTCTGAGGGTTTTCTTTTCTTGTTTATGGTTTCTTTCACTGTGCAAAAACTTTTAAGTCTCATTAGGTCCCATTTGTTTCTTCTTGATTTTATTTCCATGATTCTAGGAGGTGGGTCCAAAAAGATCTTGCTTTGATGGATGTCATAGAGTGTTCTGCCTATGTTTTCCTCTAGGAGTTTTATAGTGTCTGGCCTTAACATTTAGGTCTTTAATCCATTTGGAGTTTATTTTTGTGTGTGGTGTTAGGAAGTGTTCTAATTTCATTCTTTTACCTGTAGCTGTCCAATTTTCCCACCACCACTTACTGAAGAAGCTGTCCTTTTTCCATTGTATATTCTTGCCTCCTTTGTCAAAGATAAGATGCCCATATGCGTATGGGTTTACCTCTGGGTTTTCTATTCTGTTCCATTGATCTTCCTTTCTATTTTTGTGCCAGTCCCATACTGTCTTGATCACTGTGGCCTTGTAGTATAGTTTGAAGTCAGGAAGCCTAATTCCACCAGCTCCGTCTTTCCTTCTCAAGATTGATGAAATCCATTCATAACTGAAACTGTCCCACAAATAAAATTCCAGGCCCACATAGATGGATGCCAAATAAGCACATGAAAAGGTGCTCAGCACCATTAATTATTAGATAAATGCACATTAAAACCACAATAAGATTGCACCAAACACTAAATGGCATAGATAAAAAGGCTGACCATACAAAATGCTGGAGAACATGTGGGACAAGTGAAACTTTCATATATTGTTGGTTGTTATGTGAAAAAGTGGTACAACCACTTTGAAGAATAGTTTGGCAGTTCCTTATAAAGTTAAAAATTTCTTTACTATATGACACAGACATTCTACTCCTAGATATTTATCCAAGATAAAAATATTATATGCATACAAAAACATGAATGTTCATTGCAGTTTTATATGTAATATCCATAAGTTAGAAACAATCCAAATGTCTATCATTAAGTGAATGGGTAAATAAACTGTAAGATATTCACAGTACCCGAACAATGGAATCCCATTCAACAGTTAAAAGTAATGGATAATTGATACACAGTATAACATGAATGAATCTGAAAATATTTATTCTGAGTGAACAAATCCAGGCAAGAGAATGTGTTATTATATGGTCCCATTTATATAAAACTCTAAAAAATGCAAACTATAGTGACAGAGAGCTTACCAGTTGTTGCCTGCGAATGAAGGGATGGACTGAGATTTGGGAAGGGATTACTAAGGGGAATGAAGAAACTCATGCCCCTTGGTAATATAGAAGTTCTACAAACCTTTGGTCATGTAGAAGTTCATTATTTTATTTACATGATGGTTTTTGTGTGTATACATAAGGCAAAATTTATCGATTGATACATTTTAAATACATGTGATTTTAATTTTGTGCCAATTGTACCTCAACAAAACTGTTGAAAAAGAGAGAGAAAAAATTTAGGCTCATTACAAAGAAAGTATGGTATACACATAAAAGTTTGTCTTGATTATGCATTGGTGTTTCTCCATCTTTAAAACAGAGGGAAAAATAGTGCTTCTGACTTGCTTATGTGGTTTGTTGAGATCAAATGGAATATATCTCCATGTTTTTTAAGAAGTGCTGTGTAGCCATGAGTTATTATTATAGCGGATCTGGTTAGATTTGAGCATTACAATTATGATGGGCTGTGTTTACATGTGTGTGTATGTGTGCATGTGTCCCACTGGCAGCATCTTCTTGCTGTGTTTTGCCGAAGGTGCTGATTCCTTCTTTGCAGCTGCTTTGCTTCAGTGGGAAATGGAAAAAGATAAATGGAAGGATACCTAGCAGCTAGTGTTTTCTTTGGTACATGGGATAAGGAGATGAGAGAAACATGATTGGATTGGCAAGTGGGTAATAAATATGTAAAAGGGTGGCTGCCTGAACAAGGTGGCGTGGCCATCTGGTAGATGTAGCACAGCATCACAGTGTCCAAAAACTTGATGTTTTTGACCAGCTCTGTTATGTCTCAAGCCTCAGAGTTTTCTTCAGCTTGCATGTAGAGTGATGAGTGGCTCCACATTCCTAAATTGTTATGTGTATGGACTCAAAGATCAGTGCTTGCTTTCTTGGAGCTGGGGAAGATGGCTGCAAGAAAAAAATGAAGGGATATGTTTCCAGCGCTTACTATGGTCTGCATACAATAAGTATTTTTGTTTCTATTTGTAAGTTGAATTCCAAAACTGGTTGGAAAAAGATGTTAGTTTGCTTCCCTCAGGAACTCTCCTTCTTAGCTTCTCCAAAGGGAAAATATTTATTTAAGCCTTACGAACATATACACATACACACATAACACATTTACACAAACATACATTAATATCACTAATGTCAATGGGTCTAAATATCATCAGAGGAATACTGGAAATAAGGTAATTAAAAAAAGAACAGACAGGAACGGGGCAATAGCCATTATCAGACACGTCCCTTCAAACGCAGCTGAGTAATGTTTCTAGACAGAGATGGAGTTGACAGAAGTCCTTATCTACATATCTATGGTAGTCTGCTTACTTTTAGAATTTGAAATAGGAACTAATAACCTTTTCTAATCTCCAGGCTTACTAACCTATGTAAGGTTTACATGGAGCTAGTTCATACCTGACAATAAGTGTCTATGTATTTCATATTCTGAAGTCAAAAAAATATCCTTCTCAGTGCTAGATAAATCACCTCCAGATTTGGGAAGAAGTGGCATTCCTGCCAAGTCTGTATAGCAGATTCCTTGCTTTTTACCTTTCTACTAAAAGAATGAGGGCTGAAAGTTGGAGGTAGGCATCTTAGGGGAGAGATGAGTTCGTAAAGGCATAGATGATTTCTTCCTCCTCACCTCATCCTTCAACTTGTAGCTATAAAATGGAATACACTAAATCTGCTTACTTCACATTTGGGAGCGCCTCAAGATAAAACATTGTGTCTTATTTCCTGGCTGGTTGTTTGGTGAGTCACCTTGGTACTATCAGAATATGGAGAAAGAACTTAGGAAGAGAGCAGAACGGCATAGCAATTTGGGAAAGGGCAAATATTGCTTACCATAGTATTCAGAGAGCCAAATCCACATATTCTGTGGGCTGGGATAAGGTGAGAAAAGATGCTGAAGGCAGAGTTGGCTGTTTACCACCCCATCCCCACTAGGGACTATCCAGGAGAACAAAGACAGCTCAGCATTGTGTGGAATGCAATTGCCTGGCATTGGTTAAAGGAAACAGTCATATTCTCCTGTATTCTCTATTATTTAGCCTGTGGTAAGGGTCTGCTGGGTCCCCAATGACCAAAAAATGAGCTTTAAAATAGAGCAGAGAAATAGCCACCATAAAAGTAGGAGGTCAGACTCACTAATATTCCCAGCAACCGGAGTCAGCAGGGCCATAACCACGAATAGTAATACAGCTCCCCACACCTACCCGTGGGCCTTTATGCATTTAAGTAAATCTCCCCATACCTGCAGCCTCTATGGCAATAAGAATGAAGGCAGAAATAAAAGAAATAACTTGATTTTTTGCAAGTAACCTCATATGTATAGACTGAGCTGAGTCAGGGGAGTGTTGATTATTCAGAGAGGGCTAAGACTTGAACCAGGAAGTATGTTTAAAAAATATTGGAGATGCCCAGGAAAAACCAGGAATAACTGAGAAACTATTAATTGGAAACTTTAGGTTGCCTGTGTTCCCTCTTGGGGCGAATGGAGGTTGGGGTGCTTAGAAAGTAAGGTTGTTATTCATGTTTACTGAATTTATTATCTCAATGGATTTCACTAAGTTGAAATTATTAAATAAACCCAATTAAATGAGTTTCATACAAACAACGCAGACTCAACATATCCTCAGTTAAATGCATCCATTCCCTTTTACTAGTCCTCCTTCTATGTTTCATATTTCAGTAACTTGTGTCACTGTCCATGTGGTTGAACAAGGAAGAGATCTTTTTCTCTTTGATTACTCTCTTAGTTCTGGCTGCTATAACAAAGTACCATAGATTGAGTGGCTTATAAACAACAGAAATCCATTTCTCTGAAGTTCTGGAGGCTGGAAGTGTGAGATCAGAATGCCAGCATGGTCAGGTTCTAGTGAGAACCTGCTTTCCAGTTTGCAGATGGCTGTCTTCTCATCACTTCCTCACATGGTGAAGAGAGTTCCTTGGGGTCTTTTTGATAAGGGCACTAATCCCATTCAGGAGGGCTTACCCCTCAAGACCTAATCATATCCCAAAGGCCCCACTAACACCATCACATTGGGGATTAGGATTTCAATGACTGAATTTAGGGGGAAACGAAAACATTTTGGCTGATCAGTCACTCCCAGCCAATTATCAATATATCTGATAATTTTCTTCCTCAGCAACTCTCAAGTCAACTTCTTTTCACTCATCCTCCTCATCATTACCTTGGTTCAGGCCTATCATTTCTCACCTGTCATTGTCTCAGGGCCTCATGATTGGCTCCCTGCCATGATGGTGAGAGTTTTTTAAAGCATAATGGGATCACCCAACCCCCACCCTTCCAAAAAAAGTCATTATTTCCTCATTGTCTTCAATATGAGTTTTAAACTCACATGTAACTTCAAAGATGAACTCACATATTAACTTCAAAGGTAATTTACAAAGTCCTTCATGGTCCATTTACCACTTTATTTCCCTTTCTTCCAGTCATTTCCATCACACTCAAGCCTCTAGCTTAGTGGCAGAAAAGCCACATCCCAAAGAATGCTAGGCTTTTACAAAGGACTTTCAGAGACTATTGGATGTGTGTGCACCCATGAGTGTGTGTTTGTCTTTGCTGTGAGCTTGTGTTGAAGGATGCAGGAGCAATTGGGGCAGAACCTCACTCCAGGACTGCTTGGGAACTTCATATTCAATCAGAGTAGCTATATAGGTGGGGAACAGAGAGAGGGTGTATGTTGGGTCTCCATGTGTGTGTTCCTTTAAGGAAAGAGTCCCATGGCTTGAAGACTAATCAAACAAAACAAAACAAAAACTACCTTTAGGACCACTACTCTGCCATACTGATCCATGAACAGTTTCTTGGACATGCCATATATTTTCTTTTTGCAGGTTCTTTTACTTTCTGATAATCTCATTCTGGAAGATCCCTAAACTTTCTTTCTCATCACCTAGTCACCTAGGTAATTCCCACTCATGTTTCAATTGTCTGTCCAGAAGTCTTATTTTTCAGGAAGATTTTACTTAGTTTTCAAGATTAAATTTTCTGTCTTTGCTTTTGGTGTTTTTTCAATAGCACTCATCTTGGTTGATTATTATTGTTTATCTGTGTTCCTCCCCAAATGGTAAGCTCATGAAGCCGGGCATTATGCTGGATTCATCATAGCACTCAAAGTTCCTAAAGGGAGCTCGCAACATCTATTTATCTTAAGATAAACTCCTAAAAGGAAAGGTCTGATAGTCAAAGGGAGTTTCTGATAAAAGAAGAAGATCCTTCTTTTCCATCAACTTTCCCCCAAATCCAGACTCAAATTTGACACTGCTTTTGAAGAAATAAGCAGGTGAAAACTCTGTTTGCTACAAAAGCAGCCGTCATTTTTCCCAGAAAATCTTTTCCTTTATGTTTCACTGCCCACCTCTATAGACTTTTCTCTGTTTCTGCATTTCAGTCTTTAGAGTTGCTGGCTGCTACTTGTAAATATTCTTTGCTAAAGAAAATCTTTAATGAATAAATCATGACATTCATTTGCTTGATGGAAAATACCTCAAAGCCCAATAAAGACTGCTTATTTGTTTACTTAATTTATCTTATATCTCTTTGATAAAAAGATACTTTTCAATATTTTCAATAAAGTATCAGATGCTTCACCTTAATTTAAAACCTATTTAAAAAAAGAAAAAAAAAACCTATTTAAATGTTTTTCTTATAGATTTCTGACAAATATGTAAGCAAGACCAATGAGCAGACTAGGATAATGTGATTCAGTGACAACAGCATAAAAATAAACCAAGATCACTGCAGGTTTTGTTTTTGAAGAGAACTCAATTTATACTGAGACATGAAATTATAAGCAATTAAAATGCATGCATACTTGAAATGAACATTTATAAAGCAGCCAAAATAAAGGCGTGCCAGGTGACCTTTTATATATTCTTGGAAAAAAAGAGAAACAGAAATGGTGGAATCATTATAGAAAGCTATATATAGTGAAATGATTTTGAATTCTTTTTCAAGTAAATAGAAAATTTACATTTCTGGGTATCTTACGAGAATGACCCAATTCATTAAAATAAGGCATTTGCATTTAAAGAAAGGCAGCATTAATCAACAGAGGGCTTAGTGTTTTGTTTTTATGTCCTGTATTAGGGTCTTTCTATTTGCAGAGCTTGATAGATGAAAGCGTCTTCAATGCAACAATCACCAGGCATATCCTTACTCACATACCGGGTTCACTCCTAGAGGTATATGGCCTTATACAGATGTTACTTCTCTGACATATGTTTCTCTTCACTGACAAATGCAGGTGAAAATCTGTACCTCATATGTTCCTAAGAATTTTGAAAGCAATAATGCATGCAATATACCAAACATAGTCCCTGACATATAGCATATGCTCAATGGATATTGACATTTCTCAAACTGATGTAGCAATTCAAGGCAGTAGATTCCCTGGATGTTGTTTTCATGTTGCGACACTTTATGAGTACTAGCTGTAATGGAGAAATCTCGGGTGAGTGGGAAGAGGGGCAAGAACTGTGCAAATGGTTATTTGTATATATAAGATATTCTCATTTCATAACCAGGAGAATGACAGAGCCCTGCAAATGAGCAAGAGTACCCATAAATAGAGATTTCTAGTTGACAGGCTGCTGATAAAACAGTTTTTACTCTAATATGAAGAAGCAAGTTAAGCAAACATATGACTGAAGCTGCAGTGTGAAAAAGAGTACAGTGTGCTTATGAAGGGAAAAGAGATATAAGTTTTATTGTAGTAGCTATAATTGATCTACATATATCATATATATTGTGTATATATATCATGTGCATATATGTGTATATATAGAATATGTATGTGTATGTCTATCTAAAATCCTTAGTGTAATACCAAGGATTAGTAGAGAGTTAAATGAGGACATTGAATGATTATATGGCTTAACAAAAAGTGAGACTTCAAGAATCATTATCTCTATAGAAAACTGTAGGAATAGATGGGGGAAACATCTTGGGACCTAAGACATGAAAATTTAAACATACACATGACACACACCATACACACACATACACACACCCCTCCAACACTGTTTAATACAAATGCTAGGAAGACAAATATCATGAAAGAAGGGAATAGCAGAAAAACTTGGATGTCATATTGTCATTATTATTAATTTCTCTGTGTCAAAATCAGCAATAATTTTGATGTATACAGCCATTGAAACCCTCCTTTTTAAAATTCCTCACTCATATTTAAGCTTCCTAGAACTCAAAAATAAAGCGCGCCTTTTCATTTGCAAAAGTTCGACTTTCTCTTCTAGATCACCTTTTCCTTTACATCCTTACTATCTCTTATGGAATGTAGTCTTGAATTCCTGATAAATGTGCATAGCTCTTTCCTTGCTACATTTGGATTAAGTCTCATCTCTCATTATTCCTCTTCTGAAGGTACCTGGGTTTTCCTTGCCTCAACTTTTTAAACTTGTTTCTTCTCTCTTGCTTCATCTGTCTATTTCTAATTCTATATGTGCATGTATGTATTCAAATCCACTTCTAAATCTTCCATCAATCTGGTTTTGTAGTTCATTTCCCCTGAAACAGCTTGGCAGACCAAGTAGATGGAGGCAAGTTCTTGTTTCTGAAGTCACTCAGTACTATATTTTCTTTAGTTTTCAAGTACACAGGGATTTTGTGGAATTGTAGAGAGAAAACTGATGTAAGATAGACCTAAATTCAAATACTTACATAGCTCTACCAAGTATTTTTTCCTCTAGAAGGTATTTAAAGCCTCTGGAACCTCAAGTTTTTCATTGGTAAATTCATGATAATGTCTCATTTTCATAGGATATTTTAGTACTCCATAATATAATACATATAGATACATGATTTAAGGTGCTTTATGAGTAATCAGCCCACAAATATGTAGGTGAGGCACGTATACACACATATTTATATATACAGTTGTATAATTATCACATAGCCATAAATACATAAAGCACTCAATCTAGTTCCTTGCATAAGAAACAGTACATAGTTCTTATTATTTTCACAATCATCATCAATATATGAAGTAATATATGTAAAAGTGCCTATCGGAGTACCCATGTGTTACATCAAAGCCTTCCTCCCATGTTGGTTGTCGCTTCCTCTCTTCATATGCCCTTTTTAAAAAACAAGAATTGCTTCTCTGAGTTCCTGACACCTAACTTCAGCCTTTGCATTGCTTATGATCACTCATGTCAGAAGGTGAGATGATAAAGGGAAGAGGAGGCAAGCCCAGAGTTAGCCAGAGTTGGGAATTCTTAAAACAGCTTCCAAAAATGTTTGGAGGAATGGTATTTGCTCTAACAAGGAAAGGGCATTAGGTCTAGAAAAAGCAGATGCATTTGTTTCCTCTATGAAACTTCTTTTCACAAAAGGTAAAATTGAGAAGCAGCTTAGAGGATGTGCAGTTGTCTTTTTCTTCAATTCAAATCATGATATTGAATCCCAATTTCTAACAAGAAATTAGGAAGTTCCTTTTGATATTTTGTTCTTCATGTCATTTCAGGTGTGACGCAAGTTGAGTATTTCAGTCTCAAAGAAACCCACTTAAGGCAAGGCTTACCTTAAATGTGTGTAGCAATTAAACCACACATACTAGAAAACAAGTTAATCATATGTTTGGAATTTACATTTCAAGAAGAGTGAACAGTAAAATGGCTTAGGGAAACACGATTATAGTTTGCTTTGCTCATTCAGTCTCTTCAGGGAATGCAGAAATTAGGTTTTCTTGTGCCTTATAACTTTCAGATGGCAGAAAGCCTGCCAACCTTTCTTTATTCTGCTGCATTAAGTCTCCCAAATACTCCCTTGCCCCTGATGATATTAAGTATCAAGGACTTTTCAAGTCCTTTAACATGGTTCTCAGCATCCACCAAGCTTCTGGGAAGCTCTAAAATATTGTTTGTAGTCTCTGTTGTAAGAGCCACTCAGGACCGAGAAATGATAAGTATTATAATTTAGATTGTAGAGAAATGACATCCACAGACCTAATGATTTACATGATATTATCAGGCCTTGTCTTCATTACTTGGGCAATGAATATTAATTTTCAACAGAGTGAAAAACTATTGTGATTTGTTTTATCCTCCTTGGTTAAAATCCAGGGCAGGTGGGGATGCGTGATTGCTATGTTTCATCATTTTGCAGCTATGAAAGTAGAGTGAAACTAGGACAAACAGAAATGCTGAGCATAGAAATGCAAGGACAGATAGAAGAGTCAGGGGATCCTCATCACCGTAAAGTGACATTGAGATTATAGAGGAAGATTTTGCCCTCTGGCTTTGCCTAAAGTTACTGGATTTGAACTAGGTTAAAGGGCCATAGTACAAGTGAAATAAATAATATGCCCTGGGTTTTGTGAACACATTTACTTTTTTCTCTCTGTGCAAGAAGCTGTTATAACGTGCTTACCACAATATTGGAAGCAGATTCTTTTACTGCATCATTTCTACCCTCTGGATAGTGGTAATTTTTTTATGACCTCAGAGAAAAGCCTCTTTATGATAGGAACTTGAGAAAATACAAAAAACAAAAAGCAAAAAGCAAAAACCAAAAACCCACAAATGTAATAAAAATCTGTAAAAAGCCAGTCAGAGATAACTGCTACTAAAATTTTGCATGCATAGTCACATTTGTCTCTTTTTACATATATTCAGGATTATATTTGTATAATGTGCATCTTTTAAATTTTAGGAAATTATTTCTATTTGAGTATGCATCCTTCTACAATATTTCTGAACACCTATGTATTTCTCAATATGTGTATAGATCATAATTTAATTGTTTTTTGTGTGTATATTTGGGTTTTCACTTGGAGCAATTACAAAGAATGATTTGACCAATTTCCACATACACAAACAATTTGAGATACATTGGTGGTATTATTACATAAACCTCCATGTACATAAGTGATTTGGGGCACCGAAAGTGGAATCCATGAATGATAGGGCTATGGGTGGTTAAAGACTTCAATATACATTCTCAAATTTCCACCCAGAAAATTTGTGCAGTTACCCCTTCCACCTGTAATGTGTGAATGTCCACATTAACATACTGAAAGTGCACTGCAGAAAAATTAGTAAATAAAAATAATTAGTGAAAAACAAGTGTAAGACAAGAATTGATTTTAAGATTATTAAAACAAAAAAAATTTCCTAAAATTTGGGGAATATGGAATTCAAGCTTGAAATTGAGGAAGGGATAAAAATTATTAGGGGGGTAAAAATTATTAGCGGGTATTTCTATTTGTTTTTCCCCTAAAGGAAAAGAATTTGGGGACAACACAAAGCTATTTCCCTGGTTAGGGACAGTCCCTATACTCTTGAAGACAAACCAATCAGCAATACTTTCCCTTTCCATGGTTAAGAGCAGTTACTCATTTTAGGAGAGACTATAAAGAGTTCAAACACAGTACAGTACATATGTGTCTGCAAATTGCAGTGAAAGCCCAGCAAAGCCTTGAGGGGAATTATACTAAAGATGGAAGTTTTTAATGAGCTGGGAAAATGAAAAGAGCATAATTCTATCAAAGATGTTTCCTGCAAGTTCTACTTACAAATGGAAATTGGTGTAAGAAAGAGAACTATACACTCAGTTTCTAAATTACATCCTTTTTATGTGCAAACATTTATAGGTGACATGCAGGCCTGTCATATATAAACTTTAGAGTCCAAGGTAATTACTGTCTGAACTGTTCATAAATATATATTAATTAAATTTTCATACAAGAGCAATTTATCCTTTGGAAGGGACAGAAAAGCAGATTTTGCTAATAGTTATAATGTAAACTCAGGCCAATTATTACATATGTTTCTGTTTTCCTCTAGGTGGTAAATCATAATGGAATTTGACAATCTGCATATGTAAATTCAATTCAATCAACAGTGCTTTATTGAGTGCCTCTAAGTTGAGAGCACAACTAGGTTGGCAGGTAGATTGTAGAGGAGGGCAGTGTTGTAGGATAGAATTTTATGTAGCATAACAAAGGAAGGACTTTAAGAATGATAATTACCTTTGACAATATGGCACTGTTTTACAATGGTCACTTATTGAAAGGACAGATTTGTTCCAATCGTCAATCCATTTCTATATATCACTTTAGAGCCCCCGTTACGTACTACTCATTGAGATTTTTCTTTATGTGTTTATTTACAAAGGGGTAATGGCTGCAACGTCAGCAGAATCAGCAGAGATGGCAATCCAGATCTTTTACAAAAAATGAACTTACCTCTGTTAAAGAGACATCTTTTATGTCCTCTACTCTGGCAATGTTTTTTCAGTATTAATTAAAAATGTGCTGAACATAGCTTTAAGATTTTTAAAATATATATACATATAAAAAACACATATATTAAATGACTGTTATATGCCAGGCATTTTGCTGGGTGCTACATATGCATTTCCTCTGTATTTTTAATCTCACAGATTAAAAAAAAAATAATTGCAGCTAACATTTATATCACTAACTATGTGACGGGCAGTCATCCAAGAATTTACATATGATGTCTCATTTAATCCTCTCAAAACCCCTATAATAGTAAATACTATTATTATCCTTCATTTTGTTGAAGAAACTGAGGTGCAGATATGCCCAGTGTCACAGACATACAATGTGGTGTGCCCAGGATTCATTCTCAGACAGCCTGACCTGAGGCATACCTACAACCCCTGCAGTTAGAGATTTGTTAATCAAATTATTTTGGGTTTATTTTCATTGCTCTCATTAAGGGGAAAAACAAAAACAAAAACAACAACTCTAAGTTAAATTTGGGAGGCAAAATTCATATAATTATGAAGAACTATATGGTAGCACATTGAGCTCTGATTCTAGCCTTGCTGTCATTTTAATTTTCCTGTGTTAATTTCCCTTTGCCATTTCTTTAAATTAAAAACATCTCTACTTATATTGTTTGAATTCTATATATGTCTTCAAGTTGTTCACCGTTTAATTCATTTTGGGAGAAGGTAGCATAAATATAGCATAAATAAGGAAATTTAGAAAATCATCCCATTGATTCCTGCAGCAGCTTTACTGCCTTGTTAGGTAGGTATTTTAAAGCTGTGGACTTTGAGGTTGAAAGACACAAAACGATTTGATCAAGATCACATAGCTTTTAACTGCATAATTAGGCTACGATTCCTTAAACCTATTTCCTTTCAACATTCATTCAACAGATATTTATTGATCACAGACGTTAATTCTTTTTCCAAGATTCCATACTGCCTTTTGTTAACCAAGGCAAGTTTGTAATGTTGGTGTCACTTAGATCTTTGTACTAAATGTGCATTGAGAGCATAGTGGATGGTTTGGTGCCAATCATTGATGCTAGCCATGGAGGTAGTAACAGAGGAATTTCTGTCAGAGCATGCTCAACAAGCCTGTGTGCAGAGCACTGACCTCACGGAAGCACTGGTGAATATCGTGTCTGACCGAATGCAATGTAGAGATACACTGTTCACTATGGTAGACTCAAGCCACATGTGTGGTTACTGAGGACTTGAAACGTCGCTAGTACGAATTGAGATGTGCTATATTTGTAAATTCCATGCTAGATTTTGAAGACATAGTTAGAAAAAGTATAAACATATTAATAATGTTTATATTGGTTAAAAGTTGAAATAATGTTTTGGTTAAATAAAATATAGTATTAAAATTAATTTTAATTATAAACTTATTAAAATTAACTATAAACTTATTAAAATTAAAATTAAATTCACCTATTTTTACCTTTTTAGATATACTTACTAGAGATTTAGAATCTCATATGTGGCACACATTGGGCAGCACTGATCTAGAGCATAAAATAACTTATTTTAACTTTCACTTTCTATTTCTCTTTTGTGTTTGACTCTTACACAAAAGAGATCATAGAATATAATAACTATAATTTGAAAACTCAACCATTTTGCAATACTCTGATGAATTTCTGTTAGGTTCTCTTAGGTTTATATTATTATTGATTACTGGAGCTTTTCACATAGTTTGGATATTAATCCATTACATATTATGCCATTAACAAATATTTCTGCCAATCATAACACAAGTTCTTCTCTTTAATACACCAAAAATCTCATAATCTATAGTTCTGTTAAAGTGGTATTTATTTTTTTTTACAGTTGAATCTGTCATTCTTTTTCTCCTTGACTTCTTGGCTGTGTGTGCTTAGGAAATAGTGTCCTCACACCAAAATTACAATTTTCTTCTTTTATTTTTCTTTTTAATCTTGTTTATTCATTTAACACTTTGCTTTTTAACCACCTAAAATTTAATTTTGTGTTTTGTAACGTAAACCTTTCACCTACTTTTAAAATGCTTACTTCACAAATTATTCTAGTGTTATAAATTGAAAAGTATCTTTCCCGTTTTTGTTTTTAATGCAATATTTAACATGTAATAAATTCCCATAAAGTCATGGGTTTATTTTTGGATTATATTAATTATTTTGAATCAGTTATTGCAATGAACTGATTGTTTGTGTCTCCCCCCCAACCTTCCCCATTTATATGTTGAAACACTAATCCTATTGCAATGTTATTTGGAGGAGGGGCCCGTGGGAAGTAATTAGGTCATGAGGGTGCAGCCCCCACGAATGGAATTAATGCCCTTAGAAGTGGCTAGGGAGCTAGCTAGGCTTCTTGCTGCCATATCAGGATATAAGTTGAGGTAGGCAGTGTGCAAACTTGAAGGTCCTCACCAGAACCTAACTGTGCTGGCACCCTGATCTTGGAGTTCCAGTTTCCAGAATGGTAAGAAAGGAATATTTGTTATTTAAACCACCCCAGTCTATGGTAATTTGCTATAGCACCCCAAACGAAAACCATTACTTTGTTTACTCCTAGGCCATATTTTACTCTTTTAATTTCTCCTGACTTTTATTTTTTTTCTCCTAATTTCTCTTTTCCAGAAGAACTTTGGAATCTGGAGATCCAGCTGCATAAACTGTATTATTCATTTTTATTTTAATTACCTTTGATTTAGTAAAAGAACTATCGTTTTAAAAATATTGAGTCTTCCCATGTAGAATATACGATTCCCTCGTGGAATCCATTTTTCATGTGGCTTTCTTTTTATTAAATGTCCCTATTTATTGTATGTTAATTCCTATATATTTTAATGCTTTAATTTCCACTATAATTTTCCATCACTTTTAATTGGGCATTATTGTTATTTAGGAAGTCATTGATTTTATGTTTATCCTCCCAAGTTTGTTTGTTTGTTTATTTATTTATTGGCTGTATTGGGTCTTTGTTGCTGCACACAGGCCTTCTGGGGCTTTCTCTAGTTGCGGTGAGCAGGGGCTACTCTGTTGTGGTGCGCGGGCTCCTCATTGCTGTGGCTTCTCTTGTGGAGCATGGGCTCTAGGTGCATGGGCTTCAGTAGTTGTGGCACATGGGCTCAGTAGTTGTGGCTCACAGGCTCTAAAGCGCAGGCTCAATAGTTGTGGCACACGGGCTTAGTTGTTCTGTGGCATGTGGGATCTTCCTGGAGCAGGGATCGAATCTGTGTCCCCTGCATTGGCAGGCAGATTCCTAACCACTGCGCCACCTAGGAAACCCACTCCTGAGTGTATTTGTTGTTGTTTTTTCTTCCGTATTATATTAACTAGGACATTTAGCATAATGCTATGAAGTTGTATATTTGTGGTCATCTTTGAGTTGTTTTTCACATTTGAATGTTTTCACCATTAAAGATTATTCTTTTGGATTTTTATTCACTGTACCTTATTAAATTAAAGCAGTTTCATTCTTTCTCTATACTCTTAAGTTGTGGTAATATGCAGCAGTAAAGAAGATTTTAAAAAATTAGTTTATTTCACTGGTTAGAAAGAAGACTATAGTTTTTATTTTATTTTAATTAATTAAATTATTTATTTTTAGAGAATATACCTTACTCCCTACGTCTTATGTCATCAAACTCAAACTCTTCCTCCTAAATGTATCACAAATAAGTCTTTTCAACCCTCCCAGAGTGGGAATAATTCCATTCTACTGTGCTCCTGTAGAAGTTTGTATGTAATTCTTACAGATATATCTTATATATGATTCTCACATATATTTAGTACAATAGTTGCAAATCTATTAGGAGTCATGTGTTCAAATAGTTATATAATCGGTAACTACATGTATATAGTTAAAGCTGGATATGAAACTTTTTATACTTAATTATTTAGTACCACTTATTGCCTCACAGAGTTAAAGACGGATATAAGTTGTGCTATGTAAAGCCAAAAAGTGTTTCTTGGGGAATTCCCTGGTGGTCTAGTGGTTAGGACTTTGTGCTTTAAGGCCAAGGGTCCGGATTCAATCCCTGGTCAGGGAACTAAGATCCAACAACCTGGGCAGTGTGGCCAAAAAAAAAAAAAAAAAGTTTCTGAGAAGATTCAGGGTTCTTGAACATTCTGTAGCTTCTTTGTTTTCTGGCATGCTCCTCCAGTGCTGTAATTCTATATATCTTCTATTTGTCTATACATATTTCCTTAAAGCTAAAAAAAGTTTAAGCAGACATATTTATTTGCTCTATTACTAATGTGAATACAGTGATCTTGAAGTTTACCTCTTTTCTACACAATGTAGAGAATTTACATTTTTGCAACTCCCTTTCCCAAAACCTATGTACTTTCATGTCTTATGCATCAAAGTCACATACTAAGTGTTAATAAAGAATTTTTGAATTCTTCCTTTGGGCTTTTAAATTTTGGCCTCTTAATACACTGTTAGAGCTTTATCATAGTTTAGTAGCAGAAAATATAATACTACTTCCTAGGTTATAAATGTTAACAACTTTTTTTATGCAAGACATGACATCAGAATTTTATCTATATATCTGATGGTATTTTTGATAACTTCTAAAGTAAAACTGTAGAAAAAGAAAAGGATTGATATACTAAATAAATGTTTTTATAAGGACAGGTGCAAAACACATCAAAATATAAAAAAAAAACATGGTACATTTTCTTAAAATAAAATCCAGAACATTGTGGACTCATTAAGTATTAAAATGGTTTATTTATGCATCATTCTTTACTTCCTTTAGTTCATTAGTTGGATAAAATTTTAATAGACTCCATTTCTAAATAAAATCTAGTTTATTTTTGAGACACGAAATTTTTACTTTCCTTCCCACCTGTTATTTGTTAATTACATCATTAAAAACTATTTAAAGAGAGTCTGTGACTCTTTCTCATAGAACTATAAAAAGTTCATAATGTCAGAATTTATAGTTGTAATGGATTTTAGAAATCATCCAGTGTATCTCATCCAATACATCTTTTCATATTGTTGCATTTATCAGTAATAACTTTTATCACAATGTAATGAATACTATATTGCCAATTCATTTGTTTATTATAGGTGGTATTTATATATTTAATCTTTTCATTATGAAAATTTTAAACGTGAAAAATAGGTAAATATGTTTCCCTCACTCAGTTATCATTAGTGGATCATTTTATATCACTGTGTGTCATATATATTTGACATTTATTTGTCTTCATCATCATTCAGGGCTCATCATTTTCTTGACTGGCTGATTTAAAAAAATCAATATCCCTTTTCTCAGCTTCTCATGACAAGACCCTCTAGTATGTTTCCATATTGTTGTCAATTCGATCCATCAGTCCCTGGCTTAAAATATTCCACGACTCCAAATTGTCTTAAATATAAAAGGCCCTTCCTGACTTGTCCCTGCTTCCGTGTCTGGTTTCATCTCTTGCCACCCTAACACACATTCTATGGATGAGTTGTCAGGAACTAAATTGTAATTTCACCAGCTATCAACTGCTCTCTCACTGCTGAAATTTCTCACGTGCTCTTTTCTCTGTCTGTAATACTTTTAACATCTCCATTCTCTTCACCTGCATAATTCCTACTTGACCTTCAAAGTTTTTCTCAGGTATTTTACTCTGGGCGATGTTTTAAAGAATGTACCCCAAACCCAAGACTACATTAATTGCTTTTTTGGTGTGCGTTTACAAGATCCTACATGAAACCTTATCAAATTTCTCATTACTATGCATTATAATTTTATATTAGCTTGTATCCCTCCCCCATCAAACTGACAGCAGGGATCCTTCAGCTGATTAATTCCAGCTCCTCTATGTGATAATATTAATAGTCAATACCACACACCAACATACTAAAGTTGTATATTATCACGTGTGTGTGTGTGTGTATTTCTCGCTCAAAGATCATAAGCTTCCTAAAGAACTTCTCTGATGTCAGTTTCTCCTGTTTCTTTGGTAATATGTAGCTCATCATTGAACTGTACCAATAGTAAGGGCCAGGTTTTAAAACTCAGTAATGAGCAGAGAGAAGTAGGTTCAAATCTCAGATCTGTCAGTAACTAACTGTTTCAGCTTGCAGATCTCATTTAAGCTCTATGAGTTTTAGTTTCCACATCCATCAATAGGCATAATGTCATTTGCTTCATAAGAGCCTTTGTCAATTTAACTGAATTAATGTTTATAAAACGTTGAGTGCTATGTAGGTCACATTTATCTAACTTGGATTACGTGAACTTCAAACTGTTCGGGTATAGATACATTAATATTCTTTCTGCATAAAATTTGAAGTGCTGCAAATCTTTTTTTTTTATGGCTGGTGTATTGTTGGTTGTTGTTCTTGTTATATGATAACATAACTTTAGCTAGTAAAAAGTAATATCTATGGTTCTTTGTTAGTATCCTATAAACCTTACTATTGATATGTACAAAAGTAGTTCCTCAACATATTTTTGTAAATATTACTCTTATAATTGAAAAACTTATTTATATTATATAATAATTTCATCCAGATGTTCATAATTAATGCTATACCATTAGTGCTGACAGAAGCATCTAAAATAAGTAACTTAGGAATTAACAGAAATTTAATCAGGATTTAGAGAGAAAAATAAGAAAAAGGCCAAACCACCACAAAGTAAACAATGTTAACTTAGGACAGAGTATTCCTAAATGTTAAAGGTAATGCTAAAACATTTTGTGCAAAGCCATCAGACATGTACCTTCAAGTTTGCAAAAATCAGCCTATATTCAAGTACAGATCATGGGGAAATTGAAAAAAAATGTTTGTAATATGACTGCAAAATTGATGCTGCCATAATATGTTTCTAAGCAATCCCATTTTTCGTGTTAGGGCACAAAGCTCTTGGCAATTGACAAAAAATGAAAAGGAAAAATGTGCTCATCAATTTTTATTAAGTAGTAAATGCATGTTTCAAAGCAAAAAAATATACTTCTTGCAGATTTATGTACTCCAAGAAGATATATCCCCTACTTTTATATTTATTACTATGAGGGAATAAGTCTTGAACTGAATGTTGATTTTATGCAAACATCATAACTTTTTTATGCCTCAGCCATCCCCAGAATGCAGTAGACATTTAGTGCAATATAGCTAATCTAATTATTCTTAAATTTCAGGAGAAAAATTTGGTGCTGAATTTTTTATCTTGTTTTAAGTCAAAACTTCAGTTCCCTATGAGCACCTTCTGAACTTCATAACCTGGTATGAATAGCATCATTTCTCAGGAAATGTTTGGAATGTCTGCATCATATTCAAGCCCCCTCCTGCTCCAAGCCAGCCTCAGCCCTGAAGTCAGAGCATGTTGCCAAGGTGCTAAGACATCCCAGTCCCAGCAGTCAGTCCTCTCCTCTGCCACATCTATCATTTCTCTCACGGGACACAAGAAAGACATGCGTGACACCAGCTCCCCTAGTGTCTCTTGGTCCATTTCTTTTCTGGAAGGGATAATTGCTTGGGGTTGCAAGTGGAAAACACACAAAACCTCTCATCATTGCTTAAAAATTAGGTGCCAACATCTAGTTGTCATCTTGTGAAATCATTTTTGAAGCAGTAATCTGTTATCAGATATTGAAAGGTAGATCATTCTAATGACCCTGTTTTTTCATCATTTAAATATTTTGTATCTTTTAATAAAAGCCCAGCTTTTTAATAACAAAAGAAACATAGACTATCCTATTCAGATCTCTTATTCTACATGACAAGAGATATATAACTTACATTTTCATGCCTTTTATGACTGTGTTTTGTACTCTCTGTTACTTAGGTATCTGTAGGAAAAGAGCATAGCTAAAATCTTGCCGAATGCATTATTCAAAGAAAGAAACATTCATATTATTTGACTCATTAATACAACCAAACCATAGAGAGCATGCCCAAAGGCTGTTTGATATCAGAGGGCTGACAGTACTTGAGTAGTCAGTATTCTCGTCTGTGAAATGTTCTGTTGGTCTTTGAAATTGTCAAAAGACCTCTGTAGCTCCGAGTATACCAGGAATATAAGAGAACAGGGTGATGAGTTATTACATTTTAAATGTATAGATGCAGTAAAAATCAGTTGCAGAGCAAGATGGAATGCAGTATGGTTTTCAGGTTCTATTAATAGATAAGTGCATAAATTTCCAAGACAGTCAAATACCACGACTTATATTTCCTTTTAAAAAAATATATTGCTAAATTTATCGTAGCACATTAGCATTATAAGCCTCAAAATTTCTTCCTAAAAAATATGCTACCCATCTGTTTCTCCTATATCTCTAAAGAAGCATTGCTTCTGAAAGTGTAGATATACTTTTCATATATCAGGGAAGATTTAATGAAGTATATTAGAGTGTAAAACTGCAGCAAATATATGAATTCTTGAGTTAAAACATAAATTTTTGCCTGAAATGTTGGAATATATGAGTAATGGAAAACTCACTGCTTCAACCAACCTCACTTCCCTAGATTCATTGAGTTCCAAACCAAATGGTAACTAGTCACATCTGAGTATTAGACACTAAGTGAATTCTATTTCAAAAATTACTGTTTGAGTACACCATAACCCCACTTCACTGAGATGAACCCACAAAAAGGGAGTTCCACTGCTAAAGGGTGTGATTTTTTTTTATTTTTGACACCAGATGGCGCTCGTACATTTTTAATCAGCTTTGATCTTTTTTTCTTTCAAATTTTTCCCCACATCTCTCCTTTCCAGGATGATTTTGCTTGAAAGATTAAAGTCCATATATGTTTTCTCTCATGTAAAATTTAGTTGAAGGCTTTCATGTACTGATTAAAACTCAAAGCCCATTTTCACTTTTTTTTTTCTTCATTGGGCATTATTGTTAAAGAATATTGAATATCACAGGAGTAACTGATAAAAGTATCTGAATTAGTGCCATGAAGGAGCTGTCCAAAAGTCACTGTCTAATCATTTAGAAATACAATTCATTTAGAAATGTCTCTAATTTTCAAAGTGATTTTACCCTGGATTTCATTCTTCTGTCTTGTTAGTATAAAAAGAAATACACTAGCAGCTAGGAATTACATTTATCCATCATCCATAAGAGAGCCCTGTCTATGTGCAAATGAGTTTTATGTGAAGCCCCATGGGTGCCTGAAATTATTCCTTTTACAAACACTCTCTTGTTCTGCCTCATTCTGACATTTCAAAATCTGTGTCACTTTATTCTGCTTAAACCATCAAACAGATAATAGCATAAAATTAGTTTCCTTATTATAGGAGCGGCAGCCATTGCTTCCTCCCCACCCTTTCTCTCTCTCTCTCTCTCTCTCTCTCTCTTTCTCTCTCTGTCTCTCTGAATTGATTAGGGTTAATTTTTACTTGGGAGAGATGTGGCATGCTATAAAGAATCCTTTCCATGCCCTGTGGCTTTATTTTAACATAACCTTTGCAAGTGGGCCTTAAGCCTTTGCAGTAGTTGTTTTTTGTTTTTTTCTGGAAATTAGCTTATCAACCACCTCTGAGACTTCACCAAGTTTAAACAGAGGTTTCCCACCACCAATAATAATAAAAGAGAAACACATATTCCTGCAATGTGTATTGTGGAAAACTGACAACATTTTAAACTGAAGGAAACTTTTGCTTGCTTTTGCAATTTTTATTTGTTATTTCTGCTTTTTAGTGGAAAATGGTGGGAAAATACAAAAAATATTAAATAAAATTTACAGAAAAGAGGCAATAATCACATCCTTTACAATCAGGTTGAATGTGAGAGTGAAGAGATAGCTGTGTTTTTCAAAAAACCCCTACTTCCCCTTGTTAAAATGCAAATTGTTCTTCTCATTATAATGAGCCCCCTATCTAGCTCAAAAAATTCATTTAGAAGCTCACATTTTCCCCTGTTAATAGTTGAGAGGATTATTGACCAAAATGCATTGATTGACTTTGTTATAGCAGCACCTAGAATGCAATAGGCTTAGCACCCAGACTCCTGGAGAGTTTTGATCCTGTCTTTTCAGGAGGAGTCTATGTTACTTTTTGGAAATATTCCCACATAAGCCACAAAAAATTGTTTTCTTTGGAACAGTTTCTCTCTTGGCAACTCTTTCCTGATGCACTGAAACTTTAATCAGAATTGAACGTTAAAAATTTTTAATTTAAAAGCTTGTTGAATAGGATTAAGATGGCGGAGTAGGAGGACGTGCGCTCACTCCCTCTTGCAAGAGCACCAGAATTACAACGAACTGCTGAACAATCATCAACAGAAAGACACTGGAACTCACTAAAAAAGACACCCCACGTCCAGAGACAAAGGAGAAGCCGCAACTGGATGGTAGGAGGGGCGCAATCGCGTTAAAATCAAATCCCATAAATGCTGGGAGGGTGACTCACAAACTGGAGAACAGTTATACTGCAGAAGTCCACCCACTAAAGTGAGGGTTCTGAGCCCCACATCAGGCTTCCCAACCTGGGAGTCCAGCAACGTGGGGAGGAATCCCCAGAGAATCAGACCCTGAAAGCCAGCAGGATTTGATTGCACGACTTCTATAGGACTGGTGGAAACAGAGACTTCACTCTTGGAGGGCACACAAAAAAATGTGCTCACCAGGACCCAGGGGGAAGGAGCAGTGACCTGATAAGGAGACTGAACCAGACCTACCTGCTGGTGCTGGAGGGTTGCCTGCTGCGGTGGGGGGCAGCTGTGGCTCACCGAGGAGACAGGGGCACTGGGAGCAGGGGTTTTGGGAAGTCCTTATTGGTATGAGCCCTCCCAGAGTCCACCATTAGCCCCACCAAAGAGCCTGTGGGCTCCAGCACAAGGTGGCCTCAGGCCAAACAACCAACAAGGTGTGAACACAGCCCTACCCATTAGCAGACAAGCAGATTAAAATTTTACTGAGCTCCGCCCACCCAGCCCTACCCACCATCAGTCCCTCCCATGAGGAACCACACAGGAGGTTCCTAGATAGCTTCCTCCACAAGAGGGCAGACAGCAGTATCAAGCAGTATCAACAGTATTTCATCTTGTGGAACTGAAAACCACAGCCACAGAAAGATAGAGAAAATGAAAAAGCAGAGGACTTTGTACCAGATGAAGGGACAGGATAAAGGCCCAGAAAAAACAACTAAATGAAGAGGAGATAGGCACCCTTACAGAACAAGAATTCAGAATAATGATGGTGAAGATGATCCAGGACTTTGAAAAAAGACTGGATGCAAAGATCGAAAAGTTTACCAAAGACCTAGAAGAATTAAAGAGCAAACAAACAGAGATATGCAACACAATAACTGAAATGAATAATACACTAGAAGGAACCAACAGCAGATTAACTGAGGCAGAAGGGCGAATAAGTGACCTGGAAGACAGAATGGTGATCATCACTGATGCGGAAATGAATAAAGAAAAAAGAATGAAAGGAACTGAAGACAGCCTAAGAGACCTCTGGGACAATGTTAAACGCACCAACATTTGCATTATAGGGGTCCCAGAAGGAGAAGAGAGAGAGAAAGGACCTGAGAAAATATTGGAAGAGATTATAGTTGAAAACTTCCCTAACATGGGAAAGGAAATAGAGACCCAAGTCCAGGAAGTGCAGAGAGTCCCAGGCAGGATAAACCCAAGGAGAAACATGCCAAGACATATAGTAGTCAAATTGACAAAAATTAAAGGCAGAGAAATGTTATTAAAAGCAACAAGGGAAAAATGACAAATAACATACAAGGGAACTCCCATCAGGTTAACAGCTGATTTCTCAGCAGAAACTCTGCAAGCCAGAAGGGAGTGGCACAATATATTTCCAGTGATGAAAGGGAAGAACCTACAACCAAGAATACTCTACCCAACAAGGATCTCATTCAGATTCGACGGAGAAACCAAAAGCTTTCCAGACAAGCAACAGCTAAAAGAATTCAGCACCACCAAACCAGCCCTACAACAAATGCTACAGGAACTTCTCTAAGTGGGAAACATAAGAGAAGGACCTACAAAAACAAAACGATTAAGAAAATGGTAATAGGAACATACATATCAATAATTACCTTGAATGTAAATGGACTAAATGCACCAACCAGAAGATACAGACTGGCTGAATGGATACAAAAACAAGACCCATATATATGCTGTCTCCAAGAGACCCACTTCAGACCTAGGGACACATACAGACAGAAAATGAGGGGATGGAAAAAGATATTCCATGCAAATGTAAATCAAAAGAAAGCTGGAGTAGCAATACTCATATCAGATAAAATAGACTTTAAAATAAAAAATGTTACAAGGACAAGAAAGGATATTACATAAAGATCAAGGGATCAATCCAAGAAGAGATAATTATAAATATATATGAACCCAATATAGGAGCACCTCAATACCTAAGGCAAATGCTAACAACTATGAAAGAGGAAATGCAAGGCAGAAATAGAGACACAGGTGTAGAGAACAAACACATGGACACCAAGTGGGGAAAGCGGGAAGGGTTGGGGGGGAAGGAATGAATTGGGAGATTGGGATACCAAATTGTACACTCTAAATATATGCTGTTGTTTGTTAACTGTATCTCAATAAAAGTTCTTAAAAAAAAAAAAAGCTTGTTGAAAATTTAGCAAGATTAAGGAAACATATTGGGCCATGTTTTTCAACTGCCATAACATTAAGATTTTTTGTTAGTCAGTCCTCCACTCATGTGAGGAACTGGGTCACCTCCAATTCAATGTAGATTTTCCACAAAGCAGGGCTTTTTTGAGTGATAATGAAACAGATCAGGACCCTATGGGGCCCTCCTGGGTACAGATCCTTTCCCTGTTGCCTTTCTTTTTTGTAGAAAATAGGCTTCATTCAGCCTCCTTGACCTTCCCTGAATTCCAGAGGGGATTCAAACAATTCCTTAGCAGGAACAGAAGGGAATGCACAACAAAGGAGGAGCTGAAGCCCTGGGGTTGGGTCCTGCTTCCTCCTTAAGGAATATTCATAGCAACATCTTTGAGTTCTTCTCTAGGATCTAAGACCCCCACCCAGGTGGAGGATGGTAACTTCAGGCTCAACACAGGATCCTTAGAACACTGTCCTGTTACCTCATCACCAACCAAGCAGAAGAATATCTGCACAGAGTGGAAGATAATGATGACTCTGAACCCTTCTCAAATGATTCTGCCTTTAAAAACTTTCATAGTTGAGCAGAATTTTCAGAGTTGCTTTTTGGACATGAGTCCACCTCCTCCCAGGTTGTGGATGTCCTGAATAAAACAGTCTTTTCTTTCCTACCAACACTCATCTCTTGAGTATTGGCTTTCAGGCAGGAAGCAGCAAAACCATAACAGTAAGGGAGCTTGCGAGATTGCCTAGCCCAACCTTTATCAGTAAAAAAGCTGCAGTCACGTCTAGTTAAAGGACTTCTTCCATGTTTGTGGCAGAACCAGCATTCAAGACAGACTAAGTTCTGACTTCTACTGCAAGGTTCTTTCCTCTTTATCACATGAGATTATTTGATTTTCCCCCAAATTCTCCAATAGCTCTCCATTTCCTTCAGCGGGAAAGCCAGTGTTTCCATTTGCCTTAATAGCTCTTATGGCCCTGTGACACCTAATATCTTCTCATTCCATTGCCTATCACCTTATCTCCATCCCTCTATCCCCATGAAATGCATTAAAATCAACCTGTTCTAACCATGCTGGACTCCTTGCTATACCCCCAAAACACAAACACAAAGTTGCAAGGTTGGGATACTATTACCCCAGATAACTGCATGACTAAATTTCTTTAAGTCTTTGTTTAAATTTTAGCTTCTTGATGAAACCTACTCTGACCATCCTATTTAAATTTACCGTCTCCCTCTGGATTCTTCTCCTGTTTTCTGTAATTTTGTATTTATTAACTCATAGCATATTATATAATTTATGTATATTTTGCAGGACTCTTTTGGTGGGCCAAGATAGAGATAAGGTTAAACACTCACAGTTAGCCAATTAAAATAGAAATAAATAATGTTCCTAAATTTACATCAGTAGAATACTTTCCTTATTAAATTTAAACATGAAGTGATATTGTTGTCCTTAGCCCTAACTCATTTTAAAAAATCAATAGTCACTCTATAGAAAAATATTTGGAAATGTCTAAGGATTGCTAACTGAAAAACAAAAACAAACAAGCAAAACACACAACCTAAAAGCTGCAAGTTAAGTTTTGCTTGGAGAACTTACTGAAGATTATAGCCAAGGAAACAACCTCTCAGACAGCTCTGAGGAACTGCTCTGAAGAAGTAAGGGAGGAGGTAAGGTACATAGGAATATTTTGCTATAAAAAATCATGTTAGTCAAACATCAAAGATTATTGCTAATCATAAAAAGCTGATATCTCAAGTTAATGATTTTAGTGCTTTTCTATGCATGAGAAGATGCAAGAATCTGGGCCCACTGAAATTATTCCTTAACTATCTAGGGCTGGTAACCAGAGCACAGAATGTTTCCTGTTTTCCTCCATCCCTGAATTCCCCTCAGGATGCACAATCAGTGGAGTGGGGGTGGGGGTTGGGAGGGGAGGGGGCTGCAGTAGCTGATGGCTTGATGGCAGGCAACATTTATTGTTTATTGGAATGGCAGGCAACACTCTTTGTCTGCAGGATCAAGGTCTCCATTATAGGAGAGTCTCATATTTTCAAGTGTGGAAATAAAGACAACTCAAGTGAGAACAAACACAAGCTTTTTATTTGGAGCTAGCTATAGTAAGGAAGCCAGAAACTATCATTTGTATTTGGCAGAGACTGAAAGGCAGGCAAGGCAGTGAGAAAGATTGTAATGAAAAACTAGAGAAGGTTTTAGGTTTGCTCTGATTGGAGGTTGTTGGCATTGACCATGGTGGCCATAATGTTCCCCTCGGCTCGTCTAAACTTGAGACAGGCTTCTTCCAGGCTGTGAGCTCCTAACTTCCCTTTTTTTAGAGTATTTTTTCTGAAAACTTGGAATCATAAATTCTCTGCTTCTTTGAGATGTAAATCTCCAACACCCCAGGATTGTCTTTCTCAAGGACCTGGGAGCCATCCCTTTGAAATACATTCATCAAAAAAGATAGGGCCCTTGTCTCCCAGTCTCTGGAACCATAGGAGCTTACCTTTGATAAGAACAACGAGTAAACACAGGTAGCTTAATCACATTGACCTACCTCCCAGTCAACATCCTCCAATGTTTTTTTAAATAAATTTATTTATTTATTGGCTGTGTTGGGGCTTCTTCACTGCACATGGGCTTCCTCTAGTTGCGGTGAGCGGGGTCTACTCTTCGTTGTGGTGCGTGGGCTCATCATTGCCGTGGCTTCTCTTGTTGTGGAGCACAGGTTCTAGGCACATGGGCTTCAGTAGTTGCGGCACATGGGCTCAATAGTTCTGGCTCACAGGCTCTAAAGTGCAGGCTCAATAGTTGTGGCACACGGGTTTATTTGCTCCGAGGCATGTGGGATCTTCCTGGAGCAGGGATCGAACCCATGTCCTCTGCATTGGCAGGCGGATTCTTAACCACTGCGCCACCTAGGAAGCCCTCCAATGTTTTTACATTAGCTCATCCCAGCATTTAAAAATCCTTCCACCTTTTGTTTCAGAGAGCTTAGTTCAGTTTCTCTCTCCTCCTTCAATGGTCTTCACCTCTACTGAAATAGTTTTGAGTAATTTTCACACCAGAAAAGTCTGGTGTAATTTTCTTTGACAGAATGAGGAAGCTGGAAGCAGGCCAGCCAGAAACTAGGTATTCTATGTGATTGATTGGAAAGTATATTTGGCTTTTTCTGGTTGGTCTTGAGTTGGAAGCAGGAGCAAAAATTAGAGAAGATGACAGTCATTGACCAAATTCTTACCTTTTTGCCTATTGCTGCAGAGGTGTAGTCTGACTTTCTGGACTAGTTGCTGCAGAGGTTGTGGGTCAGAGTTCTCTTGTCATTTATGGTCTTCCCATTGTCCATTTGTGTATTCAGTTTCACACAAGAACACTGATGTTACTGACTAAAGCAAGAGATTCCAGCATTAGAATCAGAAGAGAAAGTGTGTGCTATACATGTGTATTCCTTTTCTTCTACTCATCCTATAGAATATGCAAGAAGATCCCAGGTGAGAGGAAGGAAAGATGTAACACTGAGGAACTACTGGGATAAAATTGAGGAGAGCCTGGGCTATTGCAATGCCAAATTAGAGTATGACAGGGCACAGTTACTTCTTCACTTCTCAAAAAGCAAGAATTGAAAAAAGGAACACTTTAGGGAAGGTCATAACTTTGAAACAAATACAGGAATACAGTTTCAGTGAGGTGGTAAAGACAGACAATGACTTGTGTGGCGTATGTGAGTGGTGTTCTTTCCAATCCAGTGGGAAACCCAGTAGAGAATGTTTTCAACACCGCTGCCACAATAATGGGAGAAATCAATGGATAACTGTTCCTTCCACGTCACTCCCAGACATAAGCACAAAGCCTCTGCAATACAAGGAAAATACCCAAACCATAAAAGACCTTAGTCTGCAAAGGAAGAAGACAATCACTTGGAACTAGATGACTTAGAGCTGGCCAAGTGTTTACAATGGCTGATTTGTTACCTTCTGCTTTATCTTGACCAAACTTTAGTCAGGCTTCTCTTTCCTACAGGCCCCTCAAACCCTGCTTATCTGCAAGCTGAGCAAGCACAAAAAAGTGGGAGGTGCCTGTTATGGACTGGATGTTTGTATCTCCCCCCAATTCATATATTGAAATCCTAAACCCTAATGTGATGATCTCAGGAGCTGGGGCCCTTGGGAAGTAATTAGTTCATGAGGGTAAAGTCCTCATGAAAGGGATTAGTGCCCTTATAAGAAGACTCTCACTTATAAGAAGACATGGGACTCTCACTCTCTCCACCGTGTGAAGAAACAACATGAAGACAGCCAACTGCAAGCCAGGAGGCAGGCCACCATCAGACAGTGGATCTGTTAGCACCTTGCTCTTGGACTTCCCAGCCTGCAGAACTAAGAAATAGATGTTAATTGTTTAACCACCCAGTCTATGATAATTTATTATAGCAGCCCAAGCTGACTAAGATGGTGCCTTTCATCAGCTTTTCTTGAGAATCCACTGAACACACAGCAAAAATCTTGTCAAACCCTACTGTTCATTCCCCCTTGCTTGTTCAGCTTCCTCTCCAAAGAGTCTGCTTATAGGTTTACCCTTCTTTTATGCTATTTTTTTAAAAAAACTTTTATTTTATATTGGAGTATAGTGGATTTACAATATTGTATTAGGTTCCCGTGTACAGCAAAGTGATTTAGTTATATATAGACATATATCTATTCTTTTTCAGATTCTTTTCCCATATAGGTTATTACAGAGTATTGAGTAGAGTTCCCTGTGCTATACAGTAGGCCCCTGTTGTTTACCTATTTTATATATAGTAGTGTGTATATGTTAATCCCAACCTCTCAATTTATCACCCCCATCCCCACCTTTCTCCTTTGGTAACCATAAGGTTGTTTTCTAAGTCTGTGAGTCTGTTTTTGTAATAAGTTCATTTGTATCATTTTTTAGATTTCATATATAAGTGATATCTTATGATGTTGGTCATTCTCTGTCTGACTTACTTTACTTAGTATGATAATCTCTAGGCGCATCCGTGTTGCTGCAAATGGCATTATTTCATTCTTTTTTAAATGGCTGAGTAGTGTTCCAATGTATATATGTACCACATCTTTATCCATTCATCTGTTGATGGACATTTAGGTTGCTTCCCTGTCTTGGCTATTGTAAATAGTGCTGCAGTGAATATTGGGGTACATAAATCTTCTCAAAGTATGGGTTTCTTCGGATATCCTCGGGAGTGGGATTGCTGAATCATGTGGTAGCTCTATTTTTAGTTTTTAAAGGAACCTCCATACTGTTCTCTCTAGTGGCTGTACCAAGTTACATTCCTACCAACAGTGTAGGAGGGTTCCATTTTCTCCACACCCTCTCCAGTATTTATTGTTTGTAGACTTTTTGATGATGGCCATTCTGACTGCTTTGACATGATACCTCATTGTAGTTTTTGTTTGCATTTCTCCAATAATTAGTGATGTTGAGCATCTTTTCATGTGCTTTTTGGCCATCTGTATGTCTTCTTTGGAGAAATGTCTATTTAGATCTTCTGCCCATTATCTGATTTGGGTTTTGCTGTTATTGTTGTTGTTGTTGTTTTTTATATTGAACTGCATGACCTGTTTGTATATTTTGGAGTTTAATCCCTTGTCAATCACTTTGAAAATATTTTCTCCCATTCTGAGGGTTTTTTCATTTTTTTTATGGTTTCCTTTGCTGTGCAAAAGCTTTTAAGTTTAATTAGGTTCCATTTGTTTTTGTTTTTATTTTCATTACTCTAGAACATGGATCCAAAATGATCTTTGTGAGATTTATGATAGTGTTCTCTGTATGTTTTCTTCAAAGAGTTTTATAGTATCCATTCTTACATTTCGGTCTTTAATCCATTTTGAGTTTATTTTTGTGTATGGTGTTAAAGAATGTTCTAATTTCATTCTTTTACATGTAGCTGTTCAGTTTTTCCAGCACCACTTATTGAAGACACTGTCTTTTCTCCATTGTATGTTCTTGCTTACTTTAGCATAAATTAGGTAACCATAGGTGCGTTGGTTTATCTCTGGACTTTCTATCCTGTTCTGTTGATCTATATTTCAGTTTTTGTACAAGTACCATATTGTTTTGAATATTGTAGCTTTATATTGTAGTCTGAAGTCAGGGAGCCTGATTCCTCCAGCTCCATTTTTCTTCCTCAAGATTGCTTTGGCTATTCAGGGCCTTTTGTATTTTCATACAAATGCTATTAAATAAAAAATTTTCTGTTTCATAGAGACACTTGTAGACATTAATAGTCACAGTGTTTTCCCTGTTGCAATGGTCCCTTACCCTCCCTTGCAGTAATCCTTCTGAATAAAAGTCTCTCCTCATTAAATCCCAGCTTGTTTTTGTTTGATAGAGCCCATAGGAGTAATTACATTAACAAAACAGCTAACATTTCTGGAGAGCTTACTCTGTGACAGGTGGTGTCCTATGTGCCTTACACGGACTACCTCATTTAATGCTCCAACAAACCTATGAGGTAGGTATTATGATTATGCACTTTTTAAAGGTGAGAAAACTGAGGATTAGGTAGGTTACTTGCTCAATGTGACATGGCTGAGAAGTGGCAGAGACAGGACACAGACCTGAGCTGTTTGACTCCATAACTATTCTCTTAGCCACCACACTCTATTACCAACATGGGGTGGGGGGTGGGCAGGAAAGAGAGCCATACAGAAGTGCTTTTACAAGCAGATTAAATCTCATTGATCTGATACAAGTACCAGTCTGGGAGATCACATATTTTAGTTTTTAAAGAGGAGGGATTTTTTCCCCTTCACTTCTCAAAGAAAATCTATTAAAGGAAAACTTTTTTTGTTTGTTTGTTTTTTTCTCCCTTGTTGATTCATAACATCTGGGTACAAGTCAATGCTCATTTGTCCTCAGCTCTTTTCCTGATACGTAGAGATAAAAAGAACCAGGGAGATTCCTCTTGGAGGTTTCCTCCATGTTTTATGCAGGTAAGTTAGGCTTGCTTCTTCTGGACAGGAATCCTTGAACTTTTTCGCAACTGGTTGTGTTACTGAAAGTGGGGTCCGGCTGCTTGCTGCTCAAAAGCCAATAAAGAGGTGAGATTAGTGGAAAGGAAAGCTTGCTTTATCTTGGAGCCCAGCAAGCCAGGGAGAGGGGAGGGCTGACTCCTGTCCAAAGGCCAACTCCCCAACTGACAATCAGTAGGCAAGAACTTTTATAGATGGAGGGAGGGGCCACATGCAGAAACAGCTCAGTCAGCTATGACAGTGATCTTGAAATTGGTCATGCAGTGGTCTGATCAGTGTCATCTTGATTGTTTTAAGTACAGTTAATCTTTAGTTCCAGGGTCAGTTTGTTCCCATTTCTTTGAGGCCAGCTCTCAGAATTGTGGCAGCTTATGTCATGGCTATAGTCCGGCTGGTCATCAGGTAGTTAACTTCTTCCACCTAGTGGGGGTTTTAGTCTGTATAAGACATCTCACAGGATATGGCTAAGAATTTATCTATAGCCCTTGAAGAGGAACTAAAAGTCCTTGACTGTGCTTAATGACTAAACTATTATTATTTAGCCTTGTTGGACTGTTTTCTTTTGTTTCTGCATTTTCTCACTTCTCTGATTAAACTTATTCTTTGGCTCATGTTTTTCCACAGTCAAAAGGAGGTTGAGGACATGGGGGGCAAGGACCGTAGGGTCCTGCTCTGTTTCATTTGGGCAAGTCTAGTTGACTGTAATGCATCAGAGAGGGGCTGGGCAGAGGAAGTCCCATCTTAATCTTGGTTTTAAGCTGCATTCTGCAGTTGTTCTATCGTTAATTAAGTAGTATTTTTTTTTTCCAATGTGTGGTTCCTGGGTTAATTTCTCAGTTGCTTCAGAATACCAAGGGGAGAGAGATTGTGATTAATTGATACCTTAAAAATGTGACTTCCATTTCATGTTGTTTTACCAGTTTGAAAGTTTGACATGAAGTAAACTTCTTATCTGCATGTCTAACAATCTTCCATCTCAGTCTCTTGGAGTTTCAGGAGGTTTCCAGAGGCAATGTGGTATTTTAGTGTCTTAAGTTGTGAAGAGATGAAAGTGGTGCTTACAGCAGAAACTTTTAGTAGAATCACTTGCAACTGGATGACTTAGAACCCATAAAGGTAGTAAATTAATGAAAGGAACAGGAGATGCCATTACATGAAATGTACAGAGTACATATTCTCTTAGCACAATTGTATTATTTTCAGTGATGCATCTAAATTTCAATAGTGACTATTACCTATGTGGAATTCCATTACTCTATTATCAGATTAAAGTTCTTGATAACAAGTAACACATTGGATGTACATTGAATACAGACAGACATTGGTATCTGGCTTATGGTGTCTGATGGTGATCATTGTGATGCTTCTGAATAGTCTGGGAATAAATATTTTGGCCACTATTGCTACTCTGTAATAGTCAAGAATTAATTGTTCAGTAGCTATAGAATATATATGAACAGATGCTTTGTCTTACAAGTGGATTTTTAAAATAGTAGATGTATTGAAGTTGATCCAAGATTACACCAGCTGACAAAGTAACTAATCTTCTAAACCTCTCTGTAAGAATATGGTTTTGTAGCTGAAGATCCCTTCTAGTGCTAAAACTGTTTTTGCTAATATATTGTCACTTACTAGTTATGGTATCTTGATATATAAGCATAGCTTAGTCTCTCTTCATCTCAGTTTCTTCATCTTTTAAATGGAGATAATGATACCTGCTACGAACAGATGTTTAAGGTTTACATATCTAGTATCAATTTACCCATTCTGATGTCGTCAAATTTATTTTGAAAGCCTCTTCTCTGTTCTCAGATATGTTATTTGGATAAAATGGATTCTGTTTTCAGTTATCTGGCTTAGATCTGACTACTTTAAACCAACTAGTCCACCCCATTGATAGAAGGGAACATAATTCTATTTGTGCCAATGAGACATGAGGAGACAATGTCTCATTGGTCATCTGGAAGACATTTCTTGTCTTTTCCATAGGAGTTGTGAAAAGAGATGTTTGCTAGTCCTCCAGATAATGGGGGTGAAGATGAGTTGCCTAGATATACAGTGTAGGGAGGCCACAGCAGTGTTTTTTAAGTTGCATAGAATAAGTATTGAATGAAAACAACACACGAAAAAGTATAGAAGTGAGAAAACCACGGATATACTTGGAATCCTGATGACTGTGAATCTCCAGATCAAAACTTGCCTGAAGTCACACCTACTTCTGGGCTTTTGGTTACATAAACCAATTATTTATTATGTTTGTTTATTTAAAGACATCTAATATTTAAGTTGTTGTTGCTTATAATCAAAGAGTCTGAACCAACAGGATTGCTTTAAGGATTAAAGATAAATCTATAAAGCCCAATATAAAATGGCCAGTTTACATGTGAGAGCTATAACTCTTAATGTTGTAGATTCCCTCTATAATTTTAGTGTCAAGGGAAAGAACTAAGACAGAGCTTAAGTCTCCATTAATACATCAGGTGTTTATGAAATGTAGTTTGGGGAGCACATACTTTCAATAGGAGTTTATGTGAGGCCACATAAAAATGAACTAGGAGGACTGACCTCATTTTGACATTGTTAGAAAGACCACTCTAGAAAATATGTTGAATTAAATAGTTAGAATGAACAAATTTGTGTAACTGAGAAGTGAGGAAAGTAAATAATAATTTCACCTTATACATTTAAATAACAGGATAAATATTAACCAATAGAATAGGTGGGTAAAAATGGCGCTAATCAATTAAAATTGACAGTCTGATTGAATTTCCTAATGCTTTCTATCAAAATAGTATTTAATTTACTAGCACTTTTAATGCAAAGAATTATCAGCATTCTAGGGTTACCACCTAAACTGAAAATCAAATCTTTAACTCCTGTGTTACACACTCATCACTCAGATGTCCGACAGTCAGTCCCTGACTTTGTTCTTTATGTAATTTACACGAAGCATGTGTAAATGTAAAGGGATGGGTTTCTTTATCAAACTGAATTTCTAAGCAGGTTTTACCTTTAAAAATGTATATGCATTAGGTTTGCATGGTTGCATGGCATCCAAATAATTAGTTGGTTTAATTAAGTCAGTGAGAAAGAAAAGACAAACTATTGGCTCTTCATCAGTTGGCCCCAATGGTTTATGAAAGTAAAAATAATAATGAAAGAAATATATGATTTGTCATGTGTTCTCTAGAAAGGATCTATGAATATTCATTAGGTTTTTAGCTATTAGAGGCAGAAATTCTATTTGCTCTGTTGAATCTTTCTATCACAATCATAGGCCTATCTTCCCACAGTAAATGGATAGTTTTGTCTATTATGTAGAAAGATAATTTTCAAAAGTTAAATTATCTGCTACAAGCAGTAGAATTAAAAAGAATTTCAGGAATGCCTTGGTGAGTCTTGCAATTTGATGGGCTGCCCTAAGATTGATCTATTTTACAGCTAAAGTTCATATAAAGGAACCTACAATTGTACATATAAAACTGTTCTTCTAGGAATTTTTCAAGGTTGTGAAGCTACATACTAAAAATAATAGAGCTGTAACTTTCTAGATCTCACATTTTAATCTATCATTTTTCTTTCCCACTGATGAGTATTTTAATAGTTGTATCAAGCATTAATATAATGGTTAAGTGTTCAATTGTGTCTTCCTAAAATATGAATGTTGAAGTCCTAACCACTAGTACCTTAGAGTGTGACCTTAGTTGGAAATAGGGTCATTGTAGAAGTAATTAAGATAGGATGAGGTCATTGTGATGGACATATATATACACTACTATGTATAAAATAGATTACTAATGAGAACCTACTGTATAGCACAGGGAACTCTACTCAGTGCTCTGTGGTGACCTAAATGGGAAGGAAATCTAAAAAAGAGTGGATATATGTATACATATAACTGATTCACTTTGCTGTACAGCAAGAAACTAACACAACATTGTAAAGCAACTATACTCCAATAAAAATTAATTTAAAAAATGACAATAAAAAATAAATATCAATTAAAAAAAGATAGTATGAGGTCATACTAGAGTGGGGTCCTAATCGAATATAATAGAGTATTTATAACAAGGGGAAATTTGAACACAGAACAGGCACTCATAGAAGCTGATGTTAAGTCACATCTATACATCCACAGGGAGAAGACAGCCATCTACAAGCCAAGGAGAGAGGAGTGGACTAGAGCCTTTGCTCACAGCCCTCCAACTCTTCTGACATCTTGATTTTGGGCTTCTAGCCTCTAAACCTGAGAGACAATACATATCTATTAAGAAACCTAGTTTGAGGTGCTTTGTTATGACAACCCTGGCAAACTAATACAGTCACCAAAAGGGAAGTCTTCAAAGAGCAAGGCTGCCTAGAAATTGGTTCCTCACCCCTGGAAGAATCTGACATTAAGATCATGGCTTCTATCGTGTACTGTCCAGAAAGGGAATAAAAAGGAAATGGTACAAATAATGACGTGCCTTTGAAAAATATTTATTTCTTAAATCCCCAATGATTTGTTCCTATGGGTTCTTTTACAATATGTAGATAATGTGTTGATGCTTATAAAATGGTTTGAACTCTTTATAAGAGTAAAACCAGATGAATATTATTACAATCTACTTATCACAATTAATGGTTATGATTGGAATAGTTAATACAGTTTTGAGTGATTCAGATCCATCTACTATATTTTTTCCCCCAATTTTATCTATTTTTTTTTAACCGCTGCTCTATAAGAAGTAGAAATGGCTTTTTTTTTGCAACTAGATTGAAGGAAATAGTTAATAGCATATAGCTGAGAGTGGAGACAAGTTAGAGAGTAACTGTGCAGTCCAGTGAGATAGGGAAGAGCAGAAGCAGGGTAACTTCTTGGATGCCTGGACCAGGAAACTTGAGGAGAGGCCTGGGGCAAGGCTCTCTGGCGAGGTTAAGGCTTTCTGACCTGGCAAGAGTAAACAGATGAGTATCATGGGGACTCATTGCCCAGATCAGCGAATAGGGTTGGAGAATTGCTTCAGGGCCTGCTTCTAGGGGTTGGCAGTTAGTGATTATTTGGAGCTTACATTTCTATGCATGTTTTCCTTCTTTTATAGCAAAATATGAAGGCAGCACAAACAAGGTTCTTAAATGTGAATGCATCCTCTGAGTGAGCAGGGGGCAAAGGTTAACACTGGTGGTCTTCAGAGTATTCCTATTTTCAGTTTTCTGTAACCTTTGCTCACTTTTGTTTTAACATTTTCCAAAACTTGTCTCAGATACTGAGCTTTTTCTCTGGCACATGCCCCCATTTTCTGAGTGAACATTTGAGAAATAGCTTTCTTTGTTCCTATACTAAGACTATAACTTTAATACTAAATAAATGGTTTTCTGAACCTTTGTAGAATGTTCATGATGAAAATAATATTATCCTGATTCATTGACAAGGTCACTGAGACCCAGAAAAATACAGTTATTTGCCAATGGTGACATTTGGGCTGATTTTTGAACTTGCTGTTAGACACTGCTCAGCCCTCAGTTGTCAGTAATGGCTGGCAAAATAGGGAAGAAGATTGACATAGTCTGTCTTCAATATAACACTGTTTTCCTCCTTGAATTTCTGCTCCATTTTCCTTCTTGAGAATACTGTCTTGTTCTCAGCTGGTGATATGCCAATCACTCCTAAGCTTTTAGTATTAAATCTGGTGCTTGCTGACTAGGACTTCCTGAAGATGGCACACCACCCAGGGACACTGCCCTGTGAAAGACAACTTGTTACTGATAGTATTAAAGACCCAACAGGATTGCTACTCTGTAGGCAACACTGCTCAGAAATCCCTTGAATTACATCTAGGCTTTGAGAATTTCTTGCTTAAAAAGTCATCACTTAATATTATTTAACCCAGATGTTCCTATGCCTTGTTTAAGGCTTTAATTCTTTCCCATCAGGTTCCTGAACTTGGCTTAACAAACATGTCTAGGTTGAAAATTTGACCATCTTTGGAGCTCTGTTACTGCTCTGATTAAGCCTGATCCTCAGTTTTCTTTGCCCTCCAGCTGCCAAGCAGGCCCACTGGCTCCCATCTTTAGCCTTTAATTGATAGTTAGTCATTTTCAGCCCTACATTGTCTCTCTCCAAAGCATCAGTTGTCTCCAGCAACAATCATTCATTTCTATTATTGTTATTATTATGTCCTACATATTTTTCAAATGAGTGATTTATAGATTTCTAGTGTATTTCTTCCTACAAGTATAACTTCTAGTTCACCAACAGTGAGTCTTTGTAATTACTCAGCCACCTTGTGTCTGCAGCTACTGTTACTTAACAAACTCTGGTAAAGTACACATTTCCAGCTGTAATGTGGCTCACAAAGCTCTTCACACTCACATAATCCTCTCCTCTTGAGTGTGGGATAAACCTACTGATTGTTTCTAACAAAGAGAATATAGCAAGATGATGGGATGTCCCGTCCATGATTTGGTTACAGAAGACTGTGACTTTTGTCTTGGTGGCATTCTTTCCTGCCTTCTTGTTTGCTCTGATGCCACTGCTTGTCATGAGTCATTCTATGGAGAGGCCCCCACGGCATAGAACTGAGAAAGGATTCCAACCAACAATTTATAAGGAACTGAGACCTTAGTTCAATAGGCCATGAGGAACTACTCCTGCCAGCAAACATGAGTGAACCAGAAAGCAAATCCTTTCTAGTTGAGCTTTGAAATGATTGCAGACTTATAGGAAACCCAGAAACTGAGGATCCAGTTACACTGTACCCAAATTTCTGACCCATAAAAATGGTGGGATAATAAATATTTAAGCCACTAAATTTGGGGGCAATTTGTTGCACAGCAACATGTAACTAACACACCAGCCTTGTCATAAGTGATGTAGGCCGCCTACAGCATGGCCCCAGATGATCCTCGCCTTCTATTAATCATACCCTATGTAGCTCCATCCTACACTAGACCAAGATTGCTCTCTAAGACCCATAGTATATGCAGAAATGTTGAGTATGTCGCTTTTGAGATGAGGCTCAAAAAAGAATGTGGCTTTGGTCTAGAGCTCTCACTGCTTCCCTTGGATATTTGCTCTGTGGGAAGCCAGATGCCATTTAACGAGAGGCCTATGTGGTGAGCTGTACCCACATTGGCTACTGAGTTCTCTACTCAACAGCCAGTGAGGAACTGAGGCCTGCCAACAGCCACGTGAGAAAGCTTGGAAGCAGATCCTTCAGTCTAGGTGGAGCCTGAGATGAATGAAGTCCTGCCTGACAGCTTGACTGCCACCTCCTGAAAGACACTAACGTAGAACCACATAGCTGAGGTGCTTCTGGATTCCTAACACTCAGAATTTGTGTGAGACATTAAATGTTGTTATAAACTGACAAATTTTGAGTAGCTTGTTACACAGCAATTGATAACTAATACAGTAATCTGTCACCATAATACAGTTTTAGTGTCTGCTTATTTTGGCCACTCCTAAACGGAGCCTTTGATGGAAATGAGAATGCAGGAGGTTTAATTGGAGAGAACTATCAGGATATCCACTTGTGGAGAAAAGAAAAAGAAACAGGAGTGAACAAAGGGAAAATTTGTCCTGTGGTGCAGTCGTAAGAAAGCTTCAGATGAACCAGTGGAGCACGCCGAAACTGGGATGGCCATTCAGAGTTACCAACAATATGAGCCAGAGGCTAAGTCCTTATGTACCTGTGTCCACTAGTAATTGGAGGTAGTTACACTGCGCAGAGTGTCTGAATCTTAGGTAAAGGAGCTCTCTTCAGCTGAACAAGTTCCCAGAGGCCTGACTACTGAGATTGATCAACCACCGACCCTCCTGAGGACAGCACACTACAGCACACGCAGTGTTCAGTACGGACATAATTGATCTCAAAGAGAAAACCCATAATAGTCGTATAAAGCAAAAATTATGTAACAGGATTCAATGCAACTTTTCTGAACCAAGAGACTTGAAGCTACATTTTTAAAGGACAAAAAAGAAGAAAATTTATCCAGCATAGTAAAACTAAGACATAGGCTAGCAAATTAAGAAAATAATGAGACTTTTCTTAATCGTCTATGTAAATAAATTTGAAGCCCTCATTAAAAAGGATACTTTCTTAGGAACATATAATTTATGTAAACTGATACTAGACGAAAAAGAATGTCTAAACTGAACAATTTCAAAAAAGAAAGTTTTAGAACAATCCTTTTACTTCAACCAAAATGGAATATATGGAGAGTGTCACAGAGAAATTTTACCAGCATTTAGGGAACAGATAATGCCAATGATTTTGAAACTCTCTTAGATTATCAAAAAAGAAGGAAAATTCCTAATACTTTCTATTATATGAGGATAAAATCAATACAGAACATGATGTTTTCACGAAAATTAAAGCTATATTTTACCTGTGAATATTAAAATGAAAATGTTAAATAAAATATTATTAGCATCCAAAAGCAGATTAAAAGAATAATATAGTTTTAAATAAATGAGTATTATTTTGGAAATGTAAGGTAACACAAAATTAGAAAATATTTTAATATAGTTTATTATTAATATATTTAAGGAGAAAAGTCATATGTTTAACTATCAAATGAAATATTTTAAAAAATAAATCGTTACCAATACAATAGACAAGATGCTCTTATTTTGAAATTTGAATACAAATACACTTTTAACTTCACTAAACCAAAAGTTTAACAAATAGTAATCTTTATATACTTTGCACTGTATCAGACAATTTTTCTGTATATGGTACTTAATATTTACAACAAAAGTGCTAATCATTACTTTTTTTTTATCTTCAGCAGCTAAAGACATTGTTCATATTCTTAGAAGCAGTAGAGCAAAAAATAGTAAGAAAAAAATGCAGAAATCATATCAAATTCTGGGGCTTTTTTTTTTTATAAGTCATGTGACCAATATATTTTTAGGAAAAGATAATTTAAAAAGTCCTGTGATGATTACATGGCCATTCTTTCCTCTGGTGGATTTTGGGCATGTCTCCTGTCATAGACTGAGGATGAACTGGCGAGGTGGTGGTATAAGGTGTGAAGGAATGCTCGTGTGGTATTTTTCTGCACAAGGTGCTCCATTTAACAGAGCCCCACTTTAAAATCAGCTCTGTCAGTTAGATACTCATACACAGAGTAACACCTTGAAATACTATGTTATAGTACTGCAGAGTTGTTGTAAGAGCCCCTGAGAGTATTTCATGTGCACCAACCCATCAAATAGCTTAGACTCTATCATCTGTTTTCTTTCTTATTTCACATCTCTCCCAGTGATATATACGGATAAACAGATTTCCTTTTAATTAATTGGTTATACTATTGTCTAAAGCTTTGACCCTATTATATTTTATTCGGTAGCATCCAGTTTCTTTGGATGTGTGAGTATCTACAAACATAAGGCATTTTGCTGTCTATAATGCTTATGCACTTTTGAGATAATAAGTCAATTGTAATTTTAATAAATTTAACTTAAAGTATAACAAAGTAAAAATGTTAAATATATTTTGTCCTCTTTTATTAAAAAAGCAATAAAGCAATATAGTGTACAAAGGGAAAAAACCTGAAATCTTGGTTGTTTACAGCTTACCATTCCACTGGAGTTTTATTAAATGGATAAAATCAAATGGATAAAATAGAAACTAAACTTTTTCTAGCTTGAAAAAAATATGTAGGCTTTTATTTCTGTTTAAATAATGACTAGAAGTCATACATTATAATCATTACTGGCTTCAAATAATGGATTCTAGTTCAGTTTGTGTCTTTTCCCCTTTCATATTGCTTTAGAGTTTCAAGGATGTATAGATGTATTATGAGATTTGATCTAAGAATATTTTTAACTCTATTCCATAGGGAAGAGTACTAGATTACTGCTTTGTATTTTTAAGGGTCCATGAGTGGGTTGCATTGCATGAAACCACGGAAGTGGTCATAACTTCTTAGAAATAATTAAGGACAAACAGTATATTTAATCTCTTTATTTTGTGAAACCTTTTTTACGTCAAAGGATGCTTCCCTGTATTTTTGCTGACTTGTTTGTACAGTTACTATAGTCTAGGATGGTATGTCACATAAGGGAGCACAAGGCTGCAAAACCTCCTTTTAATCAGGTTACGAAGTTGCCTTTAAGTAAAATCAAAAAATAAATGATCAATAAGAAAAGTCTCTCAAACCTTCCATAATTATTTTTATAGACTGATATATTTACCTGAATATGTATATAATTTGTTTCATGCTGATTAGTAGTTCTTTGATATTTTTCTTAGTTATTATCACATTTTATTTATAAATATTCTTTCATTCCTAGCACTCACAGTTCCATATGCTTCAGTGACAAATTAATTTTCTTAGCCAATATTCCAGTTTTTTTCCTGGAAAAAAGAACTATGGACAAGAACTAGCAGGCTTCTTTGGGGGAGGGGGGACCCATAATTATGTGAAGAGGAATTTGCTTTCTCTAAATCTCTAAACCTTGACATACGTATACTTTATTTTCCAGAATATTTCCTCTATCTACATTATTCTACAAGGACATTTTATAGTAGGATACTATTATCCCATATCCCTCAGCCTACAGATTAAATATCCACGCAACAGAAACACTCTGGGAGAATTGTAAAGATTTATAGTTACAAATATGTTTTAACATCTTAAAAGGATTTTTTAAAAATAAAAATAGACTCTGTAAAACATACATTGGATTATTTTAAAGGAAAAAACAGAACTTTTTACAATTTTAAAAATTGAATAGGAAAAAAGCCAAGGAGATTTAAAATCTACCATTTTAAAAATGAAAAACATGATACCTAGACACATTCAGGGAGTGTCCCAGTCTTATGAAAAATTAGATTCCATTTAGGAGACTGAGAGTGTAATCTGGGAATACAACCTACTTCCAAGCATTCATTGGTGTGAGTTGATATATGTAAGGCTTTTGATGATTTTTTAAAATAAAAATGGGAAAGGAGTTAGGGAAACCAGTTTCGTTGAGGAAGGAGAACACAGGTGTGCAGATGCTCAGAATGAGGAAGGGATACATTAAAATAAAGAGACTGGTATGGCATCTGTCTCTGCCTCTGAGATTGGCATTGAGCTCCCATGGGAAGAAAGCTTACACTTTTAAACAGTATAGCTCCACTCTCAGGAAGGTTGTAGACACAGAGAAGAGGGTTGTTTTAATTGAAAAATACAAATACATGTGTGTACATAAGACAACCTCTCTGAAATCCCAGAAATTACTGAGGATACAGTGGGAGATGGATGTTGAATTTGGAAATTATGTAGGACTACGCTAACAAACTAATGAGATTCAACTGTTGATATTATTTGTACCCCCAAATGGGTGAAGCTAAAGACATTCATATTGTTTTTCTACAAAACAGAAAAATGAATCTTAAAATTTCCAAAACTAAGGAAATTATTATTGACCTAAAATAACATGTATTTTTCTCTTCTTTTTTCTTTTTTAGAGTTTTGTGACTAGAGCTTAGCACTGAACATACAGATGGTCATTATATGTTGTGAAATTTTTGATTTGTTTTGCTTCACCTAGTCGTTCTCACTCTTCATTTCTCACTTGTTCTCTTCAGACTTCCATTTCTAAAACACTTCTTTGACATTTGTAGACAAGACACGAACATACTTAAATTTACATAAAAGAGAAGGTGGGCTCCATGATGACAGTAGAGCCAGGACAGTCTCCTTTGCATGTAGCTCCACCAGAGGTGGTAGAGCAGAGCATGGTGCTTAGTAGTACTGAATGCATATTTGCTAAATGAATGAGTGGACTAAAACCTACTACAAAGAAATAACAAATTGTCCTGAAAATTTTATATACTTCATTGTCTCTGAAATTTAAAAAAAATTGAGTGCATTTCTCTTTGTAAAATTTAATGATTGTATACTGCCTTGTGCCTAGAAGGTATTTAAAGAAATGCCAAATTAATACATTTTTCACAGTACTTCAAGTTATAATTTTCTGCTGATAAAGACAGTATGATAAAGGTAATTGAGTCAGTAATCAATAACTTTGTACTTAAAAGTAATAAAAACCCAGGACCAGATGGCTTCACAGGTGAATTCTATAGATGACTTAAAGAATTATTATCAATCCTTCTCAAACTCTTTCAAAAAATAGAAAAGGGGACATTTATAAACACTGAGATCAGCATCACCCTGACATCAAAGCTCAGAAAAAAATTCTGCAAGAAAAGAAAATTATAGATGAATATATCTGATGAACATGGATGCAATATCCTCAAAAAAGTTTTTGTGAAACAAATTCAACAGCACATTAGAAGGATCGTATAGTATGGTAAAGTGTGATTTATTCCTGGGGGGCTAGAATGGTTTGGCACATGCAAATCAGTTAACACACCACATTAACAGGATGAAGAATAGAAATCACATTATCTCAATAGATACAGAAAAGCATTTGACAAAATTCAACACCTTATCATGATAAAAATTCTCAACAAATTAAGTATAGAAGGAATTTGCTGCACCACAATAAAGGCTATAAAGGAAAAAAACCACATCTAACATTATATTCAATGGTGAAAAAGTAAAAACTTTGTCTCTGAGATCTGAAACAAGGCAAGGATGCTCACTCTTTCTACCTCTATTCAAACATTTTATTGGAAGACCTAGCCAGAACAATTAGTCAAGAAAAGAAGTTAAAAGGCATTCAAATTGAAAAGGAAGAAGTAAAATTATCTGTTTGCAGAATATATGTGTGTGTGTTTGATATATATATATATATATATATGCAAAATAAATCAACAAAATGAAAAGACACCCTACAGAATGGGAAAATAATATTTGCAAATCATGTTTAATATCAAAAATGTATAAAGAAGTCATACAACTGAGTAGCAATAAACAAACAAATAAATACCTTGATTAAAAAAAATGGGCAAAGGAACCAAGTACACAGTTCTCCAAAGACATCCAAATGGCCAACAGGTAAATGAAAAATACTCAATATCACTAATCATCAAGGAAATGCAAACGAAACCTCAATGAGATATCACCTCACATTTGTTAGAATGGCTTTTACTTGAAAAAAAAAAATAACAAGTGTTATCTCACCAAGAGGATGTGGAGGAAATGGAACTCTTGTATACTGTTAGTGGGAATATAAATTGGTTAAGCCAATATGGAAAACAATATTGAGGTTCCTCAAAAAACTAAAAATAGAACTATTGTATGATTCCACAATCCCACTTTTTGGCATATATGCAAAGGAACTTAAATCAGGATCTTAAATCCCACTACTGGGCATATACCCAGAGAAAACCATAATTCAAAAAGACACGTGCACCCCAATGTTCATTGCAGCACTATTTACAGCCAGGTCATGGAAGCAACCTAAATGTCCATCAGCAAATAAAGAAGATGTGGTACATATATACAATGAAATATTATTCAGCCGTAAAAAGGAATGGAATTGGGACATTTGTAGAGACATGGATGGACCTAGAGACTGTCATACAGAGTGAAGTAAGTATGAAAGAGAAAAATATCGTACGTTAATGCATATTTTCAAAATACAGAAAGATGGTACAGATCAACTGGTTTTCAAGGCAGAAATAGAGACACAGATGTAGAGAACAAACATATGGACATGAAGGGGGGAAAGTGGGGTGGGGGGGTTGGGGTGGGATTGAATTGGGAGATTGGGATTGCCATATATACATTACTAATAAGGACAAAAATCTAATTGTACACCTTTAATATATGCAGTTTATTGTATATCAATTATATCTCAATAAAAATTCCTAAAAAAAGTGCATGTACCACAATGTTAACTGCAGCACTATTTATAATAGCCAGAATATGGAAACAACTTAAATGTCCATTGACACATGAATAGATAAAGAAGATGTGGTACATACATACAATAGAATATTACTCAGTCATAAAAAAGGAATGAAATAGTTATTTGTAGTGAGATGGATGGACCTATAGACTGTCATACATAATGAAGTAAGTCAAAGAAAACCAAATACCATATGTTAATGCATATATATGGAATCTAGAAAAATGGTGCTGATGAGTCTAGTGGCAGGGCAGGAATATAGATGCAGACGTAGAGAACGGACTAGAGAATATGGAGGGGAAGGGCAGACTGGGACATAATGAGAGAGTATCAATGACATATATACACTACCAAATGTACAATAGATGGCTAGAGGAAAGCTGCTGCATAGCACAGGGAGATCAGCTCTGTCCTTTGTGATGACCAGAGGGGTGGGATTGGGAGGGTGGGGGGGAGGCTCAAGAGAGAGGAGATATGAGGATATAAGTATATATATACTTGATTCACTTTGTTGTACAGCAGAAACTAGCACAACACTGTAAAGCAATTATACTCCAGTAAAGATGTATTAAAAAAAAAAACTGGAACGTTTTAGTTACGTTTAAGTAGAGAATCACATGTGGAAATACAGTCAAGAAGGGTTTTTTCCCACTAATGTGGAACACAAACATCAAAGTGATTACATAACCAAGCTGGTGTAAATGATTTTCAACACTTTATTTGGATATTTTGAGCATGTTGGCTATCTCCCACGTGGTATAATGTTGATTGTTCTTAGTGAATGTCTCGATTTGATCTCTATCAACTCCAACTGGTCTACCTGACCATGGAGCATCATCCAGCAGGAAATCTCCAGCACGAAACTTCGCAAACCACTTTTGACACTTTCAATCAGTCATAGCACCTTCTCCATGCATTGCACAAATCTTTTTTTTGCATTTCAGTTGCGTTTTTACCTTTTTTTGAAATAATAAAGCTGTATCGCTAGGTATAAACTGATTAACTGATTTTCATGGTTGAGAGAGAGATTAGCTACTCAGTAAGAGCCGTAATTCTCACAGGAAACACATATGGAATTAGACGTTGAAGTCTTGTAGTCTTATGGTCCACTGTATGATTTATACATAATTCAGGTCCCAGAACTGATAATGATATACTCACCAGTTGTATCTGTAATAGCAACACCTTCCATACCCCTATTTAGCAATAGTTGAGAAAGATACTGAATGCTCTCTAAGATATGAACCAACAGTTTATCCTTATTTATCAGAAAGAAAACTTTAGCATGTAATCCCCCTTTCCTGGTGGGGAATCTTTTACTGTATGAAAAGGACACCAGCATGGTGACTCACTTTTTTGTTTCATTTGATTTATTGACTGGAGTGGGATATGTGATTGGATTTGTTTCTGGAATTTTACTCGCATAAAAGAGTTTGGCTCTTTTTTAATTAGGATTTATAATTTTATGACAAAAAAAACCCAGCCAATCAATCAAACAAACAGAAAACCTCTATAGGAATCAGTTCTTGTGGTCTTTTCTTAGTTCAGTGCTTCCATTGAAAAAGCACACTGTCTCTACCCATTGTATGATCTGGTTAAATTACCTAGTAATACAGCTATTACCTCTTTCTTTGTGGAGTGGGAATGTGGTAAAGTCTATCAATGGCTTCTGCCTTGGACCTGGTCAGAGATAGGCAAGAATTAATTCTTTACTGAATTTTCCAACTTGGTGTGCTTTATAACAAGACAATAAGATATAAATGGAAGAAGATGGGGATAGAATGCAAAATTGGTATCTCTTACCTAGGGCAGGAAAAGATGAGGAGAAATGACAGAAAAGTATTAGGGATGATTTGGGGTCAAGAGGGCACAGGAAAGGTTCTCGGGTGCTCATCACTGGCTTTTGTTTCATTTCTGTCTTTCTCACTCTCTTTTCCCCTACTCTTCTCCTTCCTTTCCACAATTATTTGAGTGTCTACTTTGAGTTAGGGGATTGATATCCAAAAACATTCTAATAAAGGCCGTTGCTTTAAGTGAGAAAAACTCCATGCTTGGGATAGTGTATCTTCGTATTCATAGAGGCTCAAATTTTCTTCTATTTTTTTTCATTCCTTGTCCTTACTCCCAGATATCATTATTTTATATTATTTCCTGATATCTGTAATCTCAGATATTAACTGGCTTTAACTATCTTCTGAAAGCTTTCACGGTCAGCTTCTATGTTATTCATTTACTTTCAGTTCTCTGGGTGAAATATTCTTTTTCTGATTATTCATTTCCTAGAAAAGAGACTAACTCCCCCACTCTCAAACGTATTCTTTAAAGTCCATTCATCCCAGGCAATTCCTACGTTTAGCGTGGATTCCAATACAGGAAGAGCCAATTGAATTCATTTAGCTGAAGACATAGTTATTATAACAAATAAAACATTTTAATCTTCTATTAAAAATAAGAAAACCCATACATGCTATATTTAGAATACGTGAAATACTCTTATATGATTAAAACCAAGCACTCATTATTCTAAATTATATAGCAATAACATCTATAATGTTTGGGAGAAGAAAGAAATAGTGATTCCTATGTGGGAGAGAATATATAGGAAAAAGTCAAGGATGAGGTCTAAAGAGGAAAAATGGTGTATTTATATTGACTCAATTTTTTTTTTTTCCAGTAATGCAATACAGAGTTCCCACTGAGCTTTGGAAGTAGTTTGGAGCATTAAAGGCAGCTTTAATCATTCATATTGCACCCTCTGGAGAGGTCATTTCTCTTATGTGACTGCACAATAAATGAAGGTGCATATTCTGGACATCTGGGGCCAGCTTGATTTTTTTTCTTTGCTTGCCTGAGAAGTTTCTAGACAGTATTAGCTATTGTGGATAAAAATGTAATTCTTCACTTCTGTAATACAGAGGTATTTTCTTTCATGACTCTGACCTCTCAGAACTTTCCTTTAGTGTCCCAAACCACAGCCATACATTTAGTCCTAAGGAGGTGTTCCCTTTCCTGGCATTAGTATCTATGGGATGGATGACAGTGTGCTGTGACTTTTTATACTAGCAGGCCACTATCTTCTCTGTACTATTGCAGATTTTTCTCTCAAGAAGTAGTGCAGCTTTGAAGACTCCTGGAGATCATGACAACCCTTCTACCAACTACATCAACCGACAAGCATTGCTACCTCCAGGAAGTAAGCTATGCATACAAAGGTGAATTTCCTTATTTCCTATTGCAAAATTGATAAAGGGAATTTTCCTGATTGAGTTAAAACATTAGGCGTTTCTGTGTATTTCAGTATGAGATTCCTTGCTCTCCTGATATTTGGTTTTGCTGTTGGTAGGAAGATAATCTTAGAATCTAAAATACTCCAAGTATCTTTTGCTTCGCTTACATGCCTTTGAAGTATCATTTTCACCATTCACTGTCCTTGGACAAGCCACAGAAACAGAGCCTCAGGTAATCATTCAATACTGGGTGCTAATAATAATATTTTTTCATATAAAACCAAGATGATCAGCTAATATTTTATGTGAAGATTGTAATGAGCTCTAATACTTAATGTAACTTTCTATTAACCCTATCAGATGTACTTAAACTTTCAATTTCCTCTACTGAGGATAGTTCCTCTAGACAGGGCTCAACCCAGGCTGTTAAGTTTGGTTAGTTATTGCTAGGTTTCATGCTGAAATTTGTTCCTCTTTTTCTTCAAATATTGGAGAAGCCTCTATTTACAACTTTATTCCACTTTGAAAAAAATAATAACTACATCTGTGGGATAAATGTCACAGGAGAGAATAAGTAAAGATTATTTTTTAAGTCCCCGGAGGGCTCAAAAGATTAGAATTACTATGAATCCAATATTCCTTCCCTTCTTGGCAGAGGTTGGAGGGGAAGGGAAGGCAACAAGAACAGCAATGATGACATCACTGACAACAAAAACAACATGACATTATCAGATAAGCATTGAAGACACATCTGAGGCAGTGATATGCCACTTTCTTGGAAAGTTTCAAAATTTATGAACATGCTACATCAAATGAAAAAAAAACTCACTTGTTCCTAGAAAAACTATAAAGTCCTGAAAAGGGGAGAAATGCTAAGTCTTTTGAGAGGAAAAAAAGTATAGCATGTACTTAAAAAGAGAAAGAGAGAGAGAAGGGAAGAAGGAAGGAAAAGAAAATAGATGTGATATTTTCAATACTTGGTAAAAGTTCTGTTCACTTTCTTCACCATATAATAGCAGTCTTTGCTTCTCCTTCAGATCATTTGACACATAATTATCCAGTCACATAATTAATTGGAGTAATTTGTCCTTTGGCTTCACCACCAAAGGGCAAACTTCTTGAGAGTATGGACTATATTTGCATACACATTGAACCATCTCTTTGCCACAGTGCGAGATATACAGCTGGAGGATATCCAGTAAATACTTGTCGACTAAATCTATCTGACTGATAGGGTTGTTTGGGAGACCAAAAGAGGTATGTATAGGAAAGTTCTTTGTAAACAGTAAACTAACGATAGTGTGATAATGTTATTGTATATGTGGGTAGGGACTGATGAAAAATGAACTAATGTTAATGTTTTAAGGAAATGCTATAAAAATATATATATAAAACCCTAGTGTAAACATGAGAGGATATATTTTGAAATTTAGAAGTGTATTATGATTTCAAAGTTAATAATATTTTTCTCAAGACTACAAATTCAAAATGTATATTGCCCAGTGATATTATTTTAATTATCTGCCTGTTTTACTTCATCCCTCAGTAGATTAGCTGATTTTTCTCTTTTACTTAGCCATGATACACTTAGCTAAAAATGAACAAAAGACTTACTCCATGCCTGTAGAGAACAAGGTTACCTTTAATGGATTGCTCCTTTTGAAATGGGAAATAGAGACATGAAGCAAAATCAGGAAAAAAAAAACAAAAACAAAAACACTTTAGGGCAAGTTTAGGGTTGGCTTTTCTCTCTGATTCATATACCTACATACACATACCTAATGTACATACTCATTGTTGAAGTAAATCAGGTTGACTATCTCACAGTATAGCGTATGTCTATTTCATTGGTCCAGAAATATTAATAGTATAATTTTCTTCAAGATAGAACATTTTACTTTGCTGCACTCAAAGACCATTCAGTTATTGTATCAAAACTGTAATGAAAACACCTGGGGACTTATGAGGGGGAAAATATGAAATCTGTTTTTTCTTTTTATCTGAACTTTTTATGACTATTTAAATAGTTTTATACTGTTAATATTCGTTGCAACCTTTCTCATTTTCTCTCAGATCAAGTCAGAAGGTATTAGACCCCAAGTTGAATAGAAACTCACCTTTATGTGGGAACTTTGGTGAAATGTTACATTTTTGGGTTGCTTACCAAACCAGCTTTGATATTGTCCTTCAGATCAAGGGAAACCTACTTCAATGTCTGTTTCTAGGCTACGTTTCATGGTGTTCATTCTTGCCGGTGAGTTGTACCAAAAGCCAGCTGGTAGTACACGCCCTAGAATATGGTCCTCATTCTCAGGGATAGCAAAAAGGAGAAAAGGACATTTGTGTAAGCCAACTAGTAAGCGTAAGTTGACTATACTCTGGTTTGGAAGATTAATGTAGAGTGAAAAAATACCAACGTGTTCTCAGTTGCTGGGGGCAACCACAGTCTTTTTTCTATGCTTAGCTTTTATTTACAAAGTTACTCTACCAAAAAATGACATGTATTAACTAAATAGTCGTCCTAATATCTACGCATGTACTAACATGGTTGAATCACAAAAACAACATGGAAAAAAGACCAAGACAAAAAAAAAACCAACAAAGAGACCAAATCAGTTTTATTAAGTTCAAATGAGAAAAAAAATTGCAGTACTTAACAATGCATACCTACAAAGGAAAGTAACAATTACCCCTCTAGTTGGGAGAGAGGGATTGGATCCGGAAGTGACTCCTAGGAGTCGGTCTTTGATTTCTTGACCTGCATGTTGGTTACATGGGCTTTCTTGACCTACATGTTGGCTAAATGGGCTTTGGTATATAATCACTCATTAAACTACTCTAAATTTATGCTGTATGCATTTGTCTCTATGTGTGTGACTTTATATTAGAAAGTTTGATTGATTGTTAAATCAATCTAGAATTTTTGTTTAAACAAAATTTTATTAATTTTTACCACTTGTAAAAATTATAAGAGGTAACAGACTTCTAGTCAATGAAGGCAATCCATTTTACATAGATACCTAACTACATAGAGACATATGTAGGGTTGCACTTACACAGAGCTACAGTGTTTGGGGACTAGAAGAGGAACACACTCAGCCTGATGCTGATGGGTAGATGATTCCTCTGTTCCAACTATCTATTTGAATCCATTGTTTTTGCTTGTTTGGTTTCCCCTCAGTTTTACTGAGATATAATCGACATAACATTTTATAATGTTAAGGTGTATAACAATGATTTGATCTCTGTACATCCATTGATTTAGCTAGTGGCTAGAAAAGACTTGGATCTTTGTGACAGTGGTTGGGTTCAGATGTTTACAAATGAGAATGTACTGAGGAATAATGGTGACAGAAAGGAAGAGGGAGAGAGAAAGGAGGAAAGAAGGAAGGAAAGGAGGGAGGAAGGAAGGAAAGAAAGAAAGACAGAAAGAAAGACAAAAAAGAAAGAAAGAAAAAGAAAGAGCATCTTTCTAGAATCAGTGACCTGAGAATCAATCTGCCAACTTACGTTTAGAAGTAGGTATTGATATTCCAGTGACTATGCTTCATTCACCTATTGACCTAGCCTAACATGCGTGCACACACACACACACACATATATAGTTAAGTTATATGTAATGCTTACTTATGGGAAACTTACTGGAAAAGGAGAGACAGGTAGTCTGGATGTTAGAAAAGCCTGTGAGAAGCTAAAATTTTTTAATTGATTTCCAATGTGGAGGACCTTGCTGTGTGTAATTTAGAGCTATAAGTATTCATGGTTTTTAGTTACCAATTCATGTGTAAAGTTTTATGGAGGATAAACAATTCTTCATCTGTATATTCCCAGAGCATAATCGGTGTTACCCATTGACAGTCAAAGAATGTGAGCCAAAGCAAGCAGGTGATCTTCTCCCCAAGGGCAAACTAGGGTATGTCACCACCAGCAATACTGTTAAACAAAATTTCAAATGAATCCCACTTAACAGTTCACATCTCTCTGGTTCTCTTCTGCTTCACCATCACATACATCCAGTAGATACCCAAACTTCTTTGTTGTTCGCAGTTGCTCCTAGTCTCCTTCAAAAGATTGCCAGTAATTTATCTCATAAGTCCCATTTCACATACTTTAAATTTATATGCTATTATCTGGTTAGAAAAACTAATTGTCAAGTAGCCAATAATTAACTTTTTCCATTTCTCCTGCCTCAATTTCCTTAGTTTCTGACTACTGCACCTACCATTTGCTCTACACTTATCTTGCCTTTTATCCCATTTATCCCATTTTATCTCAGAAATTCAGGCGTGAGAAAAGTATTACAGGTGTGTTAACCTGACCTTCATCTAAATCTGGTAGGCAGCAATTCTTAAACTGTGTTCCACAGAACATTAATATCCCATGCTAGATATTCTCCAAATTAAAAACAATATTCTTCAAAGAAAAATTAGTGATAAGCACAGTGGCATCTTAAAATATAAGTAGATACATTAAAATCTCCAGAAGTACCTATTAAAATCATTTAGGACTCCAGAGATAAATGGACTATAGCTTCAAGATAATGGAAAATTTTTATTTATCTTCCCTCTTACGATGATGCTTAAGTTGTCCTCTTCCTGGCCACAGAGATCACAATGGTGGGTACAACCTGTCCTGGGGGCAGCCCTGGCTAGTTGTTCAGTGCTGGCCACTGGGCTCCATGCTGGGCTCTGGGTTATGGCTCAATGGCATTGCAGGTCTTCTACTCGTCTGTCTGTATGCAGAGTACATCTGGTTTATGACTGAATGCACGGTAGACCCCTAAGTTTCCTTGACAAATTCATTATCCAGTTTACGGTCATTTTTAATTCTGATTTTCGTGTCCTCATCACACATACACATTATATTTACAAATATAATGAAATCCAAATGACATTCTGGACACATAATTTTTGACTCTTTATTCTTCTTATATTTCCAAAGGTGCTTTTAAAGAACTACTGGATTGATATTATTGAAAATTGCTTTAAGAATCAGTTAAGTAACATCTAAATATATGTTACCTGAGAGGTTCATGGCATGTTTTCACTTCGGCTTTTAGACTTTTTTTCAATTAAAAGTCCAGTGTTCTAAATAATTGGGCTTCCATATATGTGAGGTATATAAACTTTGCCTCACAAACCATATCCAAGACCGGTTTTCAGACAGGGTATAAAAAATTTCCTCCAGACAATATAAAAGTACTAAAAGGTCAAGATTTCTTTTCTAATTGTCTGAAGTTTTCACAGCTTTGGGCCAAGACACTCTAGATAAGCCTTTGAAAAAGCAAGGAAGGATGATGCATAAGACATTAATAATTTAACACTAGTAATAATACTGTCCATTTCCATAGTGCTTGTTAATTTTCATAGTGCTGTCAGTATATAAAGCAGAGGTCTCTGCTTGATAGATGAGGGATCAGAGATAAGAACAATTATGTAACTCAGCTAAGATAACTCTCATGTTGCCATCAGGGTTTGAAAACAGCTACTCTAATCCAAATTCCTAAGTTTTTAAAAGATCCAACACCCAATTGACCAAGGCTGGGTACATTGTATATGCCTGTGATATTACTTTTTAATTAAAAGTGAGAAAGTCAGTCCTTTTCAAGTGGTGATTGCTTTCTATTCAAAGCTCATGAGCACACTGGTGGCCATTATTCCTCACTTCATAGAAAAAATAAGGTTTGCAGTAAAACAATATACAAAGAGTAGACAGATGCAGAGAGTGCTGAGAATACTGAAGATGCCTTGTTTCATGAGTTTCTAAGGTTGAGCTGCATGTCTGCTCTTTACCAAGTGAGCTATTAATCTTGGTTGGATTATCAGAACCAATAAATTTTTCCTTTTACATGAGATGGGTTTCTGTCCCTTGTGGTAAAATTTTTTGACTAATTCATACAGCTAGCCTGAAAAGTTCAAGATTTTCCTACCATTCTCATCTACTGTTCAAATCAAGAATCTGTATTTTCTTTGCTGGAAGTAGAAAATATATTCCTGATTTTCTTTTTCTTTCTTTCTTTCTTTCTTTCTTTCTTTCTTTCTTTCTTTCTTTCTTTCTTTCTTTCTTTCCTTTCTTTCCTTTCTTTCCTTTCTTTCCTTTCTTTCTTTCTCTCTCTCTCTCTCTCTCTCTTTCTTTTTTTTGTCGTGACTTAGATGACTTAGTGATGAGTTCAGCCCTACCCCAGGAGTTATTCAAAGGATGCATTTCCTTCTTTTCTGGCAATTTTTATCGATTGATGCTGTTCTTCACAGAACAATTCATGTGTCCAGTTTTCAACTTAAACATTCTCTGATGCTGATAGTTCGCAGGAAGAATTTATCACAAGATAAGGAATTACTTTCTCCCAAGTAAAGATCTTTAGTTAAAGAGAACAAACAGGTGGCTGCCAGAGAGGAGAGGTTGGGGGGACGAGTGAAATAGGTGAGAGAGATTAAGAGGTACAAACTTCCTGTTAGAAAATAAATGAGTCATAGGGATGAAATTAGTCAATCATAATGTGACATCTTTATATGGTGACGATGGTAACGAGACTTATCCTAGTGATCATTTTGTAATACACAGAAATATAGCATCATTATGTTGTGCACTAGGAATTAACACAGTGTTGTAGGTCAATTATACTTCATCAAGGAAATAAAGAAACTCATAGAAAAAGAGATCAGATATTTGGCTACCAGAGATGGGAGTTGAGGGAAAGGAGAATTGGATGAAGGTGGTTCCAAGGTATACATTTCCAGTTATAACATGTACATTACATATGTTGTTATAAATGAAAGTTAAGAGAGTAAATCCTGAGATCTCATCACAAGGAAAAAATTTTTTTTTGTACCTATATTAAATAATAGATGTTCACTAAACTTATTGTGGTAACCATTTCATGATGTATTAGTCAAATTATGCTGTATACCTTAAACTTATACAGTGCTGTGTGTCAATTATATCTCAACAAAACTGGAGGAAAAAAAGTCTTTGAATTAAGAGCTAGATCACTGGGAAGGCTGATTTCGTTCAATAATGATGATTCATTTAGCTCCTATCACATTTAGCGTATGGGTTGGGGTTGAGACTGTTGAAACTGGAAGGCGACTGTAATACAAAGGAAGAGGAATTTTTTTTTCTTTCTTTTCTTTCTTTTTTTTTTAATCACAAGCTTATCTCACAGTGTTTATCCAGGAAGAGGCATGGCCATCCCACACCCCTTCCCAGAATCATGACACTAGTAACTTAAAAAAGGTTTTAAGCTTTTGCAATTCAAACTGGTTTGTCATCTTTAAAATTATCCCAGGAATTCAAGAGACAGTTTGAAAAGGGTTCTTAGTTGTGCTAGAAGATTATTGTCTTGTGAGGGGGACTGAGCATATACTTTCTGAGTCTTTCAGACACTAAATTGCCTAAAGAAGCTTTGACTTTTTCCCCTCTGTCTCTTTTTAATGGCTAACTCTATAACTTCTGTTAGAGCTTGAACATTCAGCTCAGGTCAGGAATTATATCCTTCAGGCCACTTGAGTTGCTTCCTTTGTTCCTCCATTTTATCTGAGTTAGATGCCCTGCCTGTACTGCCCCAGCCTCCAGTATAGACCTCCGTGGAGTCACTTACCATTACTCTGTATATCTGTTCACTGCATGGTGGTGCTCTGAAAGACAGAGAGCATCTTCCATTTCCCTGTTTCTAGTACTAGAGCACTGTTGGATCTCAATAAATGTATGCTGGATAATTAAATCAAATGACAATAACTCCTGTAAGAATTCATAGTGCAAAAGTATCTGTCCAACCTCTTGTATTTATATTCAGTAGGAGATTTCCTTCCTTCCTGGATATGTCTACCTTTATTAGAAAAGTCTGTGAAATATTACATACCAAATTTATCTACCTATCTCCAAACATAAAAAATAAAATTGTCTTGCTGAATTGCTTCTTGGGTTATAAATTTTGTGAAAATTGGAAATAACTTTTCTCTAAATTATAAAAACATATACGTCATATTCATGTTTTAGAAATAACACCATTAAGCTATAATCATTGTTACCATTTTGGGTTTATTCTTTTACCTATTTACTCTTTGCGTGTGTGTGTACCTTAATAATGATTATTATATGAAATATATATTGTTTAGACCACTTGTTTGTGTTAGAGAAGAAGCGCTTATCAATTTTTAAATGACTTTCCTTTTTTTGCTCTGCGTACCATTAAATACAGCTGCCATAATCAAAGGAAAACTTGAGATTTCCTTAACTGTCCACTGGAGGGCATCAGAGTTCTCTTCATAAATCCAAACGTTAGTGCTTTTCTCTGACATTTATGCTCTAGACTCTTAAAGCAGAAAGTTTCAGATCTGAAGATTTGAGTATTCATAACATCTTTATTATGCTTGGTCCTCATATCTCCACTTCGATGCTAATTCTCAGTGTAGTTACATGGGTGAATAATCAGCACAGCACTAAGAGGAAATATAAAACTTGGCCTGAGCGAGCTTGAATAAATGTGAGGTTTTAAAGCACATACTAAATGCAAGGAGAGGAAAAATATAGTTTTCTGATGGCAAGCATACCAGTAGCTGACTTGATGATTGGATGTTTAACAGAGCATATAAATTCAGCTACAGATAGTTGCCACGAACAGCTGAATAATTCACATGAAGCAAGTTTGCATCAGAGTAAGTCAATAGCATGCATTGCTTTTTTCAAGCTATACTTATTCTCAAAGAGACAATATCTAATTTCCTCAGTATTCAAGGGCTGTACAAAAACAGGTGTGAATAGATTCTTTCTCAGAACAATCAAAAGCAAACTGGATCTCAACTTCCAAGGCATTCTCCAGATGTAAGAAATTGGGACAAATATACTCTTTCCAAATTTCAGGTAGGAACCAAAAATGTCTAAACATCTGGATCCCAGGTCTCTTGTAGCTTTGGTGTAGATCAGATCTGTGACCAGACATCTAGGTATCTGCTTTTCTTTTTCAGAAAGGCTGTATGATAACTGAGTGAAGCCCTAAGTTGGGAATGTGTGAAAGTTAAGCTTTCATACTAGATACTTTGCTAATTGCATACTGTGGTTTGAGGCAAGCATTTTAATTAACCTCTGTCTTAGCTGTTTTTTTTTTTTTTTTTTTTCTCATTTTAAAACTTAATAGGTGGAACCATATGGCCTTTAGGAAACTTTCAGCCTCTCATGTTTTATGAGTATATTTCTATTTTCATTAATGTTTCCGAAACTCAATGTTTTAATTAAAAAAAAAAATTCTTTTAGATTACAAACAAGTGTGTATGTAAGTCCCTTAATTAGAACTCAAAATGATCTTTTCCAGGAATGTAATAATATATTTAGAGATTACTTTTCCTAGTTAAAAGTCAAGCACTAACAGAGTAAATGCAGGAGTTCAATAGTAGGAAATTGGAAGAATCTTTGGCAAAAGGAGTTTCATCAAGGGATGAGGAACGTCGCCTAAGAAGGGTAAACATGAGATGAGGTTTGGAGAAGTTCAATTGGTAAAGATTCTAGCTCATAAGCAACATTTTCTGAGCAGGAATAGCTCTTGGAATTCTGTGGGTTTTTTTTTTTTTTTTTTTTTTAAGAACTTTTATTGAGATACAGTTAACAGACAATAAACAGCATATATTTAGAGTGTACAATTTGGTATCCCAATCTCTCAATTCATTCCCCCCCAACCCTCCCTGCTTTCCCCACTTGGTGTCCATGTGTTTGTTCTCTACACCTGTGTTTCTATTTCTGCCTTGCATTTCCTCTTTCATAGTTGTTAGCATTTGCCTTAGGTATTGAGGTGCTCCTATATTGGGTTCATATATATTTATAATTGTTATCTCCTCTTCTTGGATTGATTCCTTGATCTTTATGTAACCCTTTCTTGTCTCTTGTAACATTTTTTATTTTAAAGTCTATTTTATCTGATATGACTATTGCTACTCCAGCTTTCTTTTGAATTCCATTTGCATGGAATATCTTTTTCCATCCCCTCACTTTCCATCTATATGTGTGCCTAGGTCTGAAGTGGGTCTCTTGTAGACAGCATATATATGGGTCTTGGTTTTGTATCCATTCAGCCAGTCTGTGTCTTTTGGTTGGTGCATTTAGTCCATTTACATTCAAGGTAATTATTGATATGTATGTTCCTATTACCATTTTCTTAATTGTTTTGTTTTTGTTTTTGTAGGTCCTTTTCTTCTTTGATGTTTCCCGATTAGAGAAGTTCCTTTAGCATTTGTTGTAGGGCTGGTTTGGCGGTGCTGAATTCTTTTAGCTGTTGCTTGTCTGGAAAGCTCTTGATTTCTCCATCAAATCTGAATGAGATCCTTGCTGGGTAGAGTATTCTTGGTTGTAGGTTCTTCCCTTTCATCACTTGAAATATATTGTGCCACTCCCTTCTGGCTTGCAGAGTTTCTGCTGAGAAATCAGCTGTTAACCTGATGGGAGTTCCCTTGTATGTTGTCATTTTTCCCTTGTTGCTTTTAATAACATTTCTCTGTCTTTAATTTTTGTCAATTTGACTACTATATGTCTTGGCATGTTTCTCCTTGGGTTTATCCTGCCTGGGACTCTCTGCACTTCCTGGACTTGGGTCTCTATTTCCTTTCCCATGTTAGGGAAGTTTTCAACTATAATCTCTTCCAATATTTTCTCAGGTCCTTTCTCTCTCTCTTCTCCTTCTGGGACCCCTATAATGCGAATGTTGGTGCGTTTAACATTGTCCCAGAGGTCTCTTAGGCTGTCTTCAGTTCTTTTCATTCTTTTTTCTTTATTCTTTTCTGCATCCGTGATGATCACCATTCTGTCTTCCAGGTCACTTATTCGCCCTTCTGCTTCAGTTAATCTGCTGTTGGTTCCTTCTAGTGTATTTTTCATTTCCGTTATTGTGTTGCATATCTCTGTTTGTTTGCTCTTTAATTCTTCTAGGTCTTTGGTAAACTTTTCGATCTTTGCATCCAGTCTTTTTTCAAAGTCCTGGATCATCTTCACTATCATTATTCTGAATTCTTGTTCTGTAAGGGTGCCTATCTCCTCTTCATTTAGTTGTTTTTCTGGGGCTTTATCCTGTCCCTTCATCTGGTACAAAGTCCTCTGCTTTTTCATTTTCTCTATCTTTCTGTGGCTGTGGTTTTCAGTTCTGCAAGATGAAATACTGTTGATACTGCTTGTTACTGCTGTCTGCCCTCTTGTGGAGGAAGCTATCTAGGAACCTCCTGTGTGGTTCCTCATGGGAGGGACTGATGGTGGGTAGGGCTGGGTGGGCGGAGCTCAGTAAAGCTTTAATCAGATTTGGTGGGCGGAGCTCAGTAGAACTTTAATCTGCTTGTCTGCTAATGGGTAGGGCTGTGTTCACAAGTTGTTGGTTGTTTGGCCTGAGGCCACCCAGTGCTGGAGCCCATAGGCTCTTTGGTGGCGCTAATGGCAGCCTCTGGGAGGGCTCACACCAATAAGCACTTCCCAAAATCCCTGCTCCCAGTGCCCCTGTCTCCTCAGTGAGCCACAGCTGCCCCCCACCTCTGCAGGCAACCCTCCAACACCAGCAGGTAGGTCTGGTTCAGTCTCCTATGGGGTCACTGCTCCTTCCCCCTGGGTCCTGGTGAGCACATTTTTTTGTGTGCCCTCCAAGAGTGGAGTCTCTGTTTCCACCAGTCCTGTGGAGGTCCTGCAGTCAAATCCTGCTGGCTTTCAGGGTCTGATTCTCTGGGGATTCCTTCCCCCATTGCTGGGCTCCCAGGTTGGGAAGCCTGACATGGGGCTCAGAACCCTCACTTTAGTGGGTGGACTTCTGCAGTGTAACTGTTCTCCAGTTTGTGAGTCACCCACCCAGCATTTATGGGATTTGATTGTAACACGATTGCGCCCCTCCTACCATCTCATTGCAGCTTCTCCTTTGTCTCTGGATGTGGGGTGTCTTTTTTGGTGAGCTCCAGTGTCTTTCTGTTGATGATTGTTCAGCAGTTAGTTGTAATTCCGGTGCTCTTGCAAGAGGGAGTGAGCGCACGTCCTCCTACTCCGCCATCTTAATCCTATCTCTGAAATTCTGTGTTTTTTAAAGAAGAGGGAGAAATGAACACATTTGCACAAATTAGATGTCACCATTTGTATACATAGTTGAATTTCTAAGTCACATTGTATAAAAGTACTATATTATTATTTTCTATATATCATATATTCATAAAATAAAATCATATTCCACAGGAAGTAATAAAAATCTGCTAAATTAAATTAAATTCCATCCAAACTGCATTGCCCATATGTTATGTGTAGGATATTTTCCAAGATTTGGGATGCAAAGATGGTTTAGACCATCTATGCTTTTAAAAAGCTTATTTAAAACACTTTAAGATATATAGTACAGTGATAACAGAAATAATAAAGAATAATTTTAATGTAGGTGAGAGCTAATTGAGTTATCTAAGACATTGGAGAATCACAGAATCTGATTTTTTTTTTTGAAGTATACTTGATTTATAATGTTGTGTTAGCTTTTGGTATACAGCAAAGTGATTCAGTTATACATATATAAACATATGTATTTATATTCTTTTCTATTACGGTTTATTACAGAATACTGAATAGAGTTCCTTGTGCCATACAGAAAGACCTTGTAGTTTATCTATTTTATATATAGTAGTTTGTATCTGCTAATCCCAAACTTCTAATTTATCCCTCCTTGTCCCTCTTTCTCCTTTGGTAACCATACATTTGTTTTCTACATCTGTGAGTCTGTTTCTGTTTTGTAAATGAATTCATTTGTATCGTATTTTAGATTCCACATGTAAGTGATATCATATGATGCTTGTCTTTCTCTGTTTGACTTCACTTAGTATAATAATCTCAAAGTCCATCCGTGTTTCTGCAAATGGCATTATTACATTTTTTTTTATGGCTAATAATATTCCATTGTATATATGTGTGTGTGTGTGTATAAAACATCTTTGTATGTATGTCTTGGCTATTGTAAATAGTGCTGCAATGAACATTGGGGTGTATGAATCTTTTTAAATTAGAGTTTTCTCCAGATATATGCCCAGGAGTGAGATTACAGGATCATATGGTAACTGTCAGGATCTGATTTCTGAGTAGGAAGCTGACCATGTGGTTGGGGGAGAAAAGTTTAAGAAGAGGAAGGTTATAAAAAAGCAAAGATATGAGTGAGCATCTTGAGTATTGGGAATTATACATAATTTTCTAAGAGTGTGATGTTAAGAAAAGGAACAAGAAAGGTTATTCTGATTAAGACGGGTCTGGCATGTTACGGTACATAGACTTTTTTGTGGTTAATGGGGCATCATTGAAGGGTATTAAACGTGAAAGTTACAGTACTGCAATTTCCTTTAACAATTATCTCTCTGGAACAGTGTAGCATGAGAAAGAGGAGATAGTAATCATCTAGGAGAGAGTGTAAATGCTTGAACTAAGTGGTAATGTTTGGAAAAGAAAGAGGAGATTCCAAAAATATTTAATTACAGAATTTAGTAATACTAATTCAAGAAGAGATCTTATTTTTGAAAGAAAAAATATTTTTTGACTAAACTAGGATAGGTTATGCTTGCAGTTTACATGCAAATTGGGGTAAACAATGCCTTGCACAGGGTTTAATTTTGCATTCACTCAGCTGCTAAATCAACAAACAAGTAGTGCAAAGGATACTCTTGCGCTCAAAGATACCAATGAGTAGATGCAACTTTCTCCTATTTTTCATGGAGTTTTACCTAATGTGTAGTAATTTAATTCTAAGGATTTAAAAATTTCAACGTCAAATGAGTTTAAGAATCTAACATTTAGAAGACACCAGAACCCCAAGCTTGATGAATTTTATAGGAGTGACTGGAAGGAGAGAAGTGAGTGCTTAGTGACATAACTCTTTAGCATATACAGAAATTTTTGCTGAGCTAGAATTACCCACTTCTGTATTTGGTTTCTCACTGAGTCATAAGCTTGTGGCAAGCCTAACTTGCCTACTATGTGGAGGAAAATGCAATACCATATAAGGCATATTTTAATAAGTTTAGCTAGAGGCATTTTTCCATTATTAGGCAGAGAAAAAAAAAAAGCATGAAGCTTCTCTACATAATTTCTCTGTAATCCCACATGTTCTACATTAGTTCACATCTAGTATGTAATAATATGGTTGTCATATATTAAATTTAGCTTCCTTTCTATGAAATATTTTGTGGCAGCATTGCAGAACTTCTGTGTGTCTCATATAACACAAAACTGAATAGGAATATTTAAAGGGTGCATATATTATCAGAAGTTATCATATAATGAGAAGAGCGAGGGAAGTATCACAGGGAAAAGTTAAAGTCACATCAGTGGTGGGTGATGATAACACAGAATTTCAGTTACTGCCACATTCATAGTAATTGAAACTATCTATGGGGATAATACAGGGCTGATTCTTTACCCAGTTCGATAGGAAATCAACAAGATCAGTCCTGCTAGCAAAGTCAGAGCAAATGTGTTAACAACAAAGAGGGTAGTGAGAAATGTGTAACTATGAGGACATAAAATCAGATATGAAATAGTCTTCATTGCAAAAAGAAACAGAACCAACTGACATGTACTTTTGAGAACTTGCTTGCAAAAAGATTGCATTGAAAAAAATTGTTTTACACTTACTCTCCATGTGGCACCTAAAATTTGAATAGCCATTAAAGAAGAGAATAATAGTATAATATGATAATTTTAATTAGATCCAGTTTTCAAAGATGACAGCTGCAAGACTTTTATCAGTCAAATTATGAGCAGCTTCAAGGACATGAAGTACGTGTGTGTGTTTGTGTATTTTTAAAAGCAGGATAGAGAAGGTGGAAAGAAATTCTTTCAATTTGAAAAGCTATCAAATATAACATAAAAAAGACAGGATAAATAAGTTGCAAAAATGAATTTAGCAAAATGTTGTTCTTAGAATTTTTATATTGGACTTTTTTCTAACAAATGACAAACTAGCCCAAAACATCTTGTTTTCTTAAGTAGAAAAGAGCATTGGCTTTCAAATTCTTCACAGTGTGGAGCTTTTAGAGAACCTGTTTGTATTACAAACTTTAGATGGAATGTGGAACAATTTTGTAGTTTTTATTTCACAGACAGTTGCCCAAAACACCTTTTTTTTTTTTTTTGAATACTTAGTGGGGGTATCTACTGTGAAAGATTTCAAGATAGACTGATACTCCTGCCATCAAAAAAAAAAAAAAAAAACAAAACATAAGTGTGAAAAGTTGTCCAGAAAAATAGAAATCCAGTTTTATTAAAGTATAGAAAAAGGGTTCATGCCCATCTTGAAGTAGGAGATTCTTTCAGTGGTACATGTTGCTTGAATGGTGAAGAGTGGGTAAAACTGTGGTAGGTTAAATTGAGGTTTAGGAGAGAGTATTTTATTAGAGGAAACTACAAGAATAAAAGACAGAAAAGATTATATACCAGTAGAAGCATGTTTAAGAAATTAGGTTTGATTAAAGGTGAGGTTACATATAAAAGTAGGGCATGTGAATTAGTAAGAATTGAATTTGAAAATGTAATGACCGTACTAGTTAAGGGTTTAGCAATGTTGGCTCTTAATCATGACAGGAAAATAAGCGAAGAGAAAATAGAAATTGACTATTGAATAGCTATCGAGTACTTTATGTGTTTTTATTATGTCATACTCACAGCTATAAAGTGGGTTATTGAAAGTGAGGCTTGTGTTAGTTGTCAATGGGGTATGCTTTGCGAAGAATATAGGTGGCATCAAAATCCCCACGGCTAATTTCAAACCACAACTTCCTTGGAGAATCGGAGCTAAAATATTTAAGATCAGTGGAAACATGATTACATTTTGTGTGCAGTTTTCAAAGTGACCCTACCAAAAGGGACAGTAGCCACTTGGAATCTTTAAAAGGGGACAATGATCTATTTGAATTCTTCCATTCTTTTTGAAAATCGATCATATTTCTTTATACTCACATGTCATATTTAGCTAAAAAGAATTAGGTTGCTAAATAAAATCTTACTGTCAATATTGTTTTGTCACCCACCTACGAGCTTTGGATATTTCATTTTATGACTAATTTTCTTCTCATTTGAGGGCAAATCCCCTTTCCAGTGATTTAGCTTCTTTAGGACATACCTTCCCTTTCTCTGAGTGAGAAAAGGAAGAGTTAAAGTGGTCAAGTCATATAATTGTGAAGGTGGATTTTTTTTCCTAATAAGGAGGAGATAACTTCTGAATATTTCATTAAATGAGGGTATTTTCCTTTTTCTCAATGTTCTTTTGAGTAGGAAATATATTTTTTCAGAGACTTTCTAGCATTTCCCAAGGAAAAGCTGCCCCTTAGTAACTTATGTAACTTGCCTGATTTAAAGGTTATGATCACCATCTAATATCCAAAGAACAACGATCATAAATTGAATGCAGTATAATCATGGTTTTAAAAGATTTACACATCTCCATAAAATGTATTAAAACATTTATCCTAAAGGCAACATTTAATTCATTAAAATTTGACTTTCACTCAAAATAATTATCCGTATATGCTTGGTGATGACACAAAAATGAAAGTACAAGTTCACAGTTCCTAGCTTAATTTTGAATGGAATGCCATTTCAGTTAACATCAATCCAGCAAATGGCTTGCACTGCTACATTGCTGCCTTAAACTGGAATGAATTGGTTGATAGTCATCGACTTCCATCTTTTTCTTCCCCAGCTTTATTGAGATACACTTGAGATGTAACATTGTATAAGTTTAAGGTGTTCAGTATGATGATTTGGTAACATACATATTGTGAAAGATTACCACAATAAGGTTAGTTAACACAGCCTTTATCTCACATGATTATCATTTTGTTGTTATGGTAAGAACATTAAAACTCTAATTTCCACTTTTAGGTATGTAGTATAATGTAGTCACCGTGCAGTATGTTAGATCTCTGAAACAACCCTCTTAAACCTGAGAGTTTGTACCTTTCAACCAATATCTCCCTGGTTCTCCTACCTCTCAGCTCCTGGCAACCACCATTCTACTCTCTGAGTTTGATGTTTTCTTAAATTCCACATTTAAGTGAGATCGTAAATTATTTGTCTTTCTCTGTCTGACTTTTTCACTTAGTATAGTACCCATAAGATCCATCCATGTTGTCACAAATGGCAGGATTTCTTTTTATTTTATGGCTGAATAATACTCCTATTTATACAATATTTTCTTTATCCATTCATCTGTCAGTGGACACTTAGGCTGTTTCCATGTCTTGGCTATTGTGAATAATGAACACGAGAGTATTTTTATCTCTTTTAGATCCTGATGTCATCCTGTCATCCTTTTCAAATATATATCCAGCAGTTGGATTGCTGGATCGTATGGTAGTTCTATTTTTAATTTTTTGAGGAAGATTCATACTGTTTTCCATAATGGCTGCTCCATTTACATTCCCACCAGCAGTGCACAGGGTTCCCTGCTCTCCACTTCCCTGCCAGAATTTGTCTCTCTCTCTCTCTTTTTTTTTCTGTTAATAGCCATTCTAACAGGTATGAGATGATTTCTCATTGTGGTTTTGATTGGCATTTCCCCCATGATTATATCAAGCCCCTTTTCATGTACCTGTTGGCCATTTGTATGTCTTCTTTGGAAAACTGTCTGCTCATATCCTCTGCACATTTTTAATCAATTGTTTTGTTATTGAGTTGCATGAATTCCTTACATACTTTGGATATTAACTTATCAGGTAGATGTTTTGCAAACATTTTCTTTCATTCTATAGGTTGTCTTTTCATTTTGTTGATTGTTGGGCAGAAGCTTTTAATTTGACGTAGTCTCATTTGTATTTTGCTTTTGTTGTCTTTGCTTTTGATTTATATTTTAAAAAATCATTGCCAAGATCCACGTTAAGGACTTTTTCCCTGTGTTTCTTCTATACGTTTTATGGTTTCAAATCTTACATTTAAATCCTTAATCCACTTTCAGTTAATTTCTGTGTGTGGTGTAAGATGGTGTTCCAGTTCCACTCTTTTGCATGTGGGAATCCAGTTTTCCTTACATGATTTATTGAAGAGACAACCTTTTTCCATTAAGTATTCTTGGCTCCCTTGTCACATATTAGTTGCTCATACATGTATGGGTTTATTTCTGGATTCTTAATTCTGTTCCATTGGTCCATGTGTCTGTTTTATGCCTGTGCCATGCTGTTTTGATGACTATAGCTTAATAACATAGTTTGAAATCAGAATGTGTGATACCTCCAGGTTTGTTATTTCTTAAGATTGCTTTAACTATTTGGGTCTTCTGTGGTTTCATACAATTTTTAGAATCATTTTCTCTATTTCTGTGAAAAATGCCATTGAGATTCTGATAGGCTTGCATTGAATCTGTAGATGGCTTTGAGTATTGTGCACATTTTAACAATATTAAATCCTCTTGGGCTATCTCTCCATTTATTTGTGTCTCCTTCAATTTCTTTCATCAATGCCTTATAGTTTTCACTGTATAGAATTTTTACTTCCTTAGTTAAATTTACTCGTAAGTATCTTATTTTTTATGCTATTATAAATGAGGTTGCTTTCTTTATTGCTTTTTTCAGATAGTTTATTATTAGTATATAGAAATACAACTGATTTTTGTATGTTAATTTTTTTTTATCCTGAAACTTTACTGAATTTGTTTATTCTAAATTTTTTTAAAGTGCTGTTTCTTCACTAATTGCTATGGCCAGGACTTCCAGTACTATGTTGGAAAGGAATAATGATAGTGGTCACCCTTTTCTTGATACTGATCTTAGAAGGAGGGTTTTCAACCTTTCATTCTTGAGTATAATATTACCCATGGGTTTGTTATATATGGCCTTTATTATGTTGAGGCATGAACTTTCATTTCTTAAAGAGAGAAATCTCATTCATAATAATGAATATTCCTGTTGAGATCTTGCTGCATCCTTGACAATTTGAACCTTCTTTTTAGATATTTTTGTGTTTTTTATGAAGGTCAGGATGTGATGAAACAGTGGGTAGTATTAAATCCCAGATAAAAATAAACTGCCTAAATTTATTTTTTTAAACTTTTATTTATTTATTTATTTTTTATTTTATTTCATTTATTTTGGCTGTGTTGGGTCTTTGTTGCTGTGTGTGGGCTTTCTCTAGTTGCACTGAATGGGGGCTACTCTTCCTTTTGGTGCATGGGCTTCTCATTGTGGTGGCTCTTCCTGTTGCAGAGCACAGACTCTAGGCATGCGGGCTTCAGTAGTTGTGTCTTGCAGGCTCTAGAGCGCAGCCTCAGTAGTTGTGGCACACAGGCTCAGTTGCTCCACAGCATGTGGGATCTTCCAGGACCAGGGATCAAACCCATGTACCCTGCATTGGCAGGCAAATTCTTAACCACTGCACCACCAGGGAAGCCCCTAAGTTTATTTAAATCACAATCAAGTATCTAAAATTTTCCTGGAGAAAAAAACATTTCTTATGGTTAGTAATAAAAATTTTACATATTTCTGTTATATATAATGAGAAAAGAAAATGTTTTATATATAAATAATCACATAATTAATTGAAAACTCTAAGAGCATAAGCATATTTGTTTAAAAAAAAAGGTAGAATTTTTATAAAACACAAAAAGCATGCATTTTAGCCAAGCTGGGCCACTCTATGGACTGCAGGCACTCTAGGCCAGCCCAGCCCAGGGGCATTTGTTATCCCTGAGTGTGTTAGCTAGGCCCACAGGGGTCCTTCCTTTGTCCGGTTGCAGGTGCCAAGAGAGAGGCTACACCTGCAGCTCCTCCCCCCGCTTGTGAGTCAGCAGTATCGAGCTGCTGCCATGGCGGCCCAGCTTTCCATGGTAGGCATTCTCCATTGTGGACTACTTCCCTGCTGTCCTCTCAGTCTGTCTCCCTACTGCCAACAGTGTTTCTCACCGTGAAGCAGTTCTCTGGTTCCCACATTCCAGCGCCCAGACCACCTGTTCAACTGTGAACCAATGTCTCAGTCCGGACACGCTGAGCTGTGGTGCAGACCCTCTGTGTGTTTCTCACTTTCCCGTCTGCCACAGCTAAGCTGCTTCACCCTCTTTGAACAGTCCTAAATGAAATCATATCAAGCACTTTCTTTGACCACAATGCCATGAAACTAGATATCAATTACAGGAAAAAAACTGTAAAAAATACAAAACCATGGAGACTAAACAATATGCTATTAAACAACCAAGAAGTCACTAAACAAATCAAAGAGAAAATCAAAAAAATATCTAGAAACAAATAACAATGAAAAAACAGCAACCCAAAACCTATGGGACATGGCAAAAGCAGTTCTAAGAGGGAAGTTCATAGCAATACAGTCCTACCTCAAGAAACAAGAAAAATATTGAATAAACAGCCTAACCTTACACCTAAAACAATTAGAGAAAGAAGAACAAAGAAACCCCAAAGTAAGCAGAAGGAAAGAAATCATAAAGATCAGATAAGAAATAAATGAAAAAGAAAGGAAGGAAACAATAGCAAAGATCAATGAAACTAAAAGCTGGTTCTTTGAGAAGATAAACAAAATTGATAAACCATTAGCCAGACTAATCAGGAAAAAAAGGGAGAAGACACAAATCAACAGAATTAGAAATGAAAAAGGAGAAGTAACAACTGGCACCGCAGAAATACAAAAGATCATGAGAGACTACTACAAGCAACTATATGCCAATAAATTGGATAATCTGGAAGAAATGGATACATTCTTAGAAAAATACAATGTTCCAAGACTGAACCAGGAAGAAATAGAAACTATGAACAGACCAATCACAAGTATGGAAATTGAGACTGTGATTAAAAATCTCCCAACAAACAAAAGCCCAGGGCCAGATGGATTCACAGGTGAATTTTATCAAATATTTAGAGAAGAGCTAACACCTATCCTTCTCAAACTCTTCCAAAATATCGCAGAAGGAGGAACACTCCCAAGCTCATTCTATGAGGCCACTATCACCCTGATACCAAAACCAGGCAAAGATGTCATAAAAAAAGAACATTACAGACCAATATCACTGATAAATATAGATGCAAAAATCCTCAGCAAAATAAATACTAGCTAACAGAACCCAACAGCACATTAAAAAGATCATACACCATGATCAAGGGGGGTTTATCCCTGGGATGCAAGGAGTCTTCAATATACGCAAATCAATCAATGTGATACATCATATCAACAAATTGGAGGATGAAAATTATATGATCATCTCAATAGATACAGAAAAAGCCTTTGACAAAATTTAACATCCATTTATGATAAAAACTCTCCAGAAAATGGGCATAGAAGGAAATTACCTCAGCATAATAAAAGCCGTATATGAGAAACCAACAGCCAACATTGTCCTAAATGGTGAAAAACTGAAAGAATTCTCTCTAAGAGCAGGAACAAGACAAGGGTGCCCACTATCACCATTATTATTCAACATAGTTTTGGAAGTTTTAGCCACAGCAATCAGAGAAGAAAATGAAATAAAAGGAATCCAAACTGGAAAAGAAGAAGTAAAATTCTCACTCTTTGCAGATGACATCATGTTTTACATAGAAAACCCTAAAGACTCTACCAGAAAACTGCTAGCATTAATTGATGAATTTAGTAAAGTAGCAGGATACAAAATTAATGAGCAGAAATCTCTTGCATTCCTATATGCTAACAATGAAAAAGCAGAAAGAGAAATTAAGGAAACTCTCCCATTTACTATTGCAACAAAAAGAATAAAATAGCTAGGAATAAAGCTGCCTAAGGAGGCAAAATAACTGTATGCAGAAAACTTTAAGACATTGATGAAAGAAATCAAAGACGACACAAACAGATGGAGGGACATACCATGTTCTTGGATTGGAAGAATCAACACTGTGAAAATGACTGTACTACCCAAAACAATTTACTGATTCAATGCAATCCCTATCAAATTACTAACGGCATTTTTCACAGAACTAGAACAAGAAATCTTACAATTTGTGTGGAATCGCAAAAGACCCCAAATAGCCAAAGGAATCTTGAGAAGGAAAAACGGAGTTGGTGGAATCAGGCTTCCTGACTTCAAACTATACTACAAGGCCACAGTGATCAAGTCAGTATGGTACTGGCACAGAAATAGAAAGGAAGATCAATAGAATAGAATAGAGAACTCAGAGGTAAGCCCAAGCACATATGGGCACCTTATCTTTGACAAAGGAGGCAAGAACATAGAATGGAAAAAAGACAGCCTCTTCAATAAGTGATGCTGGGAAAACTGGACAGCTACATGTAGAAGAATGAAATTAGAACACTTCCTAACACCATACACAAAAATAAACTCCAAATGGATTAAAGACCTACATGTAAGGCCAGACACTATAAAACTCCTAGAGGAAAACATAGGCAGAACACTCTATGACATATGTCAAAGCAAGATCCTTTTTGACCCACCTCCTAGATTAATGGAAATAAAATCAAGAATAAACAAATGGGACCTCATGAAACTTAAAAGTTTTTGGACAGCAAAAGAAACCATAAACAAGACAAGAAGACAATCCTCAGAATAGGAGAAAATACTTGCCAACGAAGCAATGGACAAAGGATTAATCCAAAATATACAAGCAGCATGTGCAGCTTAATACCAAGAAAGCAAATAACCCAATCCACAAAAGGGCGGTGGACCTAAACAGACATTTCTCCAAAGAAGACATACAGATGGATAACAAACACATGAAAAGATGCTCAACATCACTAATCATTAGAGAAATGCAAGTCAAAGCCACAATGAGGTATCACCTCACACCAGTCAGAATGGCCATCATCAAAAACTCTAGAAATGATAAATGTTGGAGAGGGTGTGGAGAAAAGGGAACTCTCCTGCACTGTTGGTGGGAATGTAAGCTGGTACAGCCACTATGGAAAACAGTTTGGAGGTTCCTTCATAAACTAAAAATGGAATTACCATATGACCCAGTAATCCCACTCCTGGGCATATACCCAGAGAAAACCATCATCCAAAAAGAAACATGTACCATAATGTTCAATGCAGCACTATTTACAATAGCCAGGTCACGGAAGCAACCTAAATACCCATCAACAGATGAATGGATAAAGAAGATGTGGCATATATACACAATGGAATATTACTCAGCCATAAAAAGGAATGAAATGGCACTATATGTAATGAGGTGAATAGACCTAGAGTCTGTCATCCAGAGTGAAGTTAGCCAGAAAGAGAAAAACGAATACTACATGCTAACTCATATATATGGGTTCTAAAAAAAAAAAAAAAAAATGTTACTGATGAACCCAGTGACAGGACAAGAATAAGGATGCAGATGCAGAGAATGGACCGGAAGACACGGGGTTGGGGGGGCAGGAGGCAAAGGGAAGCTGGGACGAAGTGAGAGAGTAGCATAGGCATACATCCACTACCAACTATAAAATAGATAGCTAGTGGCAAGTTGCTGTATAACAAAGGGAGATCAACTCGATGGTGGGTGATGCCTTAGAGGACCAGAACAGGGTGAGCAGGAGGGAATCGTGGGAAGGAGGGGATATGGGGATATATGTATAAATAGAGCTGATTCACTTTGGTTTACCTCAAAAGCTGGTACAAGAGTGTGAAGCAATTATATTCCAATAAAGAGCTTAAAAAAAAGGTTAAAAATATAATTCAGTTTTCCCACTATGTCATATGTTATTTTCATAACCTTCTTTGTAAAATCTTTGTTGTGTATCAGGTGAAAAATGTTCTTTTCATTCATAACACATACTTATTAAGCCATGTGGCAAAGTAATAATATTTTAAATTTGAAAAACTATGTATACTTTGAGTTATATTCTATAACCACATCGTAGTTTATATATTAAATCACTTGAAAATTTACAAAGTGCTTTATACTATTGTCTTGTTAAAGATTAATAGAAAACTATTATAGTGAGCCATGGTAGAATGTCTTGATATTCACAGAGTCTGTTATTCTTCTATTTGTATCTTCACTGAAACCCTGTTTCTCATATCCAGGTAACTTACTGCAGCATATTGTAATAATGTAGAAATGCTGAGATAGTCCATGCACATCCTGGGAGGGTATATACACCTAACAAGTAGTGAAAATAAGTACCAGTAGATGTTAAGTGTGTGTGGTTATTGACATTAAATATACTTAGTGATTTATTTCTTTAATCAATAGTTTTGTTCATGATGATCTGTGTTAAAATAAAACATCCTTGAAAATTTTCAGGTTAGATGTACGTCATAACTAAAGCAGTTGAATGACACAGAGTGGAGATTAGATACCACACAACATCACATGGTTAGGCAAACAAGTAGAGGTGCCAACAGCAAAGATTAATGGCACATCCAGAGGTCCCCATGGATGAAGCAGATGTTAGAAGCAGTTGGCAGAGAGATAGGAGTAGAGATACCAATAGGAAGTATAAGGTTAAGTTGAGCTCTATTCCTACAGGTAATTCAGAGTGTGGAAAATCAGTTAAGACATGAGTCAGCTTTAAATTTACTAGTTTGTCACATTCTATACTAAAAGGGTTACCCTCAAAATACAGAATGGGATTAACCTAGAATAGATTGCTAAATGTGCTTGGCTCTGAATTTTAGAGAAATGCAGGTATTAGAAATAATCAGATAATTTACTCAAGCAGCTCTTTTCCTGGAGCCTACCCAACAGGGATATTTCCTTCTCCTCAAGCGTAATAACAGTGTGATGGCTCAGTGTTGATGGGAGATTTTGTGTCATATAAGAAGAAGGTTGAAAAAGATCCTTGGAAAATAAGTGTATAAAACCACATTCATTTCATAATACTTGAAATAGACCTTTAATGCATGAGCATTAATTTGTGTCCATTCATTCATTCATCGTTCATTATTTTTCAAATCGAATTTATGCAATGTGTCAGACACTCTTTTCCGCTCTGGACAACTGCAGCAAAAAAAAAAAAAACAAGTCTTTCCCTTTCTCTCATGGAATCTATGTTTCAGTAAGACAATCATAAAAATTATAGATACGTAAGTAAATAGAAAATTGTACAATACTTGCTATGAAAAAAAATCAAGAATACTAAGGGGTAAGTAGTGAAGAGAGTGATATTGGTGGAGTACTTGCGCTATTTCATGTTTTGCATAGCACAGCCAGGGGGGTGCATCTCAGAGAAGGCCATATTTGAGCTGAGACTTGAATTAAAGAAAGGAGCCAGACTTGTATACGCATTGGGGAGAAGGGATAACAAACACAAGGGTCCTGGGCTGAGAACAATTGCCAGTATTTGAGGAAATAGTGGAGGTCTGTCTGGCTGAATCAGTGCAGTGAACAGGTGACCAATGTGACACAAAGTTATACAAGTTGTGCGGTTAGATCATGGGAACCTTGTAAATTATGAAGAAAGCTTTGAATTATATTTTGTGTGAAGTGGGAAGCCATTGTAAGTTCTAGACAAAGTACTGCTTGACTTGACTACATTTTACTTGGATCATTTTGGCTGATAGGTGGAAATAAACCACAGGAGAGTAAGAGGGAAGCAAGAAGACCAGTTCAAAAGCTATCAATGTGTTAAATAAATACTGTACTCAAGTGCCAGATAATTCCTGCATGTAGCTGTGACTTCAGGAAAGAAGAAATATATTGACTAGCCTATTGTGTTCCCTGATGATATCACGTGAATCATGTTTAGAAATATGAATGATTTAATTTATACAGTACCACTAAGAATTGTAGGCACTTCAGGCTCCACTTTAGAAGTAGAAAATGAAGTCTGAGAGAGGTTCCTAAAACTTGTGATTGAGTTAGAATTGCTACGAGAAAGGTAGTGGTTAAAACATGCATAACATTTGGTGTCATACAGACATGGGTTCAAGGTGTACATTTGCCACATACTAGCAGGGTCAATGTCACGTTGTCTCTATGCTTTCAGTTTTCTTTATGTTTTCAAGAAAGTGGACTTAAATAAAATATTTACTCCAGTGGGTGGATGTTAAGGTTAAATGAGATGATTTATATAAAATGCTTATTACCATGTCTGGAATATAATAAATGCTCAATCAAATTTAGCTATTATCATTATTTTTAACCTCAAAAGTCATCTTTAACATAAAATCCAAAGTTTTCAACAGTCTGACAGTTGGTTCAAGATAAAGCTACACCATCAAATCATATGTCTGGCTCAGAGCCATTGGAGTCTAGCCTTGCCTTTGCATAGGGACATCTCCCTTTTTAAGTGGTCTATATTTTTTCTTCTGGACTCCTGGGTCTCTCCTTATATACTGCAATCATCCGGAGTCTTTGCAGTAGAAAATTTCTTCCTTCTGGATTCCAAAAGCCTCTGCTTTAAAACTAAGGATTCATAGGACACATTACATAAATGTAAAAAATTATGATTTACAACCTCTCTGGAAAGATCAACAAATAAATAGTCAAATAAAATTTAAAATGTGTTCTTACATCTAGAACACTGTTCTATAGACAGGATACCCGCAACAAACAATGTGTGTGTGTGTGTGTATATATATGTGTGTATTTATATATATATATACACACATATATATATAGGACCTATACATGCTTTTGTCTTTGGATTTAGCAAGACATGCACTATAATCCAATTAGAAAGTAAAGTGGGCTTAATTACTAAGCTCAGATCAAAGAACATAAGCAGCAAAGAATCTAATTAAAATTAATAATATAATGGGTAACTTTATCTAATGCCTAATCTAGGGCATTTCATCTTAATTTAAACTCAGCTCTCAAATTCACAAGGAGGTCCCATCATTGTCACTGATTGTTATGAAATCTGATAACCCTGTGGCAAATCTGTCCTGTGTATTTGTTGCCCAATTCTAAGTAACAGCTTTAACTCTGTTCTACAAAGAGAGGTCAGAAGGGTCACTCTGCTACATGTTTATATTGAATTTCTTTAGCTTCTTGTCTCTTATTTTAGCCTGACTAATATTCTTCAGTTGTTATTGAATAGTGCAAAGGATCTATGAAATATACACAGCCACAGGCCATATTTATACTGAGTGGGAGCAGTGCCTAAGTTAATCAAGAACTCTCATAGCGGCCTCTAAACCTCACTTAAGGTACATTTACAAAGTACTATTTATTTTAATGTTTGCACTAAATTGATTCTGTGGTACAGTCCAAGGAATATATTGACATCATTTTGTTGACAATACCTAAAGAAAAAAAATCTAGTTAATTTATGGACAGTCTCCCCTGTTAACTTCCGTGTGTGAATGTGTATACATGTGTACACATGTACATCATAAGAATTACACATCCAGACCAAAGTGGACCAACTTTTTACCTTGATTGTGTGGGGCAAGTCTGAGTCAATCATTTAACTTTCAGGCAAAATGACATATTTCCATCAACTATTATAATTGCCTTAAACATCTTTCCAGAGAGATAAATCAAAACATTGTACCATTAAACATATATATTGATTATGAGCCTCATCCTTATTTAAACAAAGCTATTAAAGGTAATTTGATGCCTAAACACCAGCAATTGGGTCTGCAGTCAAAATACATAAGAACTCAATAGGATTATGTAGCCCCTTAAAATGTGAAGGGCAGCTTTGGGAGAATAAGTATAATTAGATATAGTTATACAGATAAGAGCAAAGTTATGGTAAACAGGCTGAGAGCCACAATGGATGGCTTCAATGAGAACCAGACTGGGAAGAAGCTTTACAAGGAAAATGGGATTTAAGAAAATGTTGCAAGTATGGAGCAGCTGAGGATATTCTCCTACTTGGAATGTATGCTCTGACCCTCTTTTGAAAGTTCCACAATTATATTCTGATGGGCTTCTCTTCATGTGTCTTATAAAGCCAAAAGTACTAAATCTTAGTCTCTCAGTGTACAGAAGTCTGACTAAAGAAGCCAGATTTCCAACACATGCCAGAAAAGAGAAAAATAAATCATTACATTGGTGAATTATTTTGCATAAAAATATTTTCTGTGAAAGTCTGATTAAGCTCCATTAAGAAAACTAAACTTGCTTGAACTGATTGGCTAATACATCAGAGTGATTGAAATGTGTGATTATACACACACGGCAGGGTAATTCTATTGCAGAGAAAATTCATGTAGTCAATATCCTTCTTGTAGTGGTGCTTAAACCTAAGCACTCCCTGATTGTTCTACCTGGTTTATACAACTCCCCGAGAGTGTACATAATCAAACACTCCCACTCTTAGAGGGTTGAGCCACAATATTATCTTGCCCTTGGGAATGTTTCTCTTAATGCTAAAGAAATTGGTTTCTGTAAGTGTTACCACAGCGGTTCTGTGTCAATACAGCAGGAGACATTTTTGGTACTTGTTGAATTAGGTGCTTTCTTGCCTACTGCATATTAAATCAAACTAAAAAAATTACTTAATTGAGTTATAGGTGAACATTTTAATTGTGAAAGTTCGTTGCTTTTGAGACAGAGGAAGAGAGAGAGAGAATTGAATACGTTGACCAGACTGAACAGGGTGGTCTGATTAAATTCTTCACACACCAAAAAAGAAAAAAAAAGAAGTGTAAGACTGATGACCACTGAAGAAAATTCTGTACTTCTATAGAATTAAATGTTGTTAGGAGAATTCAAATACCACGGTAGGAAAATGTCATTGTTGTCTTGAAACGTTTACCACAGAGATGAATTAGACTGCAGTGCAGAGTACATAAAATGCAAATGTATTATCAGGGAGAGGAACATTTGTTATTTTTATGGAATATATTGTGACATCTCTATTTTGAAAAAAAAAAAAAAAACGCTTTTGGTTGCATGTGGTTAATTATGAAGAATGGAGAAAAATAACTGAATAATCCCAAGGCACAAAACACATAATCTTGTTTTGATTGGATTATCATGGCTGAATGTCAAGAGTGCTTTAGATTAATCAAATAACATTGAAAGCTTCAGCTTCCTGAATAGCTCGACTTGGCCTTTGAGTCATCTTTGATAATATATTTGAGTAATTGGAGATATTTTTGTCATTCGTATTTTACTACACGAAATAATTGTAGAGGTTGGCTTTTTTATACATCTTACATAGATACTAGATACCCAGAATGTCAAAACATGTTAATAGAAAAGATTATTCACCAGGTTTCTATGAACAGTGATTCTTCGTAATTGCTTAGAGTGCTAGCTGCATTGTAGAGTGCCATGGAAGGATGAAACTAATTCAAATCAGGTTTTCTTTGGTTCTCATTTTACTAGGAAGTCATCTGGCTCTAAGGTGACTCATACTTTTTCTTTAAAATGCTCAGCACATTCTTTTTTTATTCTACATTAATAGGATATGCTAAAGAAGGAAAGAGTAAATACTGCAGCATATAAGACAATTTTGAAAAATTATAAAATGAAATTGGTTTTTGCCTGAAAACCTACTTAAGCCAAAGAAAATAAAATGTCACTTTAAGAAAAATGATAGTTGAACCAATGGGAATAGTTAAGAATGCTGGGAAGAACACACCAAATAAGAAGATAATAGAATTACAGCTAAAATGCTAGGAAACCCCAGAGTTTCAGAGTTGAAATAAAAAATAATGCTTTTATTGAGCACTTATTATGTGCCAGGTACTGTAATAAATGCTCTACTTGAATTATATTATTTAATCCTTAACAATAACACCACGGGATATTTACCATTTTTTTCCCAATTTTACAGGTTAGTAAAATGAGGTATAGTAATCCGTACTCTTATATAGCTAGAAGGTGATAGAGTGATGATTTGAACCAAAGAAGGCTAATTTGGACAACACAGTTTACTAAACTATTACACTGAAGAAAATTGCTTAATAAAGAAAAATGAGAAAGAATCAGAATATTTGTTCTGATCACCTGTTGCTGTACAGCAAACTACTCCAAAACTTAGAAGAATGAAACAATGACAGCATTTATTTTGCTCATAAATTGAGAATTTGGACAGGGCTGAGCAAGGACAGCTTGCCTTTGTTTCACTCATCAACTAGAGAAACGTGAAATCTAGAGGCCGGTATCATCTGTAGGCTTGCTTGGTGGTTGATTATGACTGCTGGCTGGGACCTTAGCTTAGGTTTTTGGCTGGAATGCCTAAATGTGGGTTTCTTCATATGGACTTGGCTTCCTTACAACATAATGGTTGGATGCAAGTGTGATCATCTCAAGAGAGAGAGCCAGATGGAACTCATATTACTTTTTGTGAACTAACCTTGGAAGTGAAGTAGCATCACTTTTGCTACATTTTGCATGTTGGGGTAGCCAAATAACTCACTTGAAGTAAAGAAGAAATAGACTTCACTGCTTGGTGTGGTAGTGACAAGGTTCTAGAAGTGCATGGACTGGAATTATTTCTGAGGCAGTGTTTGGAAATGGCAATCTGCCATAATGTTAGAGGTGACTGAAGAGAGTGAGGCACTAAAGTTTCCAATGGAAGAGGAAGTAGTGTTTGATAGTAGGAGGAGGGAGTATTCAATAATAATGGAAATCAGTGGTGATAACTGATAGGTGATAGTGACAAAGTCAGTTTTCCAAATATATGGAAGACAGATCATAGTGACTTACAAAGTGAATGGGAAAGGAAGATGTGACTAGTGGAGTCTTGCATAGTCTGGCTCCCATCAATTTCTCATACCCCATAACTAGATGTGCTCCATGCACAATGGCTTTCTACCCAAGTCATTGTGTTGGTTTGCTTCCTCCACCCACACAATCTTTGCACATAATGTTTCTACTGCTTGGGATGCAATCTCTGCCTTTGTCTACCTGGTGTAACCCTACTCCTTTATACTGATTTCACTCATTCACTTTACCAAAGAATTGTCCCTCTGCCATACCAAGCCAAGTGTTTCATATTACGCCTTCCTTCAAAATAGTTATTTTTGTTTGTAAATATTTTTTTTCTGCCTGTATTTGATTAATGTCTGTCTCCTTTATAAGATCTATGAGTCAAGGAATATATCTGTTTTTGCTCACCCCAAGAACCAAGTAGAATGCATGAATCTTATTGTGCTCTCTTCAAGTAGTTAGTAAATGAGTTTATTAAACTTTTTTTGAAAGCTTCCATGTAAAAGGAAAGAAATTGGTAGTATTTAGAGGAAAATATAGAATCAAGGAAATTCACTAGACAAATGATAAAACTATTTTAAACCGTCCTGAGAAAGAATTAATTTGGCCATATCGTTAGCATTATGGTAAGCCAACCTTTGGAAAAAAATACACCTAAAACGTATATTGGCTCAAACAAAAAGAAGTATATTTCTTTCTCTGTTATAATAAAAGGCAAATTCCAGGCAGGCAGGAGGGGATTCTGTTTCATGCAGTTATTTGGCAACATATGCTGATGTCTATTGTCTATGACATGTGATTTAATGGTGACTCTGTTTGTTATCGCCATATGATTCAGGCAAATAAAAGTGTGAGGACTGCATTATTTGAGTTTTACCTAGACCAGGTTTAAGAATGACAGCCATCATTTACCCTCAGAGTGAGCTAGAATCCTGTCAAATTACTGTAACTGACCATAAGAGCTTGAGAAATGTGGGCTAGTGATGTGGTCAGGAAGAAGGGAAAACCAGCCGTGAAGAAGAGCCACTGCCTCTGCGACAACAGTCATCCAGCAATATCTTGAATTATTATGGCTTAGAAGTCTATCAGAATACCTTTCAAGAAAGCTGAAAAAGTTTGCTGATACATAATTACTAAAGCAAATGTTATTGATCATTCTTATAAGTTGTATGATAAAGCAGAATAGAAATAAATCTAAAGATGAAATTTTGAGTTGGATGGTAGGAAACAATTCTTTAGATGATTACTGAAGTATTTAGGAAAAAAAAAAGTCCTCTCTTGCAATTACCCAAGCAAAGGCCAGAATGTCTTCTCTGAAAGCCTAATGTGACTTCTTGCCTGATTATTCAGAAGTTCCATGTACTATTCATCAGTTATATAAGAAAAAAGAAAAAGGATGCTCAAATGATCATTTAATGATGCAGCTTCAAAGGGGGCTACAGGGAAAGGGAAAACTAAAATCGTTAGACTCCCAAGATCATAATTAAAGACCCGATTTTTGAGCAGGGAATTTTCCAGACTTGAAAAAGATTTTTAAAAATCTGAGTATGAAAGAAATTGAATATGAAAGGAAAAATATCACATTTCTTTTCTTCAGCTCAAATACTCTTTTATAGAATTAAATCTTAAACATTATTAAAGTATATAAAATGTTCTATTAAATTTGACTACTTTATATATCTATAGGATTTGACCAGCTTAAATGAGAAATTGCATTTTAAAATCCTGGCAGAAGGGTTGTAAACTATTTCTACTAGTTCCTTCTTCCCTTTATGTTCAGGGGCCAATTATTTCTCAAAAGTGGGCTGAGCATTTGCAGTACACTCAGCTCAGTTAAACTTGATGCAGGGAAACTGTATCAGTCAAGTTTCTCTGAAAAGCAGGTGACAGACACAAAAGGAGTAAGGAGAATTTAATGATGATGCTGTTTACTAAAGTGTGGGTAGGACTAAAGAAGCCAAGAAGGGGCTAGCAAAGGTAAGGAGGGGAAAGGAGACAGAGTGGTTTTCATGACCTAGTCAGACCTATTGTAAGAAAGGGGCTTCCGGCTAGAGGAATGTAGCCTCTGTCTACTCTCTGCCTTGTAAGGATTGGGGCACAAATAGCTTAACCTCCCTCTACTGTCTCACACTGGTTTCCTGCCAGTATAACCTTCCATTGGCCAAACCAAACTAAAAGCCAGAGAGCCAGGTGACCTGATGATGAAATCCATAGAATTCAGTCTTCTGGGGCAAGGCATAAGGTTAAAAATAGTGGAAAATATACCTAATAGGACAAACAGAATATTCAGAACATTTGTGAGAGAGAGATTAATAGAGTATGTAACAAAGCAAATGCATTTATATGTTCCTGAAATCTACATTTTGTTCATTGAGAAGTATGTGAATATTTGTTTTCTTTGAACAGAAATTTGAAAATTTCAAAGAGAAAGGATTGAATCTGTATCAGATCTCCTTGATCAAAAATAAATAAGGTTTTTGGAGTGTGTTTTTTTGAGCCACTGCCTGATCATGATGTAGTAGAACAGCATAGAAGATGCCAAGACCAAGAGCCAAGGGCTCTGATGACACATGAGTCTGTCTGTACTCCATGTTCACTGAGGGGAAGAGGGAAGAAGAAGAGTCAGAATGAGGATCTAGAAGACGGATAATATTCAAGTCTGGCAGAAATTATTGGCAGTATAATGGTCAAGATACCCATACTGATGATCAGGGTCTAGAATTTCTAATCCTCCAGCATTGACACTTGAAACTTAATTAGCATCAGTCTGGTTGGGAATGAACGTAACTCAGAATTATATAATGCACATGTTCAGAGGAGAAAATTGGTGATGGATCAAGTAAAGAAGATGAGGGATCTTGGCAGGCAGGCAGAGCTGAAAGGAATCTGGCAAAGGGCTGTGATGAAGGAAGTCCATGACACTGTTGATTGGCCGTTAGAGAGGTGCATCATGGTAGCTTGATTAATATCATGCAGTTGGTAGATGGATGAGTAGGAAGTCAATTCCAGGTCTTTTTGTCTCAAATAAAAATTCTTTCTGTTGTAACATATGGCCTACAGCAAAGAAGAAATGTATCATCAAAATGAATCATTCTTTAACAAGTCTGGAAGTTTTTCCTAGCAACTGAACCTTTCTATTTCAACCAAAGCAACAATAGTTGTAATGTACAGTTGTCGAACTAACAATACAGTTATAGTAGATCACAACACATCTCCTTGCAAAGTTAAATACTTTGGTGATAGACTCAGCCATTTGGTCTTTAAGATGTCTAATAACTATACTATCCAAAGCAATCTACAGATTCAATGCAATCCCTATCAAATTACCAATGGCATTTTTCACAAAATTAGAAAAAAATTTTTACGATTTATATGGAAACAAAAAAGACCCTGAATAGCCAAAGCAATCTTGAGACAGACAAAAGGAGTTGGAGGAATCAGGTTCCTAACTTCAGGCTATACTATAAAGCTACAGTAATCAAGATGGTATGGTACTGGCACAAAAACAGAAATATAGATCAATGGAACAGGGCAGAAAATTCAGAGATAAACCCACTCTGTCATACAGAGTTAAGTAAGTCAGAAAGAGGAAAACAAATATTGTATATTAATGCATATATGTGGAATCTAGAAAAATAGTACAGATGAACCTATTTGTAGGGTGGGAATGGAGATGCAGATATAGAGACTGGATGTGTAGACATGGGGGTGGGAAGAGGGGTGCGATGAATTAGGAGGTTGGGATTGACATATATACAACTACCATATGTGAAACAAATAGCTGGTGGGAACATGCTGTACAGGGCAGGGAGCTCAGATTGGTGCTCTGTGGTGACCTAGATGAATGGAATTGGTGGGGCGGGGAAGGAAGTTCAAGAGGGAGGGGATATATATACACATATAGCTGATTCACTTCGTTGTACAGCAGAATCTAACACAACATTGTAAAGCAACTATACCCCAATTAAAAAAAAAAAAGATGTCTATCTCACATTGAATTTGTGAGCCAGGTTTTTTTATACTTTAAAGGAACAATTTTATACATTCTAGAGAATTGTTTTATTACCATGTCTGAAGCTATTTTTTCCTAGTAAATTTCTAATAAATTTCCTAAGAAATTAATTTACTGGGCCTATTCCTCAAGATACTTTTATAACATCAGGAAGTTTTGTAGGAGCCAGTAATTTTTACTTTTATAGTGGGATAAGAAAATATTTAAATTTAAAAACAAAATACTTTGCTTCAAAGCTCTACTGTAAAGTTAAATGATCTATAATTTGTAGTTTATTTGAGCCTTCGTTTCCCCTTACAAAAACTTGGGATACTGCTATCTGTTTCATTTGGTTGTTTCCTAGTCTATAAAGCCTATGAAAGTGTTTTGAGACATGTGAATTTATAGAAAGGCAAGATTCTTTTCTAAATGTGTCCTTTGCCAACTGTGCCTCAAAGAACATAATGATAAGTCCCTTTTTTGATTATTGTATATTCCAGGACTTTGTCCTATAGGTGTGATGGTGTCACTGGAAAGTTTGAATGCTTTGATAGAATTTATTATGGTTAATATAAACTAAAGACTAATGCCTTGTGAATGTCCGGAGACTCCATTAACCTCTTTCTTTTGCTGACATATGAGGTAATATTGCTTTAATTGATCACAGAAGAAGATATGCCAGAGCACAGTGAATCCCAAGGCAGTGCTCCTTTATCCCTGTTGATCACTATCACAGGGATGCCATTACACAAGCATAGAGAGTCTGACCCTATCTCTCTTAAAGTTTTACTACAGCAAGCATACTTTCTTTTGTCATCTAGTTCACCTACGCACCCCTACTTTATGTCATTTACCAATACTAAGAATAGCACAGAAAAAGTATAAAACCTGGATATTTATAACACATCTAATATCCAATGGTTCCTAAGTTTTATTGCTTCTTGTGAGTTGCTGCTTATTCACCCAACAGTGATGGGCCAGCTTCTCAGATCATTTAGAAATTTTCACCCTCGGCTCTGGCCACGCCTACTGCTTTGAGACTGACGCATGCTATGTAGCCAAGCCTATTGATTAAATCAACATAATACTTATATGTCTCTTTCAAGTGATTGTAGCTTTAGCAAATCAGGAAATAGCCCCTTTCCTTATCTTGATTAAGTTATAATTTTGTGAGAGTTTATTATATCATTATTGTAACATTTCTATTTTTCCTATAAAAATATTTTTTCTTCAACGAAAATATATATTGAACTCAAAATGTAAACATGTGACCAATTGCGTTTTTTGTTATTACTTATATATGTTCTCTTATGATGGAAATCCTGATGTTTTGGTTTTTGTTTTGTTTTTTTCTTGAGAACCAACCTGGTTTTTATTAAAAATCCAAATCAAGTTCACGGACTATACAGTGCACATTTTCTTCCATATTTTTATAGCAATAGAATTTATTTCACTACTAAATTGGATGACACATCATTTCTTTTTAAAACAAATTAATCACTTTATAATTATAGAATCTTCATTTAATCATTTGGAAAAAGCCCTATCAATCTCATGCCCCCCAAAATTAATTAATTAAACTTTACCCATGAGGAATTGTAGACCAAGGAGGTTGAGTGACTTGTTCTAGATCAAAGAGTAAGTCAAGAAAATTGCCAGAACTAAAATTGTGTCTTCTAGCTCTCATCCAAATGTCATATTCCAGGTCCCCACCCTAATTCAGAGCTATTTGACACTTTATGTGAACAGATAGTAGAAGATGGTGGTAATAAATCCCTATTTACATACAGGAACAGGTCCCCGCAACATCTGGAGTCTCTTGCATGAGGGACTGTTTGTAGAATTGTAATAAGTATATGGAGTATGGAGCCAGACTGCCTATATTCAAATCCCAGTTGTGCCTTCAGTCACTATAAGATTTGAATAATTTATTCCTCATTCTTACTGTGATTTAGTTTCCTAAAATTTAAAATGAAATAATAATAGCACTGACTCAAGAGTTTTATGTGAAGATTTAATTAGCTAGTGCAATTGCCTGGCAAATAATAATAGGAAGCCCTCTATTAAAACAGTGTCTGGTAAATAAGTAGCTACTATTATTATTATGGCCATCCAGTTTCACATACACAGCCACAAAAGTTAAGCTTCAATTAAAGGTTATAAATATAAAATAGAATTTAAAGTAAGTTTTTGATTTTCAAAATTTTCTGTGAGGCAAAAAATTGAGTTGCATGGTTTAATTCTGAAGGAGAAATAATCTTAGCCATATTTTATATTAACTGACATTATATTGAGAGTTGATATTTGAACATGCTACACAATCTTTTTAAATTTATTTTATTGATGTATAATTGATTTACAATGTGTTAATTTCTTCTGTATAGCTAAGTGATTCATATATATATATATATTTACATTCTTTTTCATATTATTTTCCATTATGATTTATCACACAATATTGAATAAAATTCCCTGTGCTATACAGTAGGACCTTGTTGTTTATCCATTCTATATATAATAGTTTGCATCTTCTAACCCCTAACTCCCAATCCATCCCTCCCCCACCCCCACAACCACAAGTCTGTTTTCTATGTCTGTGAGTCTGTTTCTGTTTCGTAGATAAGTTCATTTGTATCATATTTTAGATTCCACATATAAGTGATATCATACAGTATTTGTCTTTCTCTTTCTGACTTAGTTCACTTAGTTTGATGATCCCTAGGTCCATCCATGTTGCTGTAAATGGCATTATTTCATTCTTTCTTATGGCTGAATAGTATTCCATTGTATATATGTACCACATCTTCTTTATGCATTCATCTATCGATGGACATTTAGGTTGTTTCCATGCCTTGGCTAATGTGAATAGTGCTGCTATGAACATAGGGGTGCATATATCTTTTTGAATTAGAGTTTTGTCCAGATATATGCCCAGGAGTGGGATTTCTAGATCATATGGCAACTTTATTTCAAGTTTTTTGAGGACACTTCATACTGTTTTCCATAGTGGCTAATTTATATTTCCACCAACAGTGTACAAGTGTTCCCTTTTCTCCACACCCACTCCAGCATTTATTATTTGTAGAGTTTTTTGATGATGGCCATTCTGACTATTGTGAGGTGGTGCCTCATTGTAGTTTTGATTTGCATTTCTCTAATAATTAGCAATGTTGAGCATCTTTTCATGTGCCTGTTGGCCGTCTGTATGCCTTCTTTGGAGAAATGTCTATTCAGGTCTTCTGCACATTTTTTTGATTGGGTTTGTTTTTTTGTTATTGTTGAGCTGAATGAGCTGTTAGAATATTTTGGAGGTTAATCCCTTGTTGGTCACATCATTTGCAAATATTTTCTCCCATTCTGTGGGTTGTCTTTTCATTTTGTTTATGGTTTCTTTTGCTTTGCAAAAGCTTTTAAGTTTAATCAGGTCCTATTTGTTTATTTTTGCTTTTATTTCTATTGCCTTGGGAGATTAACTGAAGAAAACATTGGTACAATTCATATCAGAGAGTGTTTTGCCTATGTTCTTTTCTAGGAGTTTTATGGCATCATGTCTTACTCTGAAGTCTTTAAGCCATTTTGAGTTTATTTTTGGTATGGTGTGATGGTGTGTTCTAACTTATTGATTTACATGCTGCTATCTAACTTTTCCAACACAATTTGCTGAAAAGACTGTCTTTTTTCCGTTACATATATTCTTTCCTCCTTTGTCAAAGATTGATTGACTGTGTGTGGGTTTATTTCTGGGCTCTTTTTTCTGTTCCATTGATCCATGTGTCTGTTTTTGTGCTGATACCATGCTGTTTTGATTATTGTAGCTTTGTAGTATTTTCTGAAGTCTGGGAGGGTTATGCCTCCAGTTTTGCTCTTTTTCCTCAGGATTGCTTTGGCAATTCTGCATCTTTTATGTTTGCATATAAATTTTAGGATTATTTGCTCTAGTTCTGTGAAAAATGTCATGGGTAATTTGATGGGGATCCCATTAAATCTGTGGATTGCTTTGGGTAGTATGACCATTTTAACAATATTAATTCTTCCAATACAAGAGCATGGGATATCATTCCATTTCTCTGAATCATCCTCAGTTTCCTTTATTAATGTTTCATAGTTCTCAGCATATGTCTTTCACTCCCTTGGTCAGGTTTATTCCTAAGTATTTTAACTTTTTTGATGTGATTTTAAAAGGGATTTTTTTAACATTCCTTTTCTGATATTTCATTGTTAGTGAAAAGAAATGCAGCCAATTTCTGTATGTTAATCTTGATGATATACAGTTTTCTGCTGATCGTTATTTTTCTTTTCACCTTTTATCTCTCTTGTCTGAAACCTGCAGATAAAAGTATGCTTGGTGCTGTTTTAAGATTTAATTGAAATAAGGTTTGAATGACAGAAATAAAGAAAATTAGAAAGCATAACTTTAAATAGCTTCTTCAGCTTAAAAACATAAGAACTCATATGAAATTGCACCTTCTGAAATGTTGTCCAATGGGCAATCTTGCCTTCCCTAAGAACACATGAAGTGCTTTTCCAAGGAGAAAGTGCATTAGCTTTTACTGCTGGTATGTTGAGTTTGTGAATCAAATGGAGTAACTCAGCAAAAATAAATAGCAGCATAATGATGATTACAAACAACCTTATGTTTGTGTACCGCTGCCTTGCTGTAGTTCAAGGCCTCTCACAGACTGTCTTTCCAATCTCCTTCATACGTCTGCCAAAGACAGAAGCAGAAAAGGATTAACCTCAACGTTTGCATGTGAAAAAATCACTGACATAAAACAATGATCAAATTATTTTAGGCTACATTTCAAATCAATGCCAAACCTCAAACGAAATCCTGACATTCTGAGTTTCGGTTTTCTTTACTACCTCGAACACGAGGAAAACCCTTTCCTTTTCTAGCTATTTCTGAAGTTCAGCATTGTTGGATGGGAGGCTAGGAGGCATCACACAGCATAGTGGTGTCATGTTTGATAACATCCACATCCACTCCCCTTAAAACCATCCTAAAGCAAAGTGAAGATGCTCTTTGTTTCTTCAGAAGGCACAGAGCATCAAGAACATTTTCCCAAAATGGCTTATTTGACAGAATAGCTTCATGAAATATGTTCATTTTATTTTAAATTCCCTGTAGCCTATAAAAGAATAGGAATTCTGTTCATGGAAGATCACACAGAGATTAGGGTTGAAAGAAACTTTGAAGACCTCCTTCTCCAACTCTCAGATTTAGTAGATGTGGTTCAGCCTGGTGATAATTACTTGCTCAGGGTCACACCTTGAATATTTTTTTTTTTTAACAGGGAACTTTCAGTGATACAGAACATTATGGCTTTGCTTTTCTCAGCCTTTTTAGGGGAGTAAAGATGACTGTGCTTCTCCATGCAGCTGTCAGTCTTTTATTCGCCTCATTCTTTGGCTTGTTCCTCTCTATCTTCTCTAGTAGTCTTTATGTCTCCTCAAGCGATAACCTAGAGAATATTTGGAAAGTCACCAAAGAACTTGAAATTCCTCAAAATTACCTCTTGATCACATCTGTTCTGGGAAGCTATCTGATCCTCTTCCTAAAGGTCTGTGGGAGAATACTGACTTATCTCTCGGGTTAAAAACATTTTTGCTTTGTTTTAATTTAGCAAATACGGTGTTGTTAATCCTTCTTCAAATATACAATATTCCCAGCTTTTGATATCTTCACTGCCCCAAACTGTCAAGCTGATCATAAACAGAGTCTCTCACCCCTAAGTGACAGTAAGACCTGGAATGTTACTGAAACTGAAGTAGCAAGGGTATAATACGGGCTATGAAAATGATACCTATAAACCAGGAGAAATTCAAGTAGGAAAGGTAAATCCAATGTGCTTTTTGCATAATTTCCAATTTCTTTCATAATTATAAGGTTATCATTCACTTTCCCTTTAATAGTATAACCCAGATACTGCAGGGTTGCTAGGCACCCTGTAGTATCCAAATGCATTTTACTTTTTCTTCTGAAACTAAGGGTTTTTTCATTTGTGTTGCTTGTTTTGTATTATAAGTGAGATAATGATAGGTCTTCAGCTCTGTTAGATCTGTACTCTGCTCAGTAGCCAGTGCCTGGAAAGCCATGACATTGTAGACGTGAAGCACATGACACAGTTTTTGATACAGAACTTGCTCATAGGTCTACCCTGGGGAGCCGGGATTCTTTCCAGTTAGGACAGTTAGCGTCAGGGGATGGCATTCATTATCCTAATGCTGAGTATGGATTGCACTGACTATTATCATTCCAAGGATTCTTTAACAAAGTAGCTCCCAAGCTTTCAGAGGTAAATGTGAATTTACTAAGCTTCTCTAAGTGATAAGACTGTGGTTTCCCTTTTATTAGCCAGCAAATGTATTGATGTTATTAAGAATAAATTTTCTGCTTTGAATGATAATCCTTATTATTCACTTATGGCTATTTTCTATCTCTAGGCTTGATTTACATACTGAGTAACTTCTTTCTGATACATATATGTGTTATCTCACTCTTTGTCCCCTCCAGTCAACAACTAAAATTTTCAATGTATCAATAGAAGTGATTGTGGTAATTACGCCCTTCTATTCCTGTGTCTGACTCCAGAATGAACCCCACAGATGGGTCACACAACAGGATTTAGTGACTTTTCAATAGAAACAAGTCTCAGAGTATACTATAGGGTTCGACTCAGACTTCAAAAGCAAAAAAAAAAAAAAAAAAAGGAAAAAAATAAAAGAAAAAGAAAAAAAATTCCAGTGTGTTTCTATATTTACCTTGAGGGCCACAATACATGTACAGTACTGATGGTAATTTCCACTGGACCTGATATAGAAAAAAGTTGGTTAAGTGCAGTTTATCCACAAATCTGTCAGAATCTATATATCCAATTTACCAGTATCCTTTCCATTCTTACTGATTTTCATCAGAATCTCAAATATTTATTTTTAAAAACATAAAGTAATATAAAAATGTATTTCCCATAGTCTATAGGAATTTATACTATTATACATATTGATGTTTTTTATAATTCATGTTCCAGTAAGATATCAGGATACATGTATCAATAGCCTAATAGAGGTTATAACTGACACTGAGCTATTTTAACTCAGAATGTTACTCTAAACAATTGTGGAGGGTGTGAGTAGTGAAATAGTAATTTGGTTGATGTCCCTTGTAAGCCAGAAATAGATATTCCTTTTCCTCTACTTCATACAATTGTTTTTCACTCATGAGATATACCAAACTTTTATGAAAATATTGTATTTTGCTTGTCCTGCATGTATTATTCCTTGGATAATAGACATATTCATGTATGTAATAGATACACGTATTTGTTCTTTCCTTAGCAAAAGGGAGGGCATGTGACTTGGACTCAGCTCTCAGAGTACCCCAGACTTAGCATCTTTCTCTAGTACATAGAGGAAAATCTATCTTTCGAGACTGCTTGAGTTAGGTTGGATTTCTTCAGGAGCAGACCCTGAGGCATAGATTTGAAAGAAATTAGTTTATTTGAGAGATTATCCAAAGAAACACTGGTGGGGAAAAGGGAAAGATCAGGAAAGGAAAAAAAAATCATTTGAGGATGAGCTAATGAGCAGATGACTGCTTTGGGAAATGGGAGCTCATTCCCATTGGGAACATCTGGGCAACAGTGTGGAACAAACCTTAAAGTTGAGGGTTGCTGGATTGCTCCAGGGGTTGTTAACTCCTCCACACTCCCAGCTTGCACTTGCTCCAGCAGCCACAGAAAGGCCCTAGGCAGAGAGATTGCAGATGCTTGGGATAAGAAGCCACTGGCACATGTAGGGACTATGAGTGCCAAGGGGGTATAGGCAAGGCACCAAGAGCATCCAATACATGCTAAATTGGAAAGAAGAGACTCTGAGGCAGCTGGTGACTATATGGATCTCTGTGTGCAGTGAACCTAACTGAGGTTAAAGGTGATACAGAGAAAATCAGAATCAGAGTAAAGTGGAAAAGAAGATACATAGAGAAACTGAGGTTATTATTTGAGTCCTTAGACCCAGCTGCATTTCAAGATCAATCTCTAGATATCCTAGTCACATGAACCACTACATTCCTTTTTTTTTCTATAACTCATATCCAAAACAAGTGAGTTTCTATAACTCATAACCAAAACAAGTCATAATTTATATACCCACCCTTATGATTTTTAGGCCCAGAGCCTTCTAAAATCTTAATTGTATGTTGGTAGAACCAGCTTTTGTAAGAAGAGCTCCTTGCTTGCTGCTAAGCAAACCCTCCTGTCTTTTTATTTTTATTTTATTTTATGAAGCTTATTTCTGTCTTTAGGTTTTAATTCTATGTATGCGGTCAACATTTAACACTTCCCCCCCCCACCCCCTTTTTTTGGCTGCTTTGATGAATGGCTTTGAAAGATACTATGCTAGTCCATAAGACAGGCAGAAAGTCCAAGGAAATTACTGCAATTGTCAGTCTTTAGGAATGTGGAAATGCACAGCAAGAATCCCTTGAAGATACTGAACGTAAAATAAATTTTTTAAGAAAAAAGGATATTTTGAAATTATTAACATTTTTGTAACTGCAGTTATATTTATGCTAGAATTGCTTTTACTCTATATCCTTTTAATTATTAGACCCGTAATCCTTTTTTAGAGGGAAAACTGAGACGTATAAAGATTTCTCTCTAAGGAAATAAACTACTACTGCCAAGATGCCTTCACAATTAAATAAGTCTGCTTCATTTGAGTCTTTAACACTCCTGATCCACTGCTCTATAGTACTGGTCACCTGGGAGTAACATGATATGTGAGGTTTCCACTTTAATGTAAGTTTCCATAGCCTGTTCTTGAACTTACCTTCTGGTAAAAAAGAATCCTTAATCAGAAGGATCAGAAGGATTTTTATCCTAGTTTAGTGGAACGATGATAAATATAAAGCAAAATGCCAAGTGAATACCACTCTCTAAGATAGAAAAGTGCCCTAAATAGTTAGCTTCCTACTCAGTATTGTAGAAGCCCTCTATTTCTCCTAGAAGTTTTTATTATTCCTATTTAAGTCAGTGTGTGTGTGTGTATTTTGAATTAGAGTCATTGATATTCATGGGAAAATGTCATTTGTGGTTAGTTACTTCCAATAATGTTGGACCCACACATATTCTCCACCACTTTCACCATCTCTACTTCCTTCATGGACATACTGCTTAAGACCCAACAAGTGCGATTCAGAAGATCCTTTGGTCAGAAGCACATGGTTCCCTTTCACATCCTCAGGAATTTAAATCAGGCATTAGTCCACCATTATTTAGCACTGGCTGCTGAATCCAAGTACCTGTTCTCAATGAGTCAGATTTGATATGAGTAATCTTTCTTTTTCCTGATCTGTACCAGTTAATTTCCAATATTTTGAGTTCTGGAAAAGAAAAACAACTACCTCAGCCTACTTTTACATACGACAAAGGATTTATCCTAACAAGAATTATACAGTACAGTAGCACATGAGCAACTATCACATCTAGATTTAACTCTGCTCTGATGAGTCTTTATGAAATCATACCTGAAATAGACATTCCCAAGATGAACAGCAGATTTTAAATTTAAACCCTAGACTTCTGTTACTAGACATTCTGCTTTTGCTGATGCCAGAGGAACAAGGGGCTCAGATCATTTTTTTTGGTCTGTGGGGGTTTTCCTGACCAACAGGACTGAGAGAGAGGATGTGGAAGAACAAGCTTGCCTTCATAATCTGTGGGTCTGTGTTAGATGAAGCAGTCACAAAAGGACAAACTCCTCATCACCTGTCTAGTTTTTTTTTTTTTTGCACTCTAGATTACATATTTATTCTTACAGTTTTTCTTGTTTGCTTTCTTTTTATGCCTACTGTTAAATATAGGTAAATCACTTTATTTTGTCCTACTATTTTCAAATAATGAAGCTAATAATAATTGACATGAAGAAAAGCAGTTTTACTCTTCCAAAATACAACAGAAGGAGGAACACTCCCAAACTCATTCCACGAGGCCACCATCACCCTGATACCAAAACCAGGCAAAGATGTCACAAAAAAAGAAAATTACAGGCCAATATCACTGATGAACATAGATGCAAAAATCCTCAGCAAAATAAATACTAGCTAACAGAATTCAACAGCACATTAAAAAGATCATACACTGTAATCAAGTGGGGTATATCCCTGGAATGCAAGGAGTCTTCAATATATGCAAATCAATCAATGTGATACATCATATCAACAAATTGAAGGATAAAAACCATATGATCATCTCAATAGATGCAGAAAAAGCCTTTGACAAAATTAAACATCCATTTATGATAAAAACTCTCCAGAAAATGGGCATAGAAGGAAATTAGCTCAACATAATAAAAGCCATATATGAGAAACCAAAAGCCAACTTCGTTCTAAATGGTGAAAACCTGAAAGCATTCCCTCTAAGGTCAGGAACAAGACAAGGATGCCCACTCTCACCATTATTATTCAACATAGTTTTGGAAGTTTTAGCCACAGCAATCAGAGAAGAAAATGAAATAAAAGGAATCCAAATTGGAAAAGAAGAAGTAAAATTGTCACTCTTTTCAGATGACATGATATTATACATAGAAAACCCTAAAGACTCTACCAGAAAACTGCTAGCATTAATTGATAAATTTAGTAAAGTAGCAGGATACAAAATTAATGAACAGAAATCTCTTGTATTCCTATACACTAACAACAAAAAAGCAGAAAGAAATTAAGGAAACTCTCCCATTTACCATTGTAACAAAAAGAATAAAATACCTAGGAATAAACCTACCTAAGGAGGCAAAAGACCTGTATGCAGAAAACTGTAAGACACTGATGAAAGAAATCAAAGATGACACAAACAGATGGAGGGACATACCATGTTCTTGGATTGAAAGAATCAACATTGTGAAAATGACTGTACTACCCAAAGCAATTTGCAGATTCAATGCAATCCCTTTCAAATTACCAGTGGCATTTTTCACAGAACTAGAACAAGAAATCTTACGATTTGTATGGAAATGCAAAAGACCCTGAATAGCCAAAGCAATCTTGAGAAGGAAAGACAGAGTTGGTGGAATCAGGCTTCCTGACTTCAAACTATACTACAAGGCCATAGTGATCAAGACAGTATGGTACTGGCACAAAAATAGAAAGAAAGATCAAGGGAACAGAATAGAGAACTCAGAGGTAAACCCAAACACCAAAACCCAAACATGGGCACCTTATCTTTGACAAAGGAGGCAAGAATATGCAATGGAAAAAAAGACAGCCTCTTCAATAAGTGCTGCTGGGAAAATTGGACAGCAACATGTAAAAGAATAAGATTAGAACACTCCTAACACCATACACAAAAATAAACTCCAAATGGATTAAAGACCTAAATGTAAGGCCAGACAATATAAAACTCCTAGAGGAAAACCTAGGCAGAACACTCTATGACATCCATCAAAGCAAGATCCTTTTTGACCCACCTCCTAGAATCATGGAAATAAAATCAAGAAGAAACAAATGGGGGACTTCCTAGGTGGCGCAGTGGGTAAAAATCTGCCTGCCAATGCAGGGGACACGGGTTCGATCCCTGCTCCAGGAAGATACCACATGCCGTGGAGCAACTAAGCCCGTGTGCCACAGCTATCAAGCCTGCACTCTAGAGCCCGTGAGCCACAACTATTGAGCCCATGTACTGCAACTACTGAAGCCCTCACACCTAGAGCCCGTGCTCTGTAACAAGAGAGTCAACTGCAATGAGAAGCTGGTGCACAACAATGAAGAGTAGCCCCCGCTCACCGCAACTAGAGAAAGCCCGTGTGTAGCAACAAAGAGCCAACACTGCCAATAAAATAAATAAATAAATTTATAAAAAAAAGAATAAACAAATGGGACTTAATGAAACTTAAAAGCTTTTGCACAGCGAAAGAAATCATAAACAAGACAGGAAGACAACCCTCAGAATGGGAGAAAATACTCGCCAATGAAGCAACGGACAAAGGATTAATCTCCAAAATATACAAGCAGATCGTGCCGCTTAATACCAAGAAAGCAAATAACCCAATCCACAAATGGGCGGAAGGCCTAAATAGACATTTTCCAAAGAAGACATGCAGATGGCTAACAAGCACATGAAAAGATCACTATCATTAGAGAAATGCAAGTTGAAGCCTTAATAAGGTATCACCTCACACCGGTCAGAATGGCCATCATCAAAAACCAGAAATGATAAACGTTGTAGAGGGTGTGGAGAAAAGGGAACTCTCCTGCACTGTTGGTGGGAATGTAAGCTGGTACAGCCACTATGGAAAACAGTTTGGAGGTTCCTCAAAAATCTAAAAATGGAACTACCATATGACCCAGTAATCCCACTCCTGGGCATATACCCAGAGAAAACCATAATCCAAAAAGAAACATGTACCGTAATGTTCATTGCAGCACTGTTTACAATAGCCAGGACATGGAAGCAACCTAAATGCCCATCAACAGATGAATGGATAAAGAAGATGTAGCACATATACACAATGGAATATTACTCAGCCATAAAAAGGAATGCAATGGAGCTATATGTCATGAGGTGGATAGACCTAGAGACTGTCATCCAGAGTGAAGTAAGCCAGAAAGAGAAAAACAAATATTGTATGCTAACATATATATGGAATCTTAAAAAATAAAATGGTACTGCTGAACCCAGTGACAGGGCAAGAATAAGGATGCAGATGCAGAGAATGGATTGGAGGACACGGGGTTGGGGGGTAGGGGCAAAGGGGAAGCTGGGACGAAGTGAGAGTTTAGCATAGACATATATCCACTACCAACTGTAAAATAGATAGCTAGTGGCAAGTTGCTGTATAACAAAGGGAGATCAACTCTATGTTGGGTGATGCCTTAGAGGACTAGGACAGGGAGGGTGGTAGGGAGTCGCGGGAGGGAGGGGATATGGGGATATATGTGTAAATAAAGCTGATTTACTTTGGTGTACCTCAAAAGCTGTTACAAGTGTGTAAAACAATTATATTCCAATAAAGAGCTTAAAAAAAGCAAATTTATGTATTATTTCTATACCTGTAACATCTACATTTATTTTTATATAAGGAAATTCTGAAAACGTAGTGGGTGAGAAGCAGGTCCAAGTAGATGGAGCAAGGATCTCCAAAACTCTGTTCTTCCATAAAAGGTGATCACCTGTATAGTTTTATTCCACAGTTTAAAAATTAAAAAAAAAATAGTTACAAATAATTATACCAATATTCCATAAGAAAGGGAAAAATGACCTTAGGAACTGGCAGCTAGAATTGGGCTGTTGTGTTTCTAACTGAGCATGAAAGGTGTTTATGGACTATAAACCACACTCACAACAAGTCAGCTTGTAACCACAATGGAACAAGACAGGGACAAGTGCCCTAAGCAACCGAAACATATAACAGTAATGGCCACTAGTAAGCCCCCGGCTTCTGGCGAACTTAACTGGTTATTATTTCTCTACCCTTGATAGGTACACTTCTACTTTAATTTTCAATCCTCTTAGACAAAAACCTATCAAGATAACCAAGGACCACACTGCCTTCACTTCCTGATGGCACTCAATCCAAAATTGACACCCGCTTCCCTACACTTGCCTCAAAATCACCCAGAAGAAGCATAACCATTATGAGATACCCCTTCAGATTCCCTGGTGCTGAGACTTCTGCGGTTCTTCTGGTACGTGCTCTCACTCACTGCAGAATATTAAATAAATCTGTGTTACTGCAGGTTTCTAGTAGTCTTTGATCGGTTGACTTCAACACTGGGAATATGGTAAAAGTAGACAATCTAAATTGTCTCTGTAAAGTATGGCTTAGAATGTAGCCTGAAATTATAGGCCAAGGTTATGATTTGGTTCCTTATTAAAAATGAAGTTAGGATGGTAGAAGGGGCTTCAGCAGTGTTGATATAAATTTTTTATACCAAGAGAAATTAGAAGTGTAGAAATCCTCCCAGTTACTCTAACACCAAAATTAGTGTCAGTTTTACCATAATGGAAATATTTTCTCACTTTTGCTACAAATTTGATCATTGATTTTTTCTTTAAATTAGGGATAAAAACATGAGATCACTAGAGCAGCAAGAATAATAAAGGCCACAGAGACTTGATCTTTTTTACTTTCGCCTTCCCTAAATGCCACACCCTATTAATTTACTTTCATTTTAAACATTTCAGTCAATTCAATTCAGCAAATGCATATAGAATGACTACTACCTGTCTGGTACTATACTATGGGCTGAAGGGTATTCCACATGAGCAAATACCACTTCATGGCTTCAGAGTGTTCACAGGTTAATGGGAGGTAAGAGAGGAACTAAAATAAACGTGGATAAATTTTGTACATAGATTCAATGAAATTTTAAACCTGGAGCTAGTCAGATTTTCACAGAGCCTTGATACTTGGCAAAATAATTATATAATTGTAGCTTTCACATTTTTCTATTAAATGTCATTTTCATGAAATGAATAACACAATTACACATAATGAAAGGAGATAATTATTAAATGTTGTCAGGTGTTTTACATTTTACATGCCAAGATTCTGGATTGTTTCTAAAGAGAATAAAAAGAGAAAATCAGTGTTTTGACCATTATCTACCATTTGGAGGTATAATTATAGAAGATTGTAGGGTACTTTATTCTAAGATTCACCTGAAGACACTGTTTGCAAAACTCTATTTGAATGTTTTTCCTTGCAGCCTTACAACATGCCTCAAGAAAGAGTTTGTATTTTTGGTTTTCTTTAGAGCAAAATCAAAAAATCTATTAGATCTCTCAACATATAAGCTTATGTACTAGGGAAACTGAATTCCAAGTCCTCCACAACAATCTCTGGCTGGCATCTAGGAATGCAGCCTCCTGGGGGCGGGAATTATCTGGATCCTTCATGAGAAGAAGTAGCACACAGTCAAAGATGGGGAAATTGTAAAATGGATCATCCTCTCATGTTAATTTCTGGTGAAATGAGGAAACAAAATATACAATAAGTGCATATTGTTCATGTTGTGGAAATATATTTTAACTTCTTTGCTTGGCAGGTCCTTTAGAAAATGCAAATTTACAGTTCCAAGCTATTACATGTGAGATTTTCCTTTAATCACCTTTTAATAGAATTGGCATTATTATCTAATATAACTAGGCATAAATACTTACAGACATTTGTCAGATGTTTAGTATGAGACCTAGACCATTACAAACGTATCTCACACACAAAAAAGTAATTTTCATTTTCTTCCCAAATGACAGTGTGGTTATTAGACTCCATCTCTAAAATGCCTACAAGCAAATTTAATTAGTCAGTTAAATGAAACTGTCAGAAATTTAAGAAACATTTTTGTAGTAAATTATAGCCCTAGGTATTTCTTAATTTGCTTTGTGTAACTTCAACTGGAAAGTATGTTTATAATATTCTATTTGTTCAGCATGGATGAAGGTCACTTCACATTTACTTTCATCTTCAGATCACCTGGCCATTTCACAGCTGTTTGAATTTTAATAAGAGGGAACCAGTTTGGAGGATTCAGAGAGAGTAAAAAGGAAGAAATAATAATAAAATTTGGCATTTATGAGGTTTATCATAATTCTGCTCTTGGAAACTATGGAACAAGGCTGATGTTTTTGTTTCAAGTCATAAGTTATGGAAATTAATTCTACAGACAAAATTAATAGGTGTAAAATTATGGTAATTATAGTCATGGTAACCAGATATCTTTATGCATTAAAAGCCAGTTCTTGTACTGTGGGTCAGGAATGGTATCACAAAATCGTAGCCCTGATTAAATAAACCCTTTCATGTAGTATATTTAAATGTTGTACAAAATTATTCAGAATGCTCCTCTATTAAAGAATGATAATCTCCCTCCACCCAAAGAAAACCCAGAAATAAATGAAAAGCTAGAAGGAGTCCAGTGAGTAACCACACATGCAATTATAAAGACCTATTCATCTACGTGGCTTTTCATCATTTAAATTTTTTTTTTAATATACAGAGTTAGAAGTTTGAAAATCTTCCATCATTTTCTTTGAAGTTTTATTTTAAGATAGCAAATGTAGAGTGCACTCGAATAGTTTTCAGTTAGGTACTTTGCTTTGACATCAGATCTCTTTGTGCCTTTTATCATCTTCTTTTAAGTAAAATCCCTAATTAAAGAATTTGAGATTGAAGAAGAAACTGTGAGAAAACAATATATGTATGAAAGTACAGCAATGAAAGTTAATTATTCCCAAAGAGAAAACAATATTTGATGTGGAAGTAAGCACATAAACATCTGAGTTTCAATAGCAATAACATGTGTTATTAGGCAGCAGATATGTAGCATAAACAAGACATTGAGTAAAAAAAAATGCAATCAATGGTCTTTTTTCCCTACTATTTTTCTTTAAAGTAGACTGAAGTTAAAACTGCATGTTTTTAGTAAAACAGTAAACTCCTTGATGTTTTTTTCTTTCTGAAACGTTTATGGAGTTTATTTGGATTTCTGAGGTACAGCAAAATAACCCAAATAGCCAAATATACAGTTTGATTTTTTTTTATAAATGACCTTGAGGCCTAGTAAAGAGATATAAATTAAGCATTTCCCCCTCTCATTTCTTGTTTTATCCACAAAGTAAACCTGACCACTTAAAACTCATTATTATAAAACCTAAAGTTTAGAAAGAAAAAAAGAAAAATATCTCTGGATTTGGATTTTTAAGACCTGGGTTCAAAAATGGAACTCCCCTTTTCCTGGTCATGACACCAACCCCATCTCTTATCTCTTGGTGTCTTCGATTTTTAGCTTTTTTTAAAATTTATGAAATACATATGCCAGTACTTCTATTATAGACTGTTGTGAATATCAGATCAAGTGAGTAGTGAATGTATAGCTACTTTGTAAAATTTGAAAACTTTTTAAGAACTCTCGTGAGACTGGTTTTATGTTTATGATTTTCATGGGTTATTTGAATATTCTGATATGATTGTCTAATGGAAGTCATGGAATATGACCTTCCTTAGGAAATAGGAGAGTCACCCGTGAAAGCCTATTATTATTACCTATGTTAATCTTAAAGATTAACAAATAGGAATTCTGGAATTTAGGGAGAGAAAGATAAGATAATGACAAGATAATGGCAGGTAGACCTTACTGCCTTATGCTCTGTACTTTGAAGGACCAGTTGTGCTCGAGTGTAATCCAGAGTGAGTCGGAACAGATGGTTTCTGTCACATGGTGAAATGTCCAGAACCTAGGCAAAGAAACATTTCTGTAGAAACCATATTGATAACATTAATAATTATTATATTTGATACTTATTAAACATTGACTACCTCCTGGAAACTGTTCTAAGTATATTGCTCGTATTAAACTTAATCCTCATAATACTATGTGGTGGGCACAGCTATTATCCCAGTTTACAGATGGGGAAACTGAGTCACAGAGAGGTTAAGAAATTGTTGAAGGTCTCATATCAAATAAATTACAGGGCTGAGATATAAATCCAGGCATTCTCAATTCAGCTTTATTTCTTAATCCCTATCCTAAGTGCCTAATTTTGTAAAGCAGATTATCTATATTCTTCTTTGTAGCTGATATATTTCTTTTCTTTGCTTGTTTCATTTTTGATTCCCCAGGATTTGTAAAGTCTTACTTAAATGTCTGTCTTCTCAGTCTTTCTCTGTGAAAGTACAATCCTGAATTTCATTTTGGCAAAGTGCAATAAAGAAGAAAGAGCATTCCCCCAAACCTTGTCTAATGTTAGGCAAACTTAAATCATAAGAGGTCATTAAGGTGAAAAATCATGGAAATATAGCCATGACTAACAAATTGCTAATGATTTAGTGATGTAGTATATGGCAATTATTAATCAGAAATAAGCTAACTCAGGAAAAGACCTGGACCTGGAAGTGTAAACATCCACTCCATATGAATATCCTTTAATTGCAGAATTTGAAGAATCAGTATTTGATTTTCTTGGATTGCATTTGTGTTGGGAAAACTGAATATCCACATGCAAAATAATAAAATTGGGCCCCTATCATACACTATACACAGATATTAACTCAAAATGGATTAAAATCTTAAACAAAAGACCTGAAATGGTAAAACTTCTTGGAAAAAAAACATAAGGAAAAATTTCTTGATTTTGGTTTTGGCAATGATTTCTTGGATTTGACACCAAAAGCACAGGCAGAAAAACCAAAAATAAAGTGGAATTGCATCAGACTAAAAAGCTTCTGCACAGCAAAGGAGACAATCAACAGAGTGAAAAGGCAACCTATTGAATGGGAGGAATATTTGCAAAATATCTATCTGATAATGGGTTAATATCCCAAATATTCAAATGAGAAATTCCTAGAGTTCAATATCAGAAAAAGTAAATAACCCAGTTTAAAAATGGGCAAAGGAATTGAATAGACATTTCTTCAAAGAAGACATACTAATGGCCAACCTGTATATGAAAAGATGCTCAAAATCACTAATTATCAGGAAAATACAAATCAAAACCACATTGAAATATCACCTTCCCTCTGTTAGGATGGTTACTATCAAAAGGTCAAAAGATAATGTGTGGTTAGGATGTGTAGAAACTGGAATCCCTATATAGGTACAGCCACTATGGAAAACAGCATGGAAGTTCCTCAAAAAATTAAAATTAGAAATACCATAGGATCCAGCAATTCTACTTCTGGGTATATATACAAAATAATTGAAATTAGGATCTCAAAGATATATCTGCACCCCCATGTACACTGTATCAGGATTCACTATATCCAACAGATGTAAGCAATCCAAATGTCCATTGACAGATGAATGGATAAAGAAAATGTGGTGTATATATACAATGAAATATTATTCAGCCTTAAAAATAAATTCTACCATTTGCTATGACATGAATGAACCTAGGGGGTATTATGCTAAGTGAAATAGGCCAGTCACAGAAGGACACATACTGCATGATTCCACTCATATAAAGCATCTAAAATAATCAAACTCATAGAACTACAGAATAAAATGGTGATTGTGAAGAACTGGGGGAAGGAGAAAATGTGGAGTTGTTGCTCAAAGAGTATAAAGTTTTAGCTATGTGAGACAAAAATTGTTCTAGAGGTCTGCTGTGCAACAGAATGTCTGTAATTAACAATACAATGTTGTTCACCTTAAGATGTTATGAGAATAGATCTCATGTTAGGTGTTCTGAACACACACACACAAGAATATAGGAAAACTTTTGAAGGTGATGGATATATTTTGTACCTTGATTTTGGTGGTAGTATCATGAGGGTATGCCTGTGCCCAAGCTTACAGTGTATATATTAAATATGTGCAGTTTTTGGTTATCAATTATACCTCTATAGAGCGTATTATAAAAATGAGTGATGGTGGTATACACATTATATTCTGTTAGGAGAGTATACGGTTGAATTGAGGTTCTTCAGTTCATACATTATAATGAGCTGGAGTCTTTCATTGTCTACCACAACATTCTGGACTTCTAAGGTATACCCTGAAATATTGTTAGATGTCTTTGAAAATATATTTGTATGAAGTGCTTAAAGAACTTAACAGAGTGCCTTGCTTATAGGAAGTGCTTAAGAAAGGTCAGCTGCTGTCATGATTAGGTGCCTGGTTCTCTTCAGAAACTGTACTGCATGCGAACATGACAGTGAATCGCAGAGACGCGACCTCATGTAGTTTATTTAGAGCTGTGTTGTCCAATATGTAGCCAACAGCCCATAGTGCTATTTAAATTTAGACTAATTAAAATTAAATCAAATTAAAAATGTTGTTGTCCAGTCAAACTAGTCATATTTCAGGTACTTAATAGCCACATGTGACCAGTGGCTACTATATTGTACAGCACAGATTTAAAAAGATTTTCATCATTACAAAAAATTCTACTGGACAAAGCTGCTTTAGATATTCCATCTCCTTACTTTCCCTGGACATAACACTCTAAGCTCAAGATTCCTTATGGTACCAGGTGTGAGGTACTGTTCTCATAAAGTTTTTAAGGGAATATCTGTGCTAAGATGAATTACTCCAGGAGCCCACTGGTAGTGACAGAAATACCCCATCAGGTTCCTATTAGTGGTTTTCTCATAGGTTTGGTATGATTCAAGGAAAGAATTTTTGTCCACTAGTTGATGGTACAGTGAACGAGCAAAAATGGCAGTTGAAAGAAAATAAAGTATAACCCAGCATATGATGGAATTGAGAATACTGAAGAACAGGGATGCAGGTGGATTATTTGTAAACCTTCCGTGTAGGCCCAACTAGGCACCAGGTGCTGAGAGGCAGTATTATATTATAAACATGGATATAGCACCTCAACTTCCCTTTCTGGAGATACCGGTTACCACTGTCAGCCAAGATATTGGCACATAACCCAGACCTTACCAAATCAGGTAGTTCTTCCCACTGGCTACAGTGATATATTCAGGGATGGGCATGAAGAGAATAAAATTTAATTCCAGGAATTTTGTTGGAACTATTGGGAAATGGAAGGTAGGGGTGAGGATGATGCAGGGTTAAAGTTGCCAGAGGCCAACACAAAAGAAGTAGCCTGAGAATAAAGGAAAGAAGTGACAGTGAGTCTTATATCTAGCCCCAGGGTCAGGTAGTGCCCCAAACCAGTACCACACTGTACTTTTTACAAGGTTTTTTTTTTTTTTTTTTTCTTAAATAAGTATTAGTTGCATTTCTGTCACCTGAAACCAAGATATCTTGATCAAAAAAAAAAAATTCTAAAGCTTGAAGCTAGGGGACTTCCCTGGTGGTCCAGTGCCTACGACTCCACATTCCCAATGCAGGGGGCTCGGGTATGATCCCTGGTCAGGGGAACTAGATCCCACATGCCACAGCTGAGAGTTTGCATGCTGCAACTTCAAACAAACAAACAAACAAACAAACAAAAACCCACGTGCCTCAGCTGAGACCTGGCACAGCCAAGTGGATAAATAAATATTTAAAAAAAAAAACATAAAGTTTAAAGCTAGATATGACTGTAGAGTTCATCTAAACTTCTTATTTTTTTCTATTAAGGAACACCATTTGATGATAAGATAAATACACATGCTTTAGGGTCTTGGAAGTGTTAATCAAAGCAAACAAGCATGAGCACAATTTCTTTGAAGTTTTATGATTTACTTTAATATAGCATGCACATTTTGCATTTCACTCCATAATGTGGCTGTTGGGTATATTTATTCCTTTGATAATTAATATGAATAATTTTATTAGACTTAATAATAATCAAATAGAAATTTAAATAGCATTATGTTGGAAGAAAGGATTTCCCATTAATCTAATTATCGCCCAAAGAATGTATGGTTTCAAAGTTTTTAAATAACTTTGAATTTTTGTAATGGCTTTTTTGTTGTTGCTGTTAATTCTTTCTTTTCCCTAATTATTGAATACTTTGGGATACCACTCATTTTTACTCCCATCCATGTTACTGGTGTCAGTCCATTTTGGCATATAAGAGTCAATTAACGTGGTCTTTGGGCAGGTGTGGGCAGTTAGGATTAAAGTCCCGGTCCCCAGAATATTTACCATTGCTGGAGGTGGTGACAGGTGGGCAGGGGTTCATTATATCAGTCCAGTGTTTCTCGAAGTGTGGGTCCCAGACCAGCAGCATCAGCAGCGCCTGGAACTTTGTAGAAATGCACATTCACCCCAGACCCACAGAATCAGAAATTCTGGAGGTGGGGCCATGCAACCTGGGTGATTGTGATGCCACCCAAGTTTGAGAACCACGCTACTAGTCTATATACCTTTGTGTATGTTTGAGGATTTCATATTAAAAAAGTACTTTTTAGAAAAAAAATTAATGTGGTCTTTGAAGGGTATACTTTACTAATGCTAATAGTTTAGTATTTTCAATAGTAAGTCTTGGAAACTTAGAGGCGATACATCTTCAGACAAGATAGCATTAGCAACCTTTCTTCATGTATTTTTTGTTATATAGATAGTCAGGTAGGCTACTAGAAAGATAATGTAATATTTTGGGCTTACAAAATCTTTATGAGAATATTTTGGTTGTTCTTTCCTTCTCATGTTTTGTGTCTGTAAATATAGTTTGATCCCCATATGTGGTGAAAGCATGTATTACACAAAATCTCATTATTTTTCTATCTAAATAGTTTTCATTTTAAATAAATTAGAAACTCAGTGTCATAACTTCTACAATAGGAGATATTTGCTGGTAGCCATAGTAATAGTTCACATTATTAATCATTATTAAGACTCATGCTCAGGGAATACACATTACACTTATTGTGCAGTTTTGGATCATCTCCATCTCACCCCCAACTCAACAATTGTATGTTCTCTGACACATATTTAAAAGTCAACATGTAACGTATTAAATGGTAGTCATGTTTCTTATGGGTCAGAGAACCAGAAGTTGTACCAGTGATCAATGGAAAGGGGTTAACACATAAAATATAAATCAAACAGAAGAGTTGATGAATGGAAACTAGGATAAAGAGAGCCAGAGAAACTAACAATATAAATGCCCATCCAAATGTGTGTGTGTGTATATATATATATAAAATATGTGTATGTGTATATGTATAAAACAGCAAGGCTGCATCTATAGATGTGAGATACCACTACTTTAATGATACCATCCTAATTATACAAGGAGGGTTTAGGCATTAATCCATAACATTTGAATATTATGGACTTGATGTCGAGACACCCAATTATGAATATGTATTTATGCACATTAGGTATCTTAACCCTGTTGCTAGTAAATATCTATTTACCTATGTTATTACTCTTATTCTGATTCTCATCAAACCATCTGCTAATTATGTACTTGGCTTTCCTTGTCACAGAGCATGCAGGAAGAGAATGTTCTGTCTATAAATGCAAATATTTCGATTCACATGATAGTTCTGTTGCCCACATAAATCTGTGCATTTTCAGGATGCTTTTAGTTATCAGTGTTGGAAACTTCATAGTTGACCCTTGAAGGAATAATTGAAATATTTTCACCCAGTCAAGTCTGTGAGTGTGAAAAGATGAGGCTAGCATTTGGTCTACACTTAACTTATCAAAATATGTCCTTTCAGACTGTATTGGGAAAGTTTTCTGCTGGTGGTTCCATAGCCTTGCTGATTGCTGCCCACCAGGTGCCTATATTAAAAATGAAAAACAAATAAAAACAAACACCTAGACTCAGTAGAGTAAGATAATTTGTTGTCATTGCCCGAAAATTGTTTTAATAAATATACAAGTGTGTGATGCCTACGAGAACAATACCCCCTTAGATATGGCATCACTGTACAGAGCACAACTTAAAAAACTGTAGTGGTCATGTGACTCTCTCATACCCTCCCTGATTGCTGGACTGTGAGTTCCCAGATATAAGAAATACTGATCTGTTGTATGCTTGCAGCAAATAGCAGTGTGCTTGCATATAGAATTACTTAATATATAAGTGGTAAATTCACTAAGGCAAATTAAAAGTGAAAAGCACCATGGGTATGTGAATTCAAGAAGAAAACATATTCAAAGGTGAATATGTCTTTTGCATACTTCGATCCACACTAAAGAACATCTGAAATGAATGACCCTTAACTTACTAGTATCCCTTTTAAACTACAAGATAGGTTTGTTTCAATGAAGATTATTCTTTATTTCTCTCATGTTATACCTGCAAGACTTTGTTTTTTCCAGGTCTATACTCCTTTCTCCATTCCCATGACTTCAAAATGATAGTGATGGAGAAACTTTACTAATTAATTCCCTTTAGACATGGCAATAAACTGGACAACTTCTGTTGCTTTTGAAAGGCAGACATTTGTTTTGCATTTTTCAGTTCCTATAGTTAAAATGATCCTTTATTTGCTGAGGTACAACTGAAGAATAACTTTTGAAAATTGTTTTGGGGTACTTGTATAATATGGATCATGGCCAATTATATCTTTTGTGCTTATTAATAGATTTTTTCAAGTTGTTTTCTTTTGAAATACCTATGACAATCTTTATTCTTCTTAATACCCGTGTTTCAAAAGTTTTCTTTATGCATCTTGATAATTATCTGAACCCTCTGAAATACATTAGCATTTTTTTATCTGGTTTGAAAAGAAAGCTTGGATTGCGATGCCTTAATGAGGGCACTTAGTAACGCTTTAGCTTTTACCAAAGGCTGTATTCAATGTCCTTGTGCTGACATTTCTTCATGTTTTACAGAGGATACAAAATAATGCATTATTTCTATGCTGTAGTTTTACAAGAGCAAGATTTTACTGCATCATTCAAAGACAGTGTTCAACCTTATTCAGGGGCTGAAAACCTGCTCTGGGTACCAGTGATATCTCATCAAGGTAGTCACAACCCACTCACATAAATACTGCCATGATTCGTAGCTCCCTTTTATTTTTGCCCTTGGGCGATATCCTTTTCTTTCTTGTAAGGTTTCTCTTGTCAAGAAAAGTTTTAATTTGTTTTATCTATTTAAAATTCATTTTAATTTAAATTTTCTGAATTAATACCTTATTTACATTATATTTGCATTATAGTTTCATGTATTTGAAACTGCTTTGATGAGAGAATTATGGCATAAGTTAGATGCAAGTCATGCTACTAAAGAAAGAGAGGAATTTGAAACTTTAGAATATTAAAATTAGATGTAAGATTAGTCATCAAGGAGAAGGGGAAACTAACAGTCTAATATGAAGCATGAAAAACCCTGTCTTTGGCTTTAGTTCAACCCATCTTGACATCGAAGAGTCTTCCTAGTAAAAGAAGAAAATGGAATTTGTGTGAAATAATGAAAATGATAAAAATTGGATGGATGCCAGTGTCATATTTCCAAATGATTAGTCTAGTCTAAATAATTCTTCCCTATAGAAAATATCTTGAGGCAAAGGAGAAAAGGAATAAAATAAATGTAAATAGTTCTTTAAATATTTTCTTTTTTTCATTTACAGGGAGAATCTTGCCCTCTTTCTAGGGACTTTGCATGAATTTCAAATATTGCTGTGTATGATTATTGAAATAGTAACACTGAGAAATTTGGTTAGGCTCATGAATGACTGTTTAGAGATATCCTTTCAGAACAAAAGATTTTTTGCCAGGCTCTGTCACAAATCTGTGACACTAGTCAAAACAAAAATTGAAATCACAATAAAAATACTTTTGAAAGGTTTATGTCTATCCCAAAGAATAGTTTCTTGCTTTAGCTCTTATAATGAAGACCTCTTACACACCACAACAACTGCTTTGCATTGCACAGCCCATGATTCCCGTGGTCTAATAACATAAAATTTGTCAATATTTCTTCAAGACTTCATGCATAAGCAGACTTTTTAACTTTTATTCATGTTATCAGGTTTGCATGGATGGGATGCCCTACGAATCTTTCCATCCTCATATGGTAACATTGTAGTCATTCTTTAAAATATATGCTAAAATTAACTAAATTAAGATGTAAAGGTTGAACCTATACTTTCCAAGATTGAATATATTACACATTCTTAAATGTAATTTATCCATCTGTGTGTGTATACATTTTAATATAAATACATATTGACAAGTTAAAAACCATTTAGTCAACTTGGGGTACGTTCACAGGCTGAGTGATATAAGACAATCTGATATAAGGAAAGCTCCTGACAATAACTATCTTAAAAACACTTAATTTGGAAGGGGGTGGTGGGATCAAGATGGTGGAGTAAGAAAACTCTGAACTCACTTCCTCCTGTAAATACATCAAATCTACAACACACATAGAGCAACTCTCATTGAGAATGACCTGAAGACTAGCAGAACAGCTCTTCTACAACCAAGGCTTTAAAGAAAGGACCACAAGGAACCTGGTAGAAGGAGAAGAGAAGCGATATAGTTGAGAACCACACTCCTAGTGGGTGACCCAGAAGAGGAGGGGAATATTATAACACAGGCTTGGGCATCCTCCCTAAGAAGTGAGTGGTACAATCCCCATATAAGTCACCCCATTCCTGGGGTCTGACACCAAGAGGACAAGTCCCCTTAGATGGTTTGAAAACCAGCAGGGTTTACCAGAGGGCTGTTAGAAACTGAGACTTCACTCTTGACGAGTACACACACAGACTTGCTTGCTCCCAATTCCAACACAAAGGCACCGGATTGAAAACTGCCTGGTGTTCTGATCAACCTGCAAGGACCACTCCAGTAAGCATCCCAGTCCACACTGGGCTCCTGTTCCAACCTTTCCTGCTTTAGCATTGCTCCCAGCTAAGGTGAAAACCACCATTACCAATGCACAAAGACAATGAAAACACTAATCTGAAAACATATATGCACCTCAGTGTTGACTGGGGCATTATTTACAATAGCCAAGATATAAAAATAACCTAAATGTCCATCAACAGATGCATGGGTAAAGAAGGTGTGGTGTATATACATACACAATGGAATATGATTCAGCCATAAAAAAGAATGAAATCTTGCCATTTTTGACAACATGGATGGAGCTAGTGGGTATTATGCTTAGTGAAATATGTCAGACAGAGAAAGACAAATACTGCATGTTTTCCATTGTATGTGGAATCTAGAAAATAAAATAAATGAATTAATATAACAAAAAGAAACATGCAGATACAGAGAACAAACTAGTGGTTATCAATGGGGAGATTGGGCAAGAAGGGTGAAGGCGGTTAAGAGGTACAAACAACTAAGTTTAAAATAAACAACATACAAGAATGTAATGTAGAGCACAGAGAATATAGACAATATTTTATAATAACTTTATATGGAATAAAATCCATAAAAATATCAATACTATGTTGTACATCTGTAATAAATATAATACTGTACATTAACTGTACAGCAATAAAAACAAAAAAGCACATAATTTGGAATTGACTAATTTAACTCTAGAGCAAAACCTACTCTGGTATCTCCTAACAATGCTTAAAAGCAAACATCAAAATATCAAGCTTAACTGCAAGGAAATGAACTAACTGTTGCAGAAAAAAAAAAAAGTGTCTGTTAAACACAGAAAAATTCAGGCACTCAAGAACTTAGCATCATAATGACAAGAATACAATAAAAGTACTAAATATGTGAAGAATGCAGAAAATGTCACCAATAAGTAGGAACAGAGTGAGTCAAGAGAAACAGATTTAGAAATGGCAAAGGTAATGGAGAAAGCAGAAAAGAATGTTAACACAGCTATTAGAATTAAGTATGTTAAAAAACAGAAAACTATGAAAACTGCAGGCTAGTTCTTAGGAATACCAAGACATATCTCTTAGTGCCTAGCTTGATCCTGGTTGTTAGGAAATTCTTCTTCTTTTTCCATGAGTACTTCTATAAATATTGTGCATAGTAGACATCAGGAAAAAGAATATTGGCAGAGATAGAGACATTTGATAATGATAATGGAGTCAGTTCACAGTTTGAGATGTCAACACTTCTCATCCTACAATTGATAAAACAATTAGACAATCAGTAGAAGACTTGAAAATACCAACTGCTAGTGAATCTAATCAACATTAATAAAACACTATAAGCAACAAATAGATAAAACACATATTTTTCAAGTTCACAGATACCATATATTAGTCCATAAAATAAGACAATACATTAAAAGAATTAAATCATCCACAGTATATTCTCTGACCATAACAGAATTAAATTAGTTATCAATTTAAAAATGGGCACCTGAAAAATCGCCGATTATTTGAACACTAAGTAACATACTTCCAAATAACCCAAAAGATAAATCAAAAAAATATTTCAAGATTAATGATAATGAAAATATAACACATTAAAAAATTCTATAAAAATATAAGTTAAATCTTAAGTAATAAGTGTAAGGTTGGAAATAATAAAGAGCAGAAATCAATGGAATAGAAAACAGAAAAATAGTAGAGATGAACAGTAAAACGAAAGGATGTGTCTTTAAAAATATTACAGTTGATAACTCTGTCACAATACAGATCAAGAAAGAAAACATAAAGTAACGATAGAAGGAAATACAGAGGAATCATCAAACAATAGACAGCCTTTACAACAGAACTGAGTCCTAATGTGCTCTAACATATAAGCAGGTGGGGACAAACCAATAAGAAGCCAAGGTCTGCATGGTCTTGATTCTATGTGGGAAGAAGAAGGAATGAACTGAGAGAGCATCTGATGTTCCAAGAACAGAAGAACCTCAGAATAGTCTGAAAGTATTTCCTGGAGAGTAGATTTCCCCAGTCTGAGAACAACAGCTGAAACCTGGAGGGGTTTTGCCCTTTCCAATACTGACCTCAGGTTAGAAAGATTGAGTAAGACCTCCCCCACCAAAAAATTCATATGTTGAAGTCTTAACCCTCAATATCTGAGAACGTGACTATATCAGGAAAGAAGACCTTCAAAGGGGTAAATTAAAATGAAGTTATATGGATGGGCCCTAATACAATCTGATAGTTGTCCTCATAAGAAGAGGAGATTAGAACACAGAGGACACAAAGACCAAGGAATGACCATGTATGGACACAGAGACAATCGGCAATCTGCAAGCCAAGCAGAGAGGGCTCAGAAGAAACCAGACCTACTGACACCTTGATCTTGGACTTCTAGCCTCCAAACTGTGAGAAATAAACTTCTGTTCTTTAAGCCACTCAAATTCATGGTATTTTGTTATGACAACCCTAGCAAACCGATACTTAAACAAAACAAGGAAAGCTAAGAAAGCAAGCCACTAGATTATTTAACCCTATACATAAGTAACAGATAAGAATGCTCAGTGATGTTAAAAAGCTTTCCTGAAACACATGTGATTCCAAAAGTTCAGGAAAACTAATTTTACCTAAGGATCGGCAATAAAAGTATGTCAAAATTAAGACCTATAGAAAATCATTATAAAGAAAAAGAGAATAAGTTGCAGAATAACATTCTTACTGATGGTAAAAACAGTCCAGAATCATGTGCCTTAGAAAACTGACCCATAACAATTAAATTATAAAGAACACAAGAGCAAATAAAGATAACAGGCGATGCCTTAAGATAAATAGAAGGTTAAAAATGAGGGGGACAAAAACTTAAAAATCAGAAGTAAAGTATTAAAATATTTGAGAAAACATGACAATTATTAAATCTATGAAAACATGAATGAACATATGAATTATAGCAGTCCTTCACAAAGAACCAAAGTAAGGAAACAGAACAAATATATTAAAAATCTGCAATTCAAGAAAATTTTCCTAAAATTAAAATTACACACACATGCACGTGCACACACACACATGAGACTATCTGTTGAAATAAATGCCATCTGCCTGAGAAATTGACAGAGGTATCAAAACCAAGACATATTCTAGCAAAATCACTGGATTATTGTTTTTTTAAAAAGATGCTCTGGGAATCTTTAATATACCTGTTTTTCCCTATTCCTATTTGAAAGAAAACACCAGACAAATACAAATTGAGAGACATTCTATAAAATACCTGACTAATATTTTTCAAATGTGTAAAAGATATGAAAAAGAAAATCTAGGAATCTGTCACAGATTGGATAAGACCAAAAATATGTAATGTTATACAGTCCAAGCTTGCTTTGCTTGCCGCATGACAGACCAATAAATTGGAGGTGAGGTGTTGAGACAAGGAATACGACTTTATTCAGAAAGCTGGCAGACTGAAACTATGGCAGACTAGTGTCTCTGAAAAACCATCTTATCAGGGTTTGGATGCCAGTTTCTTTTATAGCACAGAGATGGGGAGGAGATGAGGAATTGAAGTAAAAAGGCCATAAGTTTTACAAATATCCCCTGGAATGGCCAGCCTTGGGGAGGAGATGTGTTCATTTCTTCTTTCTTGCAGCCATCCACAGGTGGACAGGATCTGGATGTTTCCCTAAACAAAGGCACTTTGGTTTAACACTCAGGCAGAGGGGAAGGCTTCCCCAGGGCAGGCCATTATGTATAGACAGTGTCCTTTTAGTGAACAAAAGTCATGGGAAGCAAAGGTTAAAGTCAAAGAAACAGATCCAACATGTAGTCAGATTTGGCTCTTCCCTGTTACATGATGACTAACTATAATGTAATATCTTGCAATGCATTCTAGAGTAGAAAGGATATTAGTGGAAAAATTGGTAAAATCTAAATAAAGCCTGTATTTTAGTTAATAATATTGAAGTGACGTTTATTTCTTAGTTTTTGTGAACGTGCCATGGTTAGGTAAGATGTTATCAATAGGGAAAACTGGGTGCAATTTATTTGGGAATGCTCTGTACTGTCTTTGCAACTCTTCTATATATCTAAAATTATTTCAAAATAAATATTTTAAAAATCTTAAGGTAAATTTTTACTTACTAGTGAAAGTCTAAATTCTTCCAAAGATCAGGAAATGAACAAGAATATGCACTCTTACCACTTATATTTAACTTTGTGCTGGAGGGTCTATCACAAGCAACAAGCAAAGAAAAAGAAATACAACGTACCCAAGTTGGGTAGGAAAAAGTAAAACTCACGTTATTCACCAGTGCATCTATTTAGAAAATCTAAAGGAAGCTACAAAACGCAAACCAAAACAAACAAAAGAAAATCCCAATATGTTGGAGCTTCAAAGATTTCAAAAGTTCAGATATTTTCAAGGCCTCACAAGACTCACAGAGCATACTCATGTTAGGCTTTTACTAAAATGCAAATGATTCAGGGCAGCAAGAGAAAATTTTAAAATATAAACCTTCAAGATATATTTGATGAAAGATATATTAAATGATTCCAAACGTATTTTAGAATAATCTAGTCTGCGAAGAAAGAAATCAGAGCTGATGTTGCCTGTGTAAGTGTGGGTAGTCATTGACTGGGAAGAAGCACAAGGGATCTTTCTGAGTTGATGAAAATATATCATGTCTCGATCTGGGTGTGGGTTACCTGAATCTTAACATTTGGTGAAAATCATCAAACATTACAATTAAGATCTGTGTGTTTCACTGTATGTAAATTATACCTCAACCAGAAGAGAAGGCAAAATATATTCTGAACAGAGATGCTAAAGCAATGATTTACTTAAAGCTTTTAACAACAATAAACCTAGCTTTGTACTTAGTTCTGTTTCAAGTGTTCAATCAGTGAAAACAAACGCAATTCATTACTAAAAATTACAAGACCTCCTCCAGCTAGGTGAACTGCTCAGAGATAGAAAATACAGTGTGAAAGGATGCTTTAGACATGTGTTGTAGGCAGAACTCTAAGATGCTCTTAAAAATTCCTGTTTCCTGTTGTATACACCCTGTATAAGTCCCTCCCCTTATGTGGGGGTGAGACTTGTGAACATGTTTACATTGTGTGATGAGAGTGAAGAAATTTTGCAAATTTAATACAAGTTCCTATCAAGTTCCTTCTAAGTTAAATAAAAGGGGGTGATTAAATCTGGTGGGTCTGATCTAATTATATGATTTCTCCAAAAAGAGTGTCAGGCATTCTTTGAAGTCAAAGGCATGAGAGGCAAAGACTCTTTTTCGTTGACTTTCAAGGAGCAAGTTGCTATGAATCTACAGCTTCTAGGAAATTATTCTTACCAGCAACCTAAGAGAGTTTAGGTGAGGATGCTTCTCTAGTTCAGCTTCCAGATTAGAATGCAATCCTGCTAACACTTTGGTTTCATCCTTGTGGAACCCTGAACAGAGAACCCAGCTAAGAGACATCTAGATCTCTGATGTATAGAAACTGTATGTTATTTCCAGCCACTAAGATTATGGTAATCTGTTACACAGCAATAGTAAAAACAAATACAACAGACAATTTCTTACTAATTTAAGTCACATATTTGTGAAAACATTGTCAGCTAAATTCAAAATTCAGTTCCAAATTTTTACATAAATTATGCAGATATTATTTTGTCATATTTTCTTATTTTAATTTTTTTGGTTAAATAATTGTGTTAATATTTAAACTGATGACATGAAGCAATAAATGTTTGGGGAAAGTAGAGCAATATATGTTATCTGACAGTCAACTCTGGACACTACAGCAGTCTGTGCCTAGAGAGATATGTACTTTCTAGTTAACCATTAATCTAAACTATAGCCTTGCCATATAGCAAGGATGACCTCAGAATATAGACACAAGACTTCCTAAAATCTTCCCAAAGCTTTATGGAATATTATTTAGATGGTGTCAACATTTCATGTATGATTTTCATGTCTCTCTTTATTGATGCATAGGTGATAAAGTTTATAATTATACAATTTTAAAACAGCCCTCATGTTATGATTCCTTCATACCAATTTAAAAAATTTGTTTTTTCTGAATCCTTGCTAATTTTTCATCATAAAATTTGATTTAGTTATAATGTATTTTAATTTTGTGACTTTATGAAGAATTATGTGCTTAGACTTACAGGTATAAATTTTCAGACTTTAGGAATATCATCTACAATGAAAATTTTGTTCATAAATATCCACTTGATACTGACACACAGGTTTCAGACCTGGCTTGGCATTTGTGAATTTTTTCTTTCTCCTTTTTCTCTTTCTGTGCTAAATACTTATTAATATATTTAAAGTCCTAGTTTTAATTTTCATTCTTTACTGTATGTCTAGCTCATAGATCTCATAAGTCAAGTGAGGAGACTTTATTTATGGAAAAGAATCCAGACTAAACTAAACCTTTCCATGTGATTACAGAGGAAATTTTAGGGCAGCAAAAGTCCCACACCATTTCCTTAGCACAATTGCCTAATTTATTGGTTGGCCTCTTGCATTAATTACCTCTTTTTTCATTTATGCCAGAACTGTATTGATCTAATCTTCGATTCTCTTTCAGGGGCTGCTGAACTCATCCTTGATTCTGTCAAGCTATCCTCAATCTGTATAATTGGTCCCTATGTGGTTGTAGGTAGGTAAACCCACTGCAGGATGTTATAGGTATTTTTCACCCTTCTTCAGGGACCTATAGTCATGTAAGCCTTTCTTACATTCTGTCATTTTCATGCTGTGTGAAATAGCTCATATTTTTTCAGGTCAATTTTGAAAAGAAACACTTACTTTATATTGAAGCAAATGAAAATATTCACCTGCATTCTTATTATCACTTTACAGAGAAAGGGAAAGATCAAGAAGATGAATGTATATGCTATTAACATTTGAAATATTTATGAAAATGCAAAAATAATCTCTAAGAAATCTAGGTAGAATATAACAGGTAAATTATGTAGTTCACTAGATATAGTACTAGAAGCTTCATCCATATGATTATATAATAGTCATGTGGTTACTATTTGTTTGACAAGCTGTATTAGAATCTGACTCTTGTTTCTGAGTCCAAATGACTAATATTTTGGACAAATTAATTTCTCTTGCTGAGACTGTCTGAACTCACAGGACTGATCATGTATTTATACAAAGGACAATTAAACTTGAGTATCAGAATGAGGAACACTTTCTCTTTATAGAGTTGACCAATTGCTTTATTCACAAAAATACCAAACTTGTCAAATAGCATTTGTTGGGTGATAAATAATCAGCCCCAGTAAAGAAGGGTTTTGTTGCTGCCACTGTTGTGCCAAAGCTCACTTAAGTTCTGTTTAGTCCCTGAGCTGTAGATCCAAAAATCATGTAATAAGGTGCAATAAATGTAAACATAAATAGTTAGAACCCTTGGGGAAAATAATTTGTCAATACAGAAATAGTTCAAATATTAACCTACTCTGAAGAAGCAGCTTTTTGGGGAAAATTACACCTTGACTTCAACGTACCTCCTCTCGTGGCAGCAGAAAACAATAACAAAAAAGAAAATTAGACGCTCACTTTACTCACAAGGGTTCACACTTAAAACTCTAATATTCTGACTTCACTAAATTCTGTCTTGAGGCATAAACTTAGCTGATACACGAAAGCTCATAATATTTTTAAACCTACTTCCTGGGAAGATTAAAATATTGTATTTTCAAATATTTTCTAGAAAGTGGTATTTGACAAATGTTTCATCTAAAAATATTATATCTATAAATAAAATGCTTATGCATCAATAAGGATAAAAGTGTCGGGGCAATGGGCCAGTGGACAGTGGTTGAATGTTTTTACCGAATCCCATGAAGTTTCCCTCACCCACATGCTTGCAGCTGATCCAATAACAGATGCTCAGATGATACACAGGTACCATCCAGAGCTTGACATAATGACTTTCTTTTTTATTCCGTACACTGATCACTTGCTGACATATTTAAAAACATAATCTTAATTTTCATTCTCTTGATTGTATCTGGCTAGAAGACCACTTAGTGAATTGAGTGAAAAATCAGTTCATTAAAGCAAACCTAAAAATTTCTATTTTACTCAGAAGGGACCCATTCTGAACTTAGTGAAACTGGGGACTTATGTTTGGAGAGATCCCACAAATTTTATTTTCATAATTCTTTAATACAAAGCCCAAGAATCTTATTTAGATTTTTTGCTGACTTGAGTACTCTCAATTAGAGACCTCAGGGAATAGCTAGGTTTGTTCTTGGTGGCAATAGTGCTGATCTGTGTGGGAATGTACGTGTGTGTGGAGACAGGAGGAGTGTGTATAAATTATTTTGGTTTGGTCTGCTTGATGGGGCGGGGGTGGTGGTGGTGGCGTGGCAGTGAACAGACTGTAAACCATTCATTCTGTCTTTTTAGTTCTTTATTGTATACAAAAAAAAAATGCTGTTTTTGTTTTTTCACATGTTAGCTTTCTGAAAACAGTACTGTTTTCTAATACAGTGTTTTTAACTTTGGAAAGCTGTTAAAAATGATTGTTGCAGATCAATTTATATCTTTCCTTAAAATTAATTTTTAAAAAATTTATTTTTTGACTGTGTTGGATCTTTGTTGCTGTGTGTGGGCTTTCTCTAGTTGTGGGGAGCAGGGACTGCTCTTCATTGTGGCACACTGGCTTCTCGTTGTGGCTTCTCTTGTTGCAGAGCATGGGCTCTAGGCACACAGGCTTCAGTAGTTGCAGTGGGTGGCTCGGTAGTTGTGGCTTATGCGCTTAGTTGCTCTGCGGCATGTGGGATCTTCCTGGACCAGGGATTAAACCCATGTCCCTTGCATTGGCAGGTGGATTCTTAAGCACCGCGCCACCAGGGAAGTCCCTAATTTATATCTCGATGTTGAGGACTGCAGTATCCTTAATGACATTCCTATCTTTTACCTAAAAATATCTACTTATCAATAACTTATTAAGCCTATTCTTATTTATTTTATAAATTAAAATGTTACTGTATATAAACAAATAAAAATATACTTACTATAGTAGTGTGTCTCAGATTGTGGGTATACTCTAAAGGAAATAGCTTATGATTTTCAGTGAACCAAACTTGGATTTGTATCTATGTTCTTACAAACATTAGTAACATAACTTTGGGAAAATTACTTATTCTGTGATCCTGAGGGTTTTTATCTGAAAAAATGAGATAAAAAATAGTAATAATAATAATAATGTCGCATTAATCTTTACAATATTTTAAGCATAGCAGGTAAGTGGAAACTGTTACTTTGAATTTGGGTCTGCAGATGCATTGCCTAACTTTTCCTCTTCTAATATTTATTTGCATTGATGGTTCTTAAAAAAACATGATTAGGTAAACTATGTACTTGCCATGTGTTGATAGAGCCTACTGGAAAAAAATGGAGAAGTGTTCTTACTACCAACACCCTTTTAAGAAAAAGGGGTATCAAAGTGTAGGAGGGAGGTCTTCCAGCAATATTATCTACAAATTTTATATTTTCAAATTGCTAACCAAATTAAATCAAATTCTTTCAGAATGCAAGCACTATGTGAAATTCTTACAGGCATTGTGTTAGGTTACTTCCATTAGCATTATTATTTGCAAAACGTGTGTGGAGACATCTTCCATAAATTTTATATATAAAAATTATTAGTTACATTAATTATTTTACCTCAAAATTAAAAAAAATTTATATCATCCAATTGCTGTAAAGCAGTGAAAATTTCACTCATTCCTCTCTAGTTTAAACCATTGCAGTTATTTAATCTGAACTCCAAGAATCCTGAAATGCTAAATTTATTCATAATTGAATTTGAAATTGTTTAACCATTAATACTGAACAAGAAGGTCTTAACCTTTTCTTCAGCTTGACTGAAAACTGGATAGGCTGCCTCTTGCCTATAGGCTCCTGATTTCCCTCTCACCCTGACCCTTAAGGACTCAAGAGGGCCTAACCACAGAGGTCCCTCCCCTTTCTTTTCCTAGAACATTTACTTTAGAAAACTTGTAATTCTAAATTCTTTCTCTACCCCTTTGAGAATTTGAATATTTCAAAAAGCTTCTTGCATGATCCAGCAATTCTGGGATTTATTTGAAGGGAAAAAACCACATATTCAAAAAAATATCTGCACCCCCATGTTCATTGCAACATTACTTCATTACTTACAATAGCCGAGACACGGAAACAATCTAAATATCCATCAGTGGATGAATGGATTAAAAAATGTGATAAAATAAAGTGTATATACATATATAATACAATAAAATTCAATCATTAAAAACTAATGAAATCTTGCCATTTGAGACAACATGGATGGACCTTGAGAGTATTACATTAAGTGGAATAAGTCAGACAGAAAAAGATAAGTGTCACATGATTTCATTTATATTTGGAATGTTAAAAGACAAAGAAACAAATAAAACCAGGTTCATGGATATAGAGAACAGACTGGTGGTCACCTCAGGCAGAGGGCTGTGGGTAGGCAAAATGAGTGAAAGCGATCAAAAGGTGCACATTTCCACTTACATAATGAATAAGTCATAGGGATATAATGTACAGCATGGTAACTATAGTTGATAATACTGTATTTTATATTTGAAAGTAGCTATGAGAATGGATCTGGAAAGTTCTCACCACAAGAGAAAAAAATTGTAACTCCATATAGTGACAGATGTTAATTGGACTTATCGTGGTGATCATTTTGCAGTGTATACAAATGTAAAATCATTCCATTGTACATCTTGAACTAATGTTATGTCCATTATATCTCACATACATACATACATACATGCATACATACATGGATACATATATGAATTCCTCTTGCCAGCTTTACCACCAGGGGCTGTCTTTCTCAAGGACCCAGGAGCCATTTCTTTGAAATATAATCATCAAGGAAAATAGGGCCCTTGTTCCCCAGTCTCTGTGGGAGCATAGGAGCCTAACTGAGATGGGAGATTTCCTCCAAGTTGTAAAACTACCACGTGTCATGAAGATACGAGAAAGTTTACTTTTCCTTTGGGTAAAGCCAATTAATAACCACTGAAGAACTACAATGCCCCTCACCCAGCTCTTAAAAACTGTTTCTTGTTTCAGTGGAGCTGAGTTCAGACTTCATTCTGGTCTCTCTCCCCTATTGCCTAGAGCAAATTTGATCTTGCCTGTTTAACATTGCCTAGTGTAATTTTTGCTTTGAGAATATTCAATAAATCTAGCTTGAACTTTTTTATTGTAAAATATGTGAGTAGTAACACACGTCCACAGTGCAGATCACTTGGATAAACTTTAGCATAAATAATTAGACTTGTGTTGCTGTATTTTTAATGAAAAACAGGAGAAAAAGCATGCTGAGTCGAAAATAGCTAGGGTTTTCCAAGAAGGGTTGAAAATAAATCATAAGATAACAAGGAGCTAATAGTTAAGAAAATATTCACAAAAATTTCATATAGGTATTCATAAGACTTTTTATGTAATTAAAATCAAGAACCCATTTAAATATCTGGTATTGAGAGCTCAATATATATTAGATATTATATTTACAGGGAGTGATATCAGACTTTAAATGAATCACATTGGTTTTTAAAAGGGATGTATTATAAAAGGATTGTAATTTTGTTTTCAGACCAACAGTGGGGTCCGACAACTAAAATGACCATCTGATGAGGCTCTGAGGCAGAATTTGGTCCTTTCCTTCTAATTTGGCTCCCAGAAGCTGACTCTGAGGTCCAAATTTTAGACTACTTAGAATAAGTAACTATATTGTGTATTTACATTATTCTGCACTTATTTTAGCTATGGTACTTAAAAACTAGCCCCCTTTCCTTGTATTTCCTGGGTATAGGCTGAGCTATATTAGAATATAATTTGTACAAAAATTTACACAAATAAGCAATGCTAGAGATGACACAATCAAAATAGGATAATTGTAATTTAATGCAAAGTTCTGTTCTGTATTTGGTGTGCATGGTATTCAACAAAATTTAATTTCCAGGAATTTGAGGTTTTCCTATGATACTGCTTTCCTTTTAAAAAACTTTGCCTAATTGTCATTTATTCTGTTTTTTTTTGCCAGCTTTATTGAGATATAAATAACGTATAACCTCGTGTAAATTTAAGGTGTAGAGAGTGCTGATTTGATACATTTATGTATTGCAAAATGATTACTGACATAGCATTAGCTAACACCACCATCCCGTCACATAACTACAATTTTCTTTTTGGGTGAGAACATTTAAGATCTTCTCTCTTACCAACTTTCAAGTGTACAGTTTACCTTTGAAGAAACACAGGTTTGAACTACATGGGTCCACTGTATGTGATTTTTTTTTCCAACAGTGAATACTTCAGTACTATATCATCTGCGGTTCTTTGAATCTGCGGATATGGATTTGTGAAAATAGAGGAACCACATATATGGAGGAACCAAGTATATGGAGGGCCACCTATAAGTTACATGCAAATTTTTGACTGCGTTGGAGGGTCTGTGGTCCTAACCTCTGTGTTGTTTGAAGGTCAACCATATAATACAGTGTTATTAGCTATTATCCCCATGCAGTACTTTAGATCCATAGAACTTGTTAATCTTATAACTGGAAGTTTGTACCCTTTGACCAGTATTTTCCCATTTCCCCCATGCCCAAGCTATCTAATACACTCTATGATTTTAGATCCATTTACACTTTATTGACTTGTTTATGATCCTGCATGTTGTCTATCTAATTGACTGTGGCGTGTAAACTTAAAAAGAATGTGTATTCTGCAGTTGTAGGTTGTAGTGTCCTATAAATGTCAATTAGATGCAGCTGGTTGATTCAGAGCTTCTGTGTCTTTACTGATATTTTATCTAGGTGTTCTATCAACTACTGAGACACAGGTCTTAACAACTTTTTCCACATTTGTGGAATTGTCTATTTCTCCCCTTAATGTTTTCAATTTTCTTCATGTATTTTTTACGCATTGTTATTAGATGTGTATACATTTATAATTGTTAGGTCTTCCTAGTGAATAGCCTCTTTAATCCTTATGTCAGATTAATATTTATCCCTGGTAACCTTTGTCATGAATTCACCTGATACTGTAATTGTTAGCTCAGTCTTCTTATCCTTACTGCTTCATGGTGCTTGTTTGTCCATCCATTTACTTGCAGCCTATCTGTGTCTTACTGACATTTTTCTCCTAAAGGCAACATTTGATTGGTCATGATTTTTATCCATTCTGTCAGTATCTCTTTATAATTGTAGTGCTCAGGCTACTAACATTTAATGTAATTGATATGGTTGGATTGGTCCCCCAATTTATTATTTGTTTTATGTTCCCTTTCCTTTTGCTCCTCTGTTCCCCCTTGCATGCCCTTTTTTGGATTATCTCTTGTTATTGTTATCCCATGTTAATTTATCTTGACTTTTGGCTGTATTTCTAGTGTGTTTGTGTGAGGACACGTGCACATCAGTGTGTGTGTGTATTTGCTCTAGGAATTGTGCTATAACACAAAAACTTTCACAGTTAACATAGAACTAATACAGTAACACTGGATGTAAAATGCAGAAACCTTGCAAACTTATAGGTACCTTTAACAACTTCTCCAATGACCTTTACGCTAGAGGAGTGATGCACATTACATTCCTATATATTCAGAATCATAACACACAATGTTATGATACTTGAATGTAAGCAGTCACTTATATTTTAAAGAACTTAAGAGGAAAATAGTTCTTTTTTAATGTTTTTACGCAGGTGTTTACCACTTTATTATTACTGCATCCTCAAAGATCCATATTTCCATCCGGTGTCATCTCTCTTCAGTGGGAAGGACTTTCTTTAGCAATTCCTATGGAGCGGTTATGCTGTTGTTGAGTTCTTAGTTTTCCTTCATTTGAGAATGCTTTTATTTTTGAAGGGTATTTCACTGGTTATTTCTTATGGCCCAATCTCTTTGTCTCTTTTTTTTTTAAATATTTTTTCTTTATAAATGTATTTATTTATTTATTGGCTGTGTTGGGTCTTCATTGCTGCACACGGGCTTTGTCTAGTTGCAGTGAGTGGGGACTACTTTTCATTGAGGTGTGCGGGCTCCTCATTGCCATGGCTTCTCTTGTTGCGGAGCATGGGCTCTAGGTGTGTGGGCTTCAGTAGTTGTGGCACAGAGGCTCAGTAGTTGTGGCACAGAGGCTCAGTAGTTGTGGCTCACAGGCTCTAAAGCACAGGCTCAATAGTTGTGGTGCACGGGCTTAGTTGCTCCATGGCATGTGGGATCTTCCTGGAGCAGGGATCGAACCTGTGTCCCCTGCATTGGCAGGCGGATTCTTAACCAATACACCACCAGGGAAGTCCTCTTTCTCCTTTTGTTCTATTATTCCAATACACATTTGTTAGTTCTTTTGGTAATATTTTACCCTAGGTCCCTGCAACTGTGTTCATTTTATTGAAATTGTGTTTCTCTTTTATTCAGATTGTGTAATTTCTATTGACCTACTTTTAAGATCACTATCTATTTGTTCTGATGCCCATATTCTACTATTGATATCATCTCATATTTTCTTTAAATTTCAGAAATTATAATTTTCAGTACTGAAATTGCCATTTGGGTATTTTCTATAGTTTCTATTTCTCTTCCGAGTGTTCCAATAATTTAAAGTGCTTTGTGTAATTCCCTTTGCTTCATGTTGGTGAATTATAATAACTGATATAAATATTTATCTGATAATTTCCACATTTGATTATCTTAGAGTTGACATCCTAGTTCAAGATGCTATATAACAAAGTGTCATAGATTGGGTTGTTTAAACAATAAAAATTTCTTATAGTTCTGGAAGCTGAGAGTTCAAAGATCAAGGCACTAGAATACTTGGTGTCTTGTGAGAATCCACTTCATTGTTTGTAGAAGGCCATCTTCTCCTGTGTCCTCACATGGTGAAGAAAGAGAGGGAAACAAACTCACCTGTGACTCTTACAAGGGCACTAATTCCATTCATGAGGGCTCCATCCTCAAAATCTCATCTAATCCTAATTACCTCCCAAAGGGCCACCTTTAAAACCATCACTATGGGGGTAGAGTTTCAACATGTGAATTTTGAAGGGACACATTCAGTCAACAGCAATATATCTTAATTTTCTTTGTACTTGATAATTGGCCACATTTTCCTGGATTATTGTATGTTGTGTAAGTTGGGGTTATATCCTGGAAATTTTGAATACTTTGTTGTGTAAACTCCAGTTCCAGTTAAAATTTTCTGGGAATATTGTTTTTGTTTTAGCAGTTTATCAATCCAGGTAATTTTGGACTATAAGTTTTGTCTCACCTCTTGTCTGTAGCAGTTCAAATAGCACCTCAATTCTTTGTCTTTGCTGCATAGGTCTCAATGTAGCAAAACATTCTTTCCGAGCATGCATGGTTCACAGATTAGCTTGAAGTTTGAGCACTGCTTCAAGTTGCAGTTTAGTGATCAATGCCTTTGCTGTGCTGACTTGGATTTATTCCATCTATATGTAGTTCAAGGGTGAATAACAGCTGCTATAAGCATCTGTTTGTAGGTTTTTGTGTGGATATAAGTTTTAAAATCATTTGGGTAAATACTAAGGACCATGATTGTTGGATCATATGGTAAGAGTATTTTCATTTTTCTAAGAAACTGCCAAACTATCTTCTGAAATGGTTAGAAGTGGTGCATTCTCATCATCAATGAATGAGAGTTCCTTTTGTGCCATATCTTTGCCAGCATTTGGTGTTGTCAGTGCTTTGGATTTGGGCCATTCTAATACTTGTGTAGTGGTTTCTTGTTGTTTCAACTTACAATTCCTTTATGACACATGATATTTAACATCTTTTCATATGATTATTTGCAAGTTCTGTATCTTCTCTGGTGAGGTATATGTTCAGGACTTTTGTCCATTTTTAAATTGGGTTTGTGATTTTCCTATTGTTCGATTTATCTTTCTTAAAAAATTATGTTTAAAAAAAGTAATTTAAAAATTACTCTCCTTAAAAATGGAAAATAATCTTTCATTTTACAGTAATTTCAGAAAACTAACTTACCTATGTACTGAAATTAGGAGCATGAGTATTGAAGACCAGGAGAATAATAGAGTCTTCAAATCATTATATATAATGCAACCACTCTATTCACGCAAGTTTGAAATAAGCACAAAATAGCATTTCAATTGACTTAGATGTGTGCCAGCCCCAGAATATTCATTGTTATAAAAGAGAAAGGCAAACATAATGCATTCTTAATAGTAACAGAAATGCTTTCCTTTTTTATTCTCTGCTTTAACCTAATAGATTTTCTGTTGAGAGATACTGTAAAGCAATAAGAGAGAAAATAATTCATTTAGTTTTATTTATACTTTTGGGATTAACTAGATGACGTGCTTATGGAGATGAAAAAAAAATCACTACAATTAAAGATCGCAGGGGTATATAGTACAGAAAATCCCAGTTACAACACATCATACCCAGTGAATCCTGTGAGAGACTGGGAGAGTCAAGGAAAGATTTAATAAAAAGAGAATCCTTGAACCAATTATTAAAGACAGGAATAGGCACAAAGGTAGAGAAGAAGAACAAAAGAATATTGTTCTGGTAAGAATAAATGAATAAATAAAATGTAAGTATAGAAATCTAGGGAAGTTTAAGAACCTGTCAAACTGGGATATGGCAGAAGTGAGCTACCCATGTAAAATATGGAGAAAGAAGAAGGTGAGGACTGTGGAAGGCCTGAAGATGAAGTGCCTGGGTCTCCTGTTAAAACAATTCCACACACACACGAAACATTATAATTATGAAAGGCTTTCTGAAAATGGCAAAGGATCTAAGAGCTTAGGTGGACAGCTTTTTGTTTGTTTTAATTCTATCTCTGTTGATTAAAATCTCTAAGTCTCAGTTTGCTCATTTTTAAAAATGGAGATAATAAGAACTACCTCTCCTCTCAGATCCTTGTGTAGATTAAAATGGAGTAGTACATTTTTTTAATTTCTTATCTTTTTTATTGAGGTAAAATTGATACAAAACATTGTATTAGTTTTAGGTGTACAACATAATGATTCGATATTTGTATACATGGCAAAATGATCACCTCAATAATTTTACCTAACATCTGTCACCATACATAGTTATAAATTTTTTTCTTATTTTTCTTTTTTTTCTTGAGATGAGGCCCTTTATGATCTACTCTCTTAGTGACTTTCAAATATGCAATATGGCATTATTAACTATAGTCACCATGCTGTACATTATATCCCAATGGTGTAACATTTTTAGTGTTCTGCCTGCCACTTGGCAAACATAAAAAATAGTAATTTGTATCATAACCATTAGAGCAATTACATATTTCATTTGAATAAAAACTTTAAAAACTAAATTCTACCAGGGTTTATTCACTTCCAGATACTTAAACATATTTTGTTTTCCTTTAGAACACTAACTAAAAAGACACTGCTGTGTATCTCTGAAACATTTATTTCTAAAATTCTTTTCCTCAGGTGAAAGTGACATTTATTTGACGTGTTCAGAGCATCTCTGAATATATTTGAGGCTTTAACTGCCTGTACATTTTCCTTCCCTTTATTTCTCTTTGGGAGGAGATAAGTTGATCATGTTCCCTTGAACAAATTGGACCAGGGACACTTTCATTTGGTTCAGAGATTCCATTATGTTTTGGAATTGGAGAGGACCCAGAGGTTTTGCTGCTTGTTATTTTTGGCGTTCATTATATTTTGCTTGTCAGATCTCTCTAAGCACATGTGCACATTGATTAAAACGGCAAATTGATTAAAGCAATGCATCAAGTGACAATCTCCAAACAACTTGAAAACCCCAAAGAACTTCCTTCCCCAAGCTAGACAAGCACAAACATCTAGTATTTTACAGAATTGGCAAGACTCACAATTCAAAAATTTAGGAAACATAGTTTCAGATGGCCAAGGTTGGTGTACAATGAGCCATTTGAGAAATAGTTAGCTAATTTGTCTCTTTTCCTAAAGGGGGCTATTGATGCAAATTGGGTACAAGTCTCCACCATAATGCTTAAAATTTAAATACTATACTTACTCCATGGTCATTAAGGTGATGACTGCAGTGTAAAGCTAAGGGCCCATAGGGAAAAAAAAAAAAATACTCAAAATAATTAATAGTTACAACAATCTATATAAATGTCATGCATTATTATCATTATATTTAAATAAAAATACATTAACGAAAACTTAAAATATAGTTTTATATTGATAATATTATACAATGTATATTCTAAAAAATATTTAATAGCCCAGGATAAAAGGAAAAGAAGTAAAAGAATGCATCAATATACTGATAATATCATTAGCAATCAAATTGCGATGAAATTATGCCAAAGGGAGCAACTTCAATTTTGGACACAGAATAAAATGTAGATTTTGAGGGGAAACCTCATTTTAAAGTCATTTTTCAAGGATAAAATAATCCTGAAAACAAACTCCACCTGGCACTGATGTATCAAATTATTTTGAGTGTAATACTTAAAGAATTCTTGAACCTTTACATGACCTAACTGATTAAGGCAGAGGCTGGAATGTGAGGTTAGATTGGAAAGGCAGGATGGAGAGGGACAATAGGTTTTGATTATTGGGCATCTAGGGACAAAAAAGATGGTATTGGTATTTAATGACTTGGGGAAGAATTCCAGTAACCAGCACATGTGAATAAAAAATGAAACAATACTTTTTTCAATTTGCTGCACACACTCCCTGAGCAAACAAAAGCTAGAAGTGAATGAAGAGGAATCAAACAATTGTGCAAAGGAGGCTAAAGGTGGTGCTAATTGAGACTAATAGGCTGAAGGTAGCAATTGTCTCTGTCAAAGTACCTAGCCTTCTCCTTTTGTGACAATTTACCTCCTGACCACAAATTCTTTCTAATCTTCTTGCAATAGGCTCCCCAGGTCTTTGCCTGACTGGCCACATCTTATCTATTTCAGTTTCTGGTTATATTTTCATCATTCAGCTCTTACTAGTAATCTTTTTGATATATTTGCTTACTTTTTTTTTTATCTCCCACCCCTAGAAAATAAGCTCCCTGAAAGAAAGTTCTGAACAGATCACTCTTTTTGCCAGTGCCTAGAACAGCACAAAGTCAGTGATTAATACACCTTCTTTTTAATGAGTAGCTTATATTTTTGGGGGGTGTGTGGAGCAAGTTCTATCAATGGAAACACCTGGTCCTCTTGGGGGCAGTGTTGATTAGAAAGCTGATGGAACAATTTGTTTACATAAATAGAAGATACAATTTGTATTTGTAGCTGGAAAAATCAAGTCCACCTCCCACTAAGTGCCCTCAATTCATAATATAAAGCAGAAAACATTGCACATTTTTATGTGTCTGTGGTTTGCTTCATCGTGTTCAGTGGCTCAGGTACGTCCTTCAACCTTCTGTACATCTACCCAAATGTTCTGTCTCATTAGGTCTCAGCTCTAAAGGTAGCTCCACAGTGAAGGTTTCTGGACCACTTCAATCAGAATTAATGGCATGTTTCTATTCACCCCTCTGTAATATAGTAATACTCGGCTTGTGTTATAATTAACAAAATCTTTACTCTGCCTTATTCATTAGCTGTTTACATGGATAACTTCCCCTAACATAGCAAGCTAATTAAGGGAAGAAACAATATTTTTTATCTTTGCATTATTGACTGTACCTAGCAGAGTAGCCTGTACCTACTATGTTCTGAATTAATAAAGTTAATGTCATTAAACTAAGATGAATTTAAAAGTTCTTTTCAAAGTACTGGGAAAAATAACTAGAAATGAGGTTTGTGCGAGTGCTTTTATATAACATGTTTTTACTAATAAATAAGGAACAAATATAATGTAATTTATATTTCCGGCAGGTGTTGTCTTGGTCTAAATTGTCAGATACAGTGGGAGGGGTAGAGTAGAAAACAGTCCATTTTGAGAAGGCAAAAATGAATGGACCCTTTCTTACAGTATAAATTGAATCAGTAATCATATTGAGGGAAATGTGACGATGTGTATCAGTTTCTTAAATAGGCGTGCTCTTCAACTAAGCAATCTTCTACAAATTTATCCTAAGATGATAAGTGGAAAAGTATGCAAAAAATGTAACTATAAGAAATTAAATTGTATATAATAATGAAAAGCTTTAGCAAACTGCATTTTTTTTTTCAAAATAAGGTTTTGGTTATAGACATTATGTTGTATAAAACCATGGGCCGTGAAGCCACACTGAATAACCACAATCTGGCTTGATCACTTAATAACTCTGTGACCTTGAGGAAATCACTTAACCTTTCTGTGCCTGTTTCCTTAATTGTAAAACATGGGTAAGAATAGTACCCACTTTATAAGTGTGTTCTGAGCATTAACTACACTAATATTGGTATAGTAGTTACAACAATCCCTACTTTATAGTATGAGCTAAAACCTTAATCTATGCTAAATATTCTATACATACATGAAAGTAAATTTTACAGAGATGTTTATGGCCACTATCACTAAATTGTGGGTGTGTAGATGATTTTAGATTCCTATTTTTCATTCTTTTTCTGTTATGAGCATTAATTTTGCAATAATTATAACAACTTATTTTTAATAGTCAATGTCAATTTCTCAAACAGTACCGATGTTTGGGAAGCAAGACATCATTATACATATGAATATGTATAGTGAGAAGATTCTTCTTAGTCAGCCTTCTTGCAAACTGCAGTAACTTTGTAGCGTGACTTAAAAGTAACTACCCTTTCCAGAGGTTATTAATTCTTGGAGTCCTCTATATAATTTCAATTTGCTTGACTTTGCTGAGAATAGGTACCTGACTATGGGGACCGTCATGGTGTTAATTCATCACTAGAAATATGAAAGGGTCCCTCCAATTCTTCACACATTATTTTTAGTGTGTTTTGACAGAAGGAATGATGATTCTGCCTGGGTTAGACAGCAAGGCACAATAACACTCAGGAGGGTGGCTATATTTTTTGACATTTGTACAATTTTGGGGGGGAATACTACCTTCTTTTCATTATTTATTTTTCTAAATATGTCTGGGGAAAAATATGACCATTGGAACACTGAGTGTGTGTATTCTCAATCTGAGCCTCTTAGCAAAAAATTATGGTTTCCTGAGGTACAATAATTTCTGAGTGCTTTCACCTCTCCATCTCTGTAACTTCATGGGTAATGAAGCCAGTGTTTAATGAAAATATTTTTCAACTAGTTTCTACCTGCTTTTAAGGCTGTCATTTGATTCCTCCACTACATACTTTATCCTTCTGATTTTTTCCCTTACACATATTAAAACATTTCAGAAAGAATAGCTTTTGGAAATAAATTTTAGTTGGCACTGTCAAAGTATAATATTGCACCAGCCAAAGTTAAACAGGGAAGGAAAACTTTATTCAGGGCTATTGCAATAGGAGAGAGAGGCCAGACTTTTGTCTTAACTCTACTGAAACAAAGCTGAGAGGCTTTTTAAACATTGGGGTAAGACAGAGGTCATGGGCTATCTGTGTTTACTAACTGGCTTTCCCAAAGGAAAAGTAAGCTTTCTCATATCTTCATAACAGGAGGTGATTTTACCACTTGGAGCAAGGCACCTGTCTCAGTTAGGCTCCAACCCTCCCACAGAGATGGGGGACAGGAGCCCTATATTCCTTGATGGTTACATTTCAAAGAAATGGTTCCTGGATCCTTGAAAAAGAGTGGCCTGGCTAGTGAAACTGGCAAGAGAATTTTTTAAAAGATTTACATCTTAAAGAGGGTGAAAAAAGAGTTTTCAATTACAAGTTTTTCTTAAGTAAATTTCCTAAGAAAAGGAGGAGAGGGGCCTAGAGCCAGGAAGAAGCCTGTCTACAATATAGACTAGCTGAGGGAAACATTAAGGCCATCTTGATAAACATTTAATAATAAGCAATTTAGTATTCTACATCACAGGAAGGGAATATGAATGAATACAGAATTTGGACTGTTATTATTTACATCCTTTTGTTCATAAACTATATCACTGAAGTCTCATCACGTGTTGTGATATAGCTATTATTATTTTCAGTCTTAATTTACAGCTACGCATCCTTCAGAACAGAAAGGTTAAGAGACATTTCCACAACTCCTACACATGACAGAACTGGCAATTAAGTTTGGATGCCATGTTCCTAGGTGCTGTCATTACTCACTTATACATGAAGAAATAGTTTTCAACAGGATCTTCAAGGCACCAGATTAACTCTTGAGGACAACAGTCATGAACAAAAAAAGTTGCCGAGCACAGTGTCCAGCACAGGAAAGACCCTCAAAAAAACCTCTGTAACAAGATGGAAAATAACCCCTTCTTTTAAAAGAATCAAAGTAACTTTGCCATATACCTTTGGCAATGCCAGTGAAATAACTTTGCAATTTATAAAAATACTGTAACATGTAAGATGGCTTATTGATATGTTTATTGTTCTATGATTTTGTTTTTACATCCCCATTTGTTTTATTTTTCCTGAAGAAAATTTGATTTTATATTTTCTTAGATTTTTCTGGAAAAATCAATCTGTGAAGCTATAACCAAATTTCTCAAAAGAATTCTTATGTTTACTACTTGGGAGAATCATTGACATCATCCTTAAATTTTTTACTTCAAAATAAAAGTTAACCATGACCAACTAAAAATGATCTTATTCTCCACGTTTTCTCCTTGAAAACATGTCTCCATACTGTTTGAGGGGAATCAATATGTTCTTATTTAATCTGTCTGCTTCCTTAATGCTTTTAGCATTGCTAAATTTAGCAATTTAGCCTTGCTAAAATTGTTGCTCTTGAAGGTTGGGTGTCCTAGTGTGCTCTTGGAAAGGCAAAGAAAGGAAATCGGATTGGGCGGAGTGAAAAGCTGGGCTGAGATGGAGGAGCTATGAAGCTGTACTGGCTCTTAAAGTCACCCTGCATTGTGTGCAAGGAATGGACATTTATATATGAGTGGGTCAGTCACAGGATGCAAGCTTTCCTGGGGGCATAGGGTATGACACTAAGCTTTCTCAAATCAAGGGCCATTTTTGAAGGAGGATGACAGCTGGAGGCTGTCAGTTTGAAGCACTCTCAGCAGTTTTCAGAATACATACTTCAGTCACAAATAGGGACTGGAATGATATATCACAGCATCCAGTACAGTTGAATTCCTTAGATATACAGATACTAATATATCTAAGAAATATATATATATTATATGAAAAAAAGTTCCCCTGAAATAGGAAAGATATGTTGTTTCGACTCCTGGATTCACTTGGGATTTTAGAATTCATCACAAATTTTTAAAATATTATATCTAGTTTTACAGTGATGCATTTGTATATGAATTGCAATTTTGAATAAATATTAACATGGATGCTAGTAAGCAAATATTAATCTTAATTGTCATAGTCTATTACTTAGTGAATATATATGGGAAATGTACATTTTAGGAAAAATTGGGGAAAATATAATTTGAGTAAATTCTATATTTTTCCTGAAAATCTAAGACTGGGTGTTTTTCTTTTAATGAACTTTCTGCTATTTAAAAGAGGTAATTAATTTGGATTAATAGGACATGACAATATTATGGACTAAATTGTGTGTCTCTAAAATTTATATGTTGAAGCCCTAACCACAAATGTCATTGTATTTATATTAATTACTTCTTTAAGGAAGTAATTAATGTTAAATGAGGTCATAATGCTAGGGTCCTAATTCAGAAAAACTGATATTCTTATAAGACAAAGAAGAGACAACAAGAGTGTAGGTGCAAAAAATGGCCATGTGAGAACACAGTGAGAAGCGGACTGTCTGAAGCCAAGGAGAGAGGCCTCAGGGTAAACCGACCCTGTTGGCACCTTGATTTTGGACTTTCAGCCTCTAGAACAGTGAGAAAATAAATTTCTGTTGTTTAAACCACCTAGTCTGTGGCATTCTGTTGTGGCAACCCAAGTATTGATAGACTAGTAGAGACAGTGTATCAATATTATGTTTATATCATAATACTACTTGTCAGATTGCATCACTGGAATTTTAAGCACTGCTGCTTCAGAGACAGATGTCAATTTAGGTTAGGTATGGAACATACAAACGCACATATATATAGTTTATAGAGTTTTGTAGTCCACTTTATCTCTACTCCTAGGTTTACGAATATAGAATTTTAAAGCAAACCAGAAGACATAAATGATCAGATATTTCTAGAACCTTTCATTATTTCCTAGAGAGTCAAAATTATTTTTTTGCCTCCTTACCTTTTCACTTAGAAATCAAGAAGTGGCCATAAAGCTTATGATGTCTATCCATACCCTTCCTTTGGCTAGCTATTATAAATAATGAGGGGATATAGTCAATGTAGGAAAAGAATAGGATCTGAAATCACAATGGCTAGGATTAAATCTAGACGGGACTGTTCCTTGCTGAGCTAGTCATCTAAGATTAGAAAGCTACATTTTTTTTTCTCACAAACCTAGAGATCTTAGGAGGGCTCTGTGTTAAATACAATGAGTACATTGAGATAAATAAATAAGACTTAGTGTGTTCTTAAAATGAACAAGGTACTCTGAAGATTCCCTAACGTATGTGTCTTCATTTGATTATTAATAGTCTATGTTGTAAATTTTTGATTTTTAGAGAAGGAAATAACTGAGGTTTAGAAAGTTTAAGAAACATTATCAATATTATAAAGCAAATACTTGGTAGAGCCAGTCTTCCATTCTAGGCAGTTTGTTTCTATACACTGTACTATTAACCATTCCCCTATGCTATGTGACCTAACAACAATCATGATAGTAAAAATAACAATAGCAAATTTTACTCTTATTATTACAGTAATCACTTGAAAACAGTAATTTAAAATTATCTAAAGTGGGAAGGATATTTAGAGAGGTGAGACCAATCTGGCTTGATCAGATAAAGTATTCTAGAAATATAAGAAATATCGGTGCAAAGAAAGGATCCTTGAACATGAGTCACAGGTATCTGAGAAAGTGTCAAAAGTTTATAGATGTCTTCTTCCAATGTAGAGTAGCCAAGAAGAGCACACTGAGCTGTGGAAGAAGAGGTTATGGTTATGTGACTTTCTGTGGTACCGGAGAGGTAACAAAGTCACTGACAATGGTGTTGGCCCTGTAGGTAGTTAGGCATCATTATCTGTATACAACAAGGGTGTCCCTCAGGAATGCACAACTCACCTTCTCAGGTCCAAGAGAGATATTCTTTACAACTAAACTTAGTGAAATAGGGTAGGTTTTCTGTGTATAAATCAAAGATGTTGTTTTTAGGGTTCATGTTGTAATTTATTTTAGGATGTGCACTGGAAACACATTGCCAAACTCACTGAAAAAGCGAAACTAGAATAATAGAGCTTCTTTAGAATTGGAATAACACAAAAACCCCAGTTGGTGTTTTATCTCTTTACAATGGATTTGTTCAGATATATTGTGATCAATACCATAAGACAATTCACAGAGCTTGCTGAAGAGGATTGATTAAACTGTACATGGTTTTTAATGGAGATATACCTATCTAAATGGACAGCACAGTATGGTGGCATTAAACTGTAAGGATACATTACAGGTAAAGAATAAAAACTTAATTCCATATAATAAATTATTTTAGTATATGTGCTGCCAAAGACAGCATGTCCATGTAGTAAATTAAAACACAACAGTGAATGTTGTCTGTGAGATGGCACCCAGGTTTTTCAATTAGAAACCTAAAGTACTTATTAACCTACAGTTATTTTTGGCTCCTTGGACACAATACTCTGCACCCACAAAATGTATTTAATCTGAGGAGACCAAAGTTCTTCGCTCTGAGAAATTCAACAATGCAACTTATCAAACAACATGTAGAGCTACACTTTTATTTGTCCTCACAACAAAAGCACTGAAAGGTCAAAAGTCTTGTTAAAAGTCACCTGGAGGATCTTTGTTTTAATTTGGATTAGAAGAAAAACAACTTCACAGAAAAGCCACAAGTGGAAGCTGGAGGTTGTGATCAAATACCAGATGATTAGTTAAGGCCATGTTATAAGAAGATCTAAATGACAATCTGAGTTAAGTAGACATTAATAGTCAATGAGAAACCTTTGAAAATTTAAAAATGTCGCCCTTGAGAGTGACATGTTTAAAATGGTGCTCTGGAAAGGGTATAATAGTAGAAATGCACAGAAGGACAAAGTGTCAAGAAAACCAACTGATGGACTAGTGTAATATTGCTGATGAGAGTTATGGAATCTCAGTAGGATAATGAGACTGGAATAAAGCAATATATTGCTAATTACACATATTTATATAATTATTATAAAATAATATATAATATATATTTCACAAATATTATATATACCATATATAAAGTATATATTTTGATGAATATAGTTGTGAATCAATAGTTCCCAGGCATCGTGATAGCTTTACAGATATGCATGTGAATGAAAGCAGGCCAATAAGACTGTACTATGGAAAGATGGTGGAGTAATAAGGAGAGAGGCTCTTTTGTTCTGGAATTGCTGTGAGGATAAAGCATGAGTGTGGAGCTGTGGGTAGGCAAATTACCACTACAAGGAAAGATCCCACTTGAATGAAGCCAGCGTAAAAAGTGAGAAGTTTCCTGTTAGTACTTGGGCCTTGAGTTCAGCAGTACCTGAAGCTATGTAATCTAGACATTTACATTCTGTCAAGGGATTCATGTCACTTTTAGTTGTCAGTGGAGACTAAACAGTCTTCAGTGGAGTTTTCAGTCACTGATAAGTGAAAAAATTCTTTTTAACAAAGTCATAAAATCCAAGGGAAGAGAATTTTGAGAGGGAGATGGTGGGGTTTTAATTAGCAATTTTAGGTGCTACAGAGTTGAAAATACCATCAGTTTGTTATTTGTGATGTTTAACAGCACAGTTTCAGTAAAATAGCAGTGGTCATAGTAAGATCTTAGTTAGAGTCTGTGAAGTAGGTAAGTGATGAAGCATAAGCAGCATGTGTAGGCAATCTTTTTGAAATATTAGATGAAGATGAGGGATAAAAAGTAGCCAGAAAAGTATGTGTGGTTGAAAGAAAGTTTACTCAGGAAAGAGGGCACTGGAGTGCATCTGGAATTGAAGGCATTGCTGAAGCCAGGACCAGACAAAATAAAGACCTTTGAGCAAAAAAAGGAAGTATATGCTTATATTGTAAGGGCATTAATTACAGCATTACTTACAATAGAAAACTCTCATAAGAAGCTAGGTACTATTAAATAATTACCACAAAATAAATTTAAAATATTTAACAGTATATAAAATGCTCATATTAAAAGGTCAAGTGAGAAGTCATGATGCATCATACTGTATATAGAATGGAACAGTCTTCTAAAAATAACAATTTTTTTTTGAATTTTTTATAATTTATAGTAAAAGACTTTTAAAAGTATAAGGCTATATAGAAGGCATAAAAGGGCAATGAGATAAAAATATGTAAAAAGTTAACATTCAAGAGGGAAATAGTTGAGAATATTAAATAGGATGTCAGGTCAGCCACTTGTCATTTATCAAACCTATGAAGTGGTTAAAATGATCAAAAGGCTGTTCTAGTTGTTTTATAAATGTTAACTCTTTTAATTCTTATGTTAACTCAATAGAATATGCATATAGCTAATTCATTTCATTGTACAGCAGAAACTAACACAACATTGTAAAACAGTTATATTCAAAAAAAAAAAAAAAAGAAAAGAAAAGGTAGACAACATATTATCTACCTAAAGAAGAGGAAACTGTTTAAACAGAAAGTAGAATTAACTTAGTTAACATTGCTCAGCTATTAAGGGGAGGATCTGAGATTTGAATTAAGACCAATCTGGCATCAGAGTCACAAATCTATAAACTATTCTAGGTGGCTTGCAAGGTTTTGTTTTGTTTGTCTTTTGAATGGTGCAAGGTATAAAATATATATTGATTTTATAATATTTACTTGTCACTTAAACTCTTTTCAGGAAAAAGTCCTTTGATTTCTCTAATTCATTATCATTTTTCATATAAAAGCCATTTTTCCCCACCTAGACGCTTTACTTTTTAAAAAAAATTTTTTTTTGAAGTATAGTTGAGTAACAGTGTTCTGTTAGTTTCTGGTGTATAGCAAAGTAATTCAGTTATACATATATACAATGGTTTGCATCTGCTAATCCCAAACTCCCAATCTATCCCTCCCTCACATCCCTTCCCCCTTGCAACCGCAAGTCTGTTCTCTATGTCTGTGAGTCTGTATCTCTCTTGTAGATAAGTTCGTCTGTTTCATATTTTCGATTTCACATATAAGTGATATGATAGGGTGGTACCATCATAGGGTGATAGAGCAAGAATGGACTTTGAAGATGTACCCTACTACCTCCCCTGTACCAATCACTATTATGAGAAGGAAATTGAAATTAAGAAATAAGGGCTTCCCAAACTTCTTCAAATAAATACTCCTTAGCTCCACTGTCCAAAACTCCTGTTCCATTATATCCTATTTCCCTCATTTATCTGACCATAAATATTACTTTGTCTTCCTTTTAAAAATGGGATTTTTATATATGCCTTTAGTAGAGACCTGGGAATATATATTTGTAACAAATGTCCAAATGATTTTGAGGCTGGTTCTCTGTTGACTACACATTAAGAAACATTGACTTCTTGATTTCTTTCCCTTTGACTTTCTAGAGTTGTATATATTAGTAGTGAGAGGAAGTTGGCTCACAGAAGTTTATTACTTGGTAAGAATTATTGTTAATGGCATAATTTCCAGTCCTCTGTATTAAAGTGGAAAAGGGAAATTGTTTGTTGAATGTTTTAACATTTAAACTCATTTTATAAGCAGAATCACATGGATGAACGGCTTAAGATATTATTGCAAAAATTTGTGCAAATTCAATTAAAAAAAAATCCATCCATGGATTGAGCTCTCACACTCTCTTTCATAATCAGTGTTCTTAAAATAATATCTGCTTTTATTCCTTGCTTTTATGTCCCCATCTTCCCATTATGCCACGTGAATATATTTTGTGCTTTCACTTTTCAGAGAAGTCACTCTTGGTGAAGTCACCTAAAAACAAGATTTATTGGTCATTTTTTACTTGTTAGTGGTAGAAAGTCTTAGTTGGCTTTTTCAGAATTTAACATTTTTAAAAAGGTCTTAAAATGATTCTTTTCTTTCCTTGGCCCTCAAACCATATTTTCTTTCTACTTTTAGTTATAATTTATTGGTTCTTTATATAGTGACATTTCCTATAACTCTCCCAAATGTTACACTTTCAGTGTTCTGTTTCTGAGTCTCTACTCAGTTTGGCCTACTCATTCTTATCAATGAATATACTAGCCCCCTCTCTAGTGCAGACAACTTTCTTGAAATGCCTACTGAATGTCTCTGTCTGGTTGTATCTAAACCACTTAAATATTATCAAAATCACTCATGATCCTGCCAAAGACTAGACCTCTGTCACCTCCCTTGCCTATTTCAGTGAATAACTGAAATAATGAAAAGTCTAGTTATTTAATCTAGGAATTTTGGATTTATTTTTCTGTGAGCCTATTTTCATTCATATCACAGTATTCCTACATTCCATTTGAGTTGGACACTGTAGCAACATTTAAAACTTGCTCCAGTCAGCTGCTTGGACACTTCTTCATTTTTCTATCACGCAAATAACATCAAAGATGCTGAAAATCTTATTTAAATTTAGTTGTCATCATATTTATTCAAAGTTATGATTTAAAAATATAAAACATAATGTGATTATAAAGCTATTGATTTTAGAAACAAATTTCATTATTTTGTACTAGTACAATCATCACCTATGTTTTTCAATAGCACATACCTAGCTTTTCACATCCAGACATTGAATTAATTTTGATTTCCTCACTGAATTGTTTTCTTTACACTTTGCTCTCAGAGTCTGACAGAAGATTTTTTGTTTCAAAACATATATATATATACACCAGTTTAGTGTGACTAAAATTCTAGCTTCACTTTGTATTAAACTCTTAAAACAGAAAGTTGACACATGAAGTTTTGTCAGGCTTTCTGGGATTGAGTTTAGAGTTAGCTTTGATGTCTTATACTGTGCTTTTCTTTCTTTACCATTTTCTGGTGAGTTTCTGTATTTTCTGTCTTGTTATATAACCTATTTTCATGTTCACTTGTCAGATGTTTTTTTCTGAACACATATCAGTAAGAAGGACATAGCAAAGTGAAACAGAGTTTCCATAAAGACATAAAGGTATATTATCAAAAAAGTAATTGCAAATTTCAATGCAGATTTAGAAATAACTATTAAAACCTCATATTTCTTAAATATGCCCTTTATTCCATTGCCCATTGCATTTGTTTTTTCCTTAAATGGAAAAAAAAAAGCCCATTGTTACAAATGGCAGACTAAAGTCTATGTTTATAGAAAAAGAAAACGTAAAGAACTGTGTATATTTTTATGACTCCTAATTCAAGTAATTTAGTAGCATGAGTCCCAGAAGTGCTTTAATAAAATGTTGAATTCTGCTCAGAAATGGAAAAGCATATAATCAATGAATACATCTAAAAGAAAGAAGGACACTAAATTTCTGATACAAGAAAATTCAGCAACAAATGTAGATGTTTATGGTATTAAATCATCCATTGAAAAAGACATTACAGATTGTTAAAGGTCAGTGTTCCTCCTCTGAGAAAGACTGGAAGAAGGAATCAAATGTCTACCCTATCTCTATTTATGGAATAAATCTATTCAAAATTTTATTAGTGTACTTTTCTCTATCATGGCCTTAGCTGGCAAAAATGTTAGTTTTTACCTGCTCAGCTATAAAAGACATAAGATAAATTAATAAATGAATAGCAAGTACGGTGTTTTTAAAATAACACAAATATACAAGGTAGAAAAGATTAAATATAATGGCATTTCAAGTGAGCTGATAAAATTTCAGACCTGCCTAAAAAACAAAACAGAACAAACAGAAAAACAAAAGATTAGTATATGGATTATGGTTGATAAACACACCCCTGTGATTGGCCTTTCCTAAGAGGAAATACAATTTACTATGTAGAGAACAATAGAAAGCATCTAGAGAGAATAACCAGAGTGGTAAAAAAAAAAATCTCAGAGCCATACTTTTCAAAAATGGATAAATGTGGTACTTGTCAAAATTTGCTAATATATATATATTTTCACCCATATTAAGAGAAAAAAGAATCTCAAAAACCCCAGGAATTAAACTTTGATTTCTACTATGTTACCTAAATAAAATATAAAACTGTGATTTATCATTTTTACATAGCTGAAACCTTAAGATTGGCAGAAAAATAACATACTGTATTTATTATCCTGAAACAACCTTTTTTAAAATCTCAAGCAATTGTTTCTAAAATAACTGAAAATTTAGCCAATTCCAAAATAACTCGATCAAATTATTTATTAAGCAATAATTTCATGCTTAAACATAAGCTGAAATTCTCCCTCGCTTGTTCCCCTACTGTGTTCCAAAGAAGATTTTAGGTCAGAATTCTCATGCCTTTTGTGGGTAGTATCTCTCTCTCAACATTTCATCAGTTAAAGAATGTCTGCCTTGAACACTGTATGACGTACATCAAAGCGAGATCCTTTTTGACCCACCTCCTAGAATCATGGAAATAAAATCAAGAATAAACAAATGGGACCTAATGAAACTTAAAAGCTTTTGCACAGCAAAAGAAACCATGAGCAAGACAGGAAGACAGCCCTCAGAATGGGAGAAAATACTTGCCAATGAAGCAACAGACAAAGGATTAATCTCCAAAATATACAAGCAGATCATGCAGCTCATACAGCTCAATATCGAAAAAGCAAATAACCCAATCCACAAATGGGTGGAAGACCTAAATAGACATTTCTCCAAAGAAGACATGCAGATAGCCAACAAACACATGAAAAGATGCTCAACATCACTAATCATTAGAGAAATGCAAGTCAAAGCCACAATGAGATATCACCTCACACTAGTCAGAATGGCCATCATAAAAAAATCTAGAAACGATAAATGTTGGAGAGGATGTGGAGAAAAGGGAACTCTCTTGCACTGTTGGTGGGAATGTAAGCTGGTACAGCCACTATGGAAAACACTTTGGAGGTTCCTTAAAAAACTACAAATAGAACTACCATATGATCCAATAATTCCACTACTGAGCTTATACCCAGAGAAAACCATAATCCAAAAAGAAACATGTACCATAATGTTTATTGCAGCACTATTTACAATAGCCAGGACATGGAAGCAACCTAAATGCCCATCAACAGATGAATGAATAAAGAAGATGTGGCACATATATACAAAGGAATATTACTCAGCCATAAAAAGGAATGAAATGGAGCTATATGTAATGAGGTGGATAGACCTAGAGACTGTCATACAGAGCGAAGTAAGCCAGAAAGAGAAAAACAAATACCGAATGCTAACTCATATATGTGGAATCTAAAAAAATGATACTGAAGAACCCAGTGACAGGGCAAGAATAAAGATGCAGATATAGAGAATGGACTTGAGGACATGGGGCTGAGGAGCGGGGGGCAAAGGGGAAGCTGGGTTGAAGTAGAGAGTAGCATAGACATAGACACACTACCAAATGTAAAATAGATAGCTAGTGGCAAGTTGCTGTATAACAAAGGGAGATCAACTCGATGATGGGTGATGCTTTAGAGGTCCAGGACAGGGAGGATGGGAGGGAGTCACAGGAGGGAGGGGACATGGGGGTATATGTATAAATACAGCTGATTCACTTTGGTGTACCTCAAAAACTGGTACAAGAGTGCAAAGCAATTATATTCCAATAAAGAGCTTGAAAAAGAAAAAAAAGAATGTCTGCTTTATTGTAAGGTTATTCCAAAATACTAAGATCATTATAAAAAAGTAGAGGGCAGGTTTGGGCTGGAAAAAGAGGCACATTAAAAATATTACCCACATTTCTTTGATGTAGAAATAGTATTCACTCTACTACACAAAAGCTTCAGGAAATACACTCTCTTATCTACCTTTCACCATCATCATCATCACCAGTCTATCAAAAATCTGTGTATCTATCTATGTATCTGTATCTATGCTTGCTTTGTAAGTGATGTTTGGAAGAGATCCAATGTTTCAAAAGATTTATTTGCTATTTTAAATTATACTAATGGATTCTTTGAATTTTATAGGCATACTTAAGCTTTCTATCTTTATACATTATTTTTTCAGACAATTCAATAATTTCTATTAATAAATTATATTACTATTATTGTCACTACTAATGAATGATTGTGTGGTATATATTTCACTAGAAAATTCCATTTTTATTTTTTATTCAAAATTGAACCATATCAACACCTATTTAGGTTTAACTCAAATGTTTGAAGCATTACCAACCACAAGCTTGTTCAGTTGACTTTCATGTCTCCTTGATGTTCCCTTATGGTTTTTATGAGCACTACCTCAGTTTCTGGCACTACAAGATGCTCTAGGGTCATCTTGTATATTTATTGCTCCAGTCCTAGAATCAGTCACTTCTCTTAGAAACCTTGGTTCCTCTTATTGGAGAATAGTGTTAGAAACGAAGATATGGGCACTAGGGTGCTCATTATTATTGAGATGTTGTTGCTTCTAGGCAATATCACCTGCTAGAAAAGGAAATATATGTGCATATCCTAACCCATGTATATATACTTATCTATAAATATTTATATATGTGTCCATCTGTAAGTTAATCATGAGTTCATACTGATGTCTCTGATTATAATCCATTACCACATGGATAATTCTATCTTCCTCTTGGTAGAATCTTCCACTCCAACAGCAAGAAGTCTGGCTCCAAATATCTGCTATTTATTTACGTAAGTGTTCAATTCCACTATACATCTATAGTGGTTTCAGAATTGTTAACCCTTACCTCCATGAGAAACAACCTTATCAACTAGAGTACAGCTCTTACATACTGTTCCATTTGCATTTAATGTTGTAGGCTCCACTCATTTCCAAAGTTACTTAGGTAAGCTTCTTTCCCCCTACCTCCTTCAGTAAGGTTGTTTCACACATTGGTAATACAGTTAAATCTTTGGCCACATCCTACATTCCATCCTGTGACCTCCCTGACCTCCAACAAAAGTAAGTCTTCCAATCTGTGAATAAAGACTCTCTCTCCATCTATCAGAGAGCCTTTGATTTCTTTCATTATTGTATAGTTTTCTACATGCATATTCTGTACATATTTTGTTAGATTTGTATCTGACTATTTCATTATTTTGGTTCTATTATAAACATTATTTTAAAATTTTAAATCTCAATTTTTCATTATTGAGTGTTATGAACTGAATGTTTGTGTCCTCCAAAATTCATACGTTAAAGCCCCAATGCCCATCAAGACCTTGTTTGGAGATAGAACTTCTGTGGAGACAGTTGAGGTCAAGTGAGCTCGTAGGGGTGGAGTCTTGATCCAGGAGAATCAGTGGCCTTATAAGAGACATCAGAGAATACCCTTTTTCTCTCTCTTTTTTTGCCATGTGAGGTCATAGCAAGAAGGCAGCCATCTGCAAGGCAGAAAGAGAGCTCTTATCAGAACTTGACCCTGCTGGCATTCTGATCTCAGATTTCCAGTCTCCATAACTGGGAGAAATAAATTTCTGTTGTTTAAATCACCCAAGCTGACTAAAACACTGGTGTATAGGTAAACAATTAACTTTTGTATATTGATCTTATAACCTGAGACCTTGTTAAAGTCACCTAGTAGTTCCAGGATTTATTTATTTATTTTTGGTAGATTCTTTGGGATATACTATGTATTCAAGCATGCCACTTGCAAATAAATACAGTTTCATTTCTCCCTTTCCAAACTGTATGCTTGATTTATTTTTCTTACTTATTGCACTAGCTAGGATTCCAGTATATTTTCCACATAAAAATGAGAGCAGACGTCCTTATCTTGCTCCTCATCTCAGGGGGAAAATATCCAGTTTCTCACCATTAAGTATAATGTTAACTATAGGGTTTTTGTTTGCTTATTTTTGTAGATGTTCTTTATCAAGTTCAGGACATTATCTTACATTCTTAGCTGGCTGAAAGTTTTTATCACAAATGGGTATTGGGTTTTGTCAGGTGGTTACTGCCTCAATTGACATGATCAATGAGTTTTCTTCTTTAGCCTGTTGATGTGGTGGTTCACATTGAATGCTTTTCAGATGTGAAACCAGCCTTCCATACCTGTGATAAACATGCTTGTGATGTGGTATTCTTCCCATACACTGTTGGTTTGAATTTGCTAATATTCTGCTGAAGATTTTTGCATCTGTCATTCATAAGAGATATTGGTCTATAATCTCTTTTCTTATAATTTCTTTATCTGGTTTTAATATCAGGGTAATTCTGCCTTAGAATATCTTCTTGGAGAATTGATGCACTTATCACTATGCAATGTCCTTTTGTCCCTGATAACCTTCTTGATCTGAAGATTGGGTGAACTTAATATAGCTACTCCAGCTTTCTTTTGAGTGAGTTAGGACATATTCCTTCTATTTCTAATTTCTCAAAGAAATTACAGAAAATTGCTATTATTTTTCCTTGAATATTTGGTAGAATTCATCAATCAAACCATCTGGGCTTGCTGCGTTTTATTAGGAAGGTTATTCATTGTTAATACAATTTATTTAATATATTATCATTATGGTTATCTATTTAATTTTTTGTGTGACTTTTTGGTAGTTTCTGACTTTCAAGTAATTTGTCCACTTCATATAAGTTATCGAATTGAGGGGCATTTAGTTCATCATTTTCCAGATTTCTGTTAATGATGTATAGTTTAATTCCATTGTGGCCTAGAACTGATTTACCAGGATGTTCCATGGAAGCTTGGAAAAGATGGATGTTCTGCTGTTGTTGGATGGAGTGTTGTATATATGTCAGTTCAATCTTTTTTTTTTTTTTTGGCTGCACTGCGCAGCTTGTGGGATCTTAGTTCCCTGACCAGGGATTGAACCAGAACCCCCTGCAGTGAAAGTGCCTAGTCCTAACCACTGGACCGCCAGGGAATTCCCTGTTTGATCATTTTTGATAAAGCTGTTCAGGTCATCTATATCTTTGATTTCTTTCTGCTTGACTTATCAATTACTCACAAAAGGGTGTAATCAAGTATAATAGTGGATTTGTCTCTTTTTCCCCTTGAGTTTCTGTCAGTTTTTGACTCACATATTTTGATGCTCTGTTATTAGGTGCATACACATTTAGGATTGCTATGTCTTCTTAGAGAATTGACCCATTTATCATTAATTAATACTCCTTATAGCCCTGGTAATCTTCCTATTTCTGAAGTCAGCTTTATGTGAACTTAATATAGCCATTCTGGCTTTCTTTTGATTAGTGTTAGCATGTGTATCTTTCTCCATCCCTTCACTGCAACTTATTTGAACATTTATTTTTAAAACTGGTTTATTTTAGTTAACATATAGTTGAGACTTTAAAAATCTATTTTACCAATACCTGGCTTTAATTGCTGTGTTTGTGTTATTCACATTTAAATTGATTGTTGATAAGTTAATACCCATCATGTGTTTCTGTTTTCTACTTGTTTCATTTGTTTTCCTGGTATCTTTCTTCACCCTCTTTTTCTGCCATATCTGGTTTCAGTTGAGATTTTATATGATTCCATTCTATCTCATTCTTAATATATCAGTTTTACTTATTTTTAATTTGTTTAGAAGTTGCCTTAGAGTTAACAGTACACATTTTAAGCTTTTGGAAATGCAACTCCAAATATAATATTATATGTGTAATGCAGACACCTTATAACAGAATTTCCAGTTCCTACCTCATACCATTTGTGACATTGCTTCATTATTTTTACTTATACATATACTTTAAACATTCAACTATTATTACTTTTAACAAGTAGTTGTTCTTTTAATTCCATAAGAATGATAAAAAATATAAATTTCCCTCATTATTCTTTTCTGGTGCTCTCCTTTTTTTTTTTTCCATGTAAATTGAAGTTTCTGAACTGTATCATTTTTTCGTGCCTGAAGAACTTTAACATTTCTTAAAACATCCGCTGACAATAAATTCCCTCAGTATTTTTGTCTGAGAATGTCTTTAATTCTTCTTTACTTTTGAACAATAATTTCACTGGATACAGAATTCAAGTTTTGTAGTTTTCTTCTTTCAATGCTTTAAATATCTTGTTTTATGTTCTTTGTGCTAGAATGATTTTTCAATGGAAGTCTGCAGTAATTATTATATTTGTTCCTCCAGAGATAAGGTGTTTTTCTTTCTGTCTTCTGTCAAGAATTTTCCCTTTGTCTTTGGTATTTTACAGTTTGAATATGGTACTCATAAGTGTGAGATTCAAAAAAAACTTTTTAGTACTTATCCCAAGTGGTATTCTCTGAGCTCCTAATTCTGTGCTTTGATGTCCTTAATTTCAGGCTCTTGGGTATTTCATGATGATTCCTCTTCCTCTTCCCCTGCCAGAATTATAATGGATTTTTTTCAGATTTTCAGTGAGAACCTAGTGGGTTTCCTGAAGTTAAACCCCATGAGAATGTGGCAGCCTTTCTGATCTTATGATCCACAGGAGTTTCTCAGTCTCATTCTAATTCATATTCAGCTTCCAAAAATTCATTGAACTTACTATTTAAATGTTCTTATCCTTTTTTGGTCCAGTGGTTTTTACTCCAGACTTAAATATTTTGGCTGTGATTCTCTGAACGTACCCATGTATTGGGTACAACCCATGTACTTTGTGTTGGCAGTATGGCCTGAAACCTTATTTCTTTGATGGGTCTCAAAATATCATTGCATTTTAGTTTTTCCACTTGTAAGGGTATGAGCAATAATTTCCAATGTTTGAACTGAACTGGAAGTCCTCTGCTTATAATTTTTCATATTTACTTTGCCAAAAGATATTGGTAGACCATTTTAACAGACTTTATGACCCAAAAGACTTTTTAAAAATAAATAATTTATAACACATTTTAAAAAATTGAAGTTGCACAACTATGTATTTAGTATCCATCTAGTATTCATCAATTCAAAAAGTCTACTTCAAGGTAGAATGTTCTATTTATCTTTCATTTTACCTGTAACAATTCTTATGTAAAAGAAAATAATTTGCAATCATTATTTTTTGTGATGAGCAGATTAATACAAGATTGTGAAGCTACAGAAGCAAGCATACATGGGTTAGGGCCATATTAAGAAAATTAATCTTTAGGATGTATTAATGGTAAGTTAAGATTTAATTTTCAAATATTTCCACATAAAACTTATTTCTTGTCAAGTTAATTTTTCATGATTTGTAGTACCTTTGGAATCAATAGAATTTCTATTAAAGAAATTTGAAATAGCAGCCAAACATCCTGTAACATAGCTACTCATTTAAAGAGGAATCATCTTGAACTGATAGAATCTTTGAGGTTTAATGTTTATCAACAAAGTATTAGAGGAGCAGGCAAGAAAGAACTGTTTGGGTTATCTTCCTCTGTTTTTTAAACAGTTTCTTAGTTAAAGATCTCCACTTTTACTTAGGTTTGAAAGAAAAAGTAGAGCAGTGGAAGTTTAAGTATATTACAGCCCAAGGGAATTTGGATATGGGATAATTTAAATCGTAAACTCATTTCTTTCCCAGCTCCTAAGGAGATGTGTAATGGATTTTCAGTGGAAGCTTCATCACACTGCACAGTAGGGAATCAGTTTTCATCCGAATTCAAAGGAGAAAATGACTCTTTGATCCCAAAGAGGTTAAAATGCCCTTCCCTTTACCATTACACAGAGAAAAAATATATTGTTAATGAGTGAAAAGGGATTGTGGAAGAGAAAATAAAGTTGTAAAATCACACAGAAGTACAAGACAGCTGCATGAGAGCATGTAGTTGAGAGAGCATATGTTTAATTTCTAACATACAAGAATTTACTGTTTATTCTATATAATCGAATCACTATTATTAAAGAAGTAGCTACACTTGAGTTGACTATATTATGACTACTATATTAAACAAACAAGCCAAGCAATGATATGAACTTGTTAGTAACTAGTCCTGTAATCTATTATTTGTTTATGAGGAAAATGTGTCCATTTGAACCTTGAAACACATTTCTTCACACCTAATCTTCTTAAATAATCAAAAAGTCCATTTTCCACAAATACGACTACAATCAACAAAGCTAAAATTATCTTTTCTAAGCATAACATACAGATGAATTACCAAACAGATCATAGATGTAGATACAGCGGAAACTCATCAAAGTAGAAAAAGTGTGCTTTAAAATAACAGAAAACATTAAACCTTTGCTGAGATTTGAAGAGAGAAAACAGTGTGTCCTCTCATGAGTCATCATGTCCCTGTTTCCTCTGAAGTTCACAATCTGAGGAGAACTTAGAGGAAATGGCACAATCCATTTAGCCATATTAATTTTAAATTTAAAATCACTTTTCAAAGGAATTCTTAAATATTTCAATAACAACGGAGACTGATCTGTGACGCTCCGTAGAATATACCAATACTCCTAAGTAAACTGTGTTCAGATGCCTTACTGTGGTGTGTGCCATATCTGATCATTTTAAAACTCTAGCACTTTCAGTTACTTCCTCAAAATAATAAGCATTGTACACACAAATGGCAACAGTCAGATACTGGGTATTTGAAAGCAGTTGTTTGCAATATGACTCAACTACCCTATTTAACCTGACATTTTTGAGAAGTTGAGTAAAGTTTCTATGATACTGAGTTAGCTGTATTTATCATTATTCAGCTGTAAATATAGTATCAGTAATTTGCTTGATACTGATATTACATGCTAAACATACTCAGATTACAGTAGCAGTTAACAAGATTATGGCCCTTCTGCTATTTAGATTGATATTTAATTTAACTCAAAATAGGCAATAAGCAGTTTACTTTAAGTAAATTTTTGTTTATTTATGAAAATCTAGTTAGACAAAATGGCATCAAGAGGAGACCAATAATTTGCATTGTGAATCTTCACAAATAAATTAACATTTGACTACATTTACTTAGATTAAACTTTCCTAGGCTAATTTAGCATATACTTTTATAAGACTAGACAACTGAATGAGGATTAAGATGGAAAGAGGAAATTCTAGAGTGTGACCAATGCTCTCAGAGGGTCAAGACCCTAGCTGCTTTCATATAAACTAAAATGCACTGCACATACTTCTTAATAGCATCTTTAGTATAGGCCCCACCTACACCAAGATTTTGTTTCCAAAGTATCTGCTCCTCTGTGTCCAGACAGGAACACTCAGGAGAGAAAGACTCAATTTATGTTTCCATCTGCCAAGCACTACTCAGGACTCTTTTCTTTTTTTAAATAAATAAAAATTGTATAGGTCTAAGGTGTTCAACCTGATGTTTTGGCATAAATGTAGAGTGACGTGATTACTGTGGTCAAGCTAATTAACATATCCATCTCCTTGCATATTTACCTTTTTAGTGTGCATGTGGCATAAACACCTGAGATCTACTCTCTCAGCAGATTTCTAGGATACAATACACTAGTACTAACTGTAGTCACCATGCTGCACATTAGATCTCTAGAATTAATTCATCCTGTATAACTACAACTTGCACACTTTGCCCAACATCTTTCCATTTCCCTCAGCTCCTTGCCTTGGGTACAGGACTCTTAAACTAGGAAATACTCTCTTCAAAGTATATTATACTGCATTTCATTGAAGTGAAGATGCCATTGATTATAAAGGTATATCTTTATCTGCATCCTACTAAGAAGGATAAAAACCTGGCCATGAAACTAAGACACAATATTTTCTTCTCAATTAGAATTTTATATTATTCTTTTGGCCAGAGCCCAAGACATAAATTTATATTACTTATCTTTTCTGTATACACATGAAATGGAAAATATAAATTAAGGAATTAGCTAAGGTCTTTGTAAAGCTTCATAAAAATCATATCAAACACTTGTTTTCTACCCACAGTGATTCAGGTTCATGTTTTTCCACATAACATTGTCTTCTGCACCATCCTGAGAGTTATTGAAGCAACATTTTCAAAGTAGTGCTCCCTATTGTTTCTAGGATTTTATTCTAAGCCATCGATATCCCTTCACTTTTCTTTTTTGATTGTGTGTCATATAAATTAACTATTTAAAGTGAACAATTCAGTTGTATTTGGCATCTTTGAACTGTTGTATAACCACTACCCCTACCTAATTCCAAAATATTTTCATCACCCCCAAAACAAAACTTGTATCCATTAAGCAGTTACTCCTCATTTTCCCCCTGGCCTCTCTAGTCCCTGGTACTCACCACCCTGCTTTCTGTTTCCATGAATTTACCTATTCTGGATATTTCGTATAAATAGAATCATGTAATATGTGACCTTTTGTATCTGTTGTCTTTAACTTCAGATAATGTTTTTGAGTTTTATCGAGATTGTAGCATGTATCAAGACTTCATTCCTTTTTTTTATGAATGATTGATATTATATTACGTATATTCCACAATTTGCTTATCTATTTATCAGTTAGATATTTAGGTTGTTCCGACCTTTGACTGTTGTGAGTGATTCTGCTATTATCATGCATTTTCAAATTTTTTTTTGAGTGTGTTTTTATTTCTTTTGGATATATGTCTAGAATTGGAATTACTGGGTCATTTGACAGTTCTTTGATTAACTTTGTAAGGGACCACCAAACTAGTTTCCACATGTATAGATACCACGTTTTAAAAATCATGACAGAATATATTATGGAAGATTTAAAAACAATGCCATGGGATTATAATTCTTCTTCAAATGGTTCTTAAGAGATCTATTTACTGAAAATTCAAAAAGTTATAGTTGTCCATCATGCCATCAGATGTACTTGTCAAGTTTTCACTTGTATAAGTAAAGATAACAAAATCATTACTGTCAACTCACCATCAATTAAGAGATGTTAAATTGGGCATAAAAACATCTCTCTTAGAATTAGTGAAATTAGAATTTTTTTATAATCATCATCTTTCATTCAAATGTATTTGAGATGTTTTGTTTACTTAGGAATTGAAAATAAACAATGCTTAATAATTATTACTGCAAAAACATGAAAAAATAAATATTTACAAAATGTTATCTTAAGCAAGGTAAATTTCACCCCACCCTCTACCACCTAATGCAAAAATACTTTAGTTTTTGTCCCTTTTAAATTTTAGTATGTATTTTATTTTTTTAATTAAAAAAATTTTAAGCTCTTTATTGGCATATAATTGCTTTACACTGTTGTGCCAGTTTTTGTGTATAACGAAGTGAACCAACTGTATTTATACATATATCCCTATATCCCCTCCTCCTGTGACTCCTTTCCACCTCCCCTATCCCAGCCCTCTAAGTCATCACCCATTATCAAGTTGACCTCCCTTTGTTATGCAGCAGCTTCCCACTAGCTATCTATTTTACATTTGGTAGTGTATATATGTCAATGCTACTCTCACTTCGTCTCAGCTTCTCCTTCTCCCCCCACCCCCCGCCCTCACCCCCACGTCCTCAAGTCTGTTCTCTACATCTACATCTTTATTCTTGCCCTGTTGCTGGGTTCATCTGTACCATTTTTTTAGATTCCATATATATGAGTTAGCATACGGTATTTGTTTTTTTCTTTCTGGCTTACTTTTAGTATGTATTTTAAACATAACATATACATGTGGGTATGGAATTTTATCTTCTTTACTTATTTATTTTTCTAATGGTACATTTCAAAAAGGAATGCCAAGTTGACAGGGACCTAACAAGACAGGGAAGAACCAAGTTTTGGTAGTTCTAGATCTTTTAAAATCTGGATGGTTCTTCTTAAGACTAGTAAGAAATTATAATTAAAAATTAGGTACAAAAGTTAATATTTATCTAGAATTAAAAAGAAAACACACACAATGAATTCCAACTTTTAGAATCTGTTGACTGCCACAAGCATCATTAACTCCTAGGAACTTGGGAGGGATCCACATAAGCGAGAGATCTTGAAGTCTGAGTTCCTTGGCTTCTCAGAAAATCCACCCGTGTTTTATGCACTGTGGATAACTTATCATGTTTTTCCTATGTATTTGCAGGCAAGAAAAAAAAATGGACTGAACCCCAGAAACATGATAAATGCTTTGAAAATGGCTTTGGACTAAAAGAGGCTCCATGTGTTTCATAACAGAATCATTGTGCTTACGAAAAATACCTGTGAGGAGGTCATAGAATGCTGCTGCTGGAAGAGTTAAAGATATCTAATCTGATATTCTTACTTTATAATTGAAGAGAGTGAGTGACAGAGATGTGAACTGACTTGCACAGTAGCATATCTAGCTAAAAGAAGGCCAGAATGCAGCTTTTTTCCCAATATCAGTACACTTATATTTCTAATGTTGAAAAAAATAACTCTAGAATTATCCAAACTTTTAGTGCTACTAAATTCTGTAAATTGATCCAGTTAGAGAGATAGGGAAGAAGATGATGGAGGAAAACAAAGGAAACTAGGAGCCAATGGGCATTTACTATGTGTTAGTAACTGTGCTTTGTTCTTTATAATATAGTCTCATTTAATAATCACAAAATCGCTGTCCTCATTTTACAGGTGAGGACACTGAAACTCAAAGATGATCTATGACTTGGTTTAGTTTTCTTTCTACTGCAAATTAGCTCGTAAAAACAAGGGGCCCTATGTATTGCTGCATATATATGCCTTTGTCATTTCTACCTCTACATCTTTTCTTGAGCTTTCAAATATCTTTTTCACCTGTCAAATGATTAATTATCCTTTGAACACAAGATTAACTGTCATAGATTCTTCCCAAACATAGCATGGGAATGCATCAGTGTACTCACATACAAACAGCTCCCATAAAGACAGCATGTAACAAGTAGTATATCAGTGTTAGAACAAGGTTGCTTAAGAGATCATCAAAGGGATGTCTTTCCAGGATGGTCTGTCCTGAGAAAGCTTAAGAGAAGCCATTGCATTGAACTATATTTTGAGGAACTGATGATAAAAAGACATACTACTCCAAGTAAACCATGTGAAGTTTGAAAAGTATTTCCCAACTTGACTAAAGTAAAGTCTTTGGTTGAAAAGTGGTACAAAGGAATGCTGATGAACTGGTTAGGACCTGTATTAGAAGTCTTGCTTATTGATGCAAAACAATTTGTGTTTCAGTTAATAGCTAAATGTAAACATGCTGGGGATTTTTATTATGGTGACATTAACAAAGAAATAGCTTTCAGAAAATTGTCATCAGTATATAGAATATGAGGAGAGAAAATAAGATTGCAGAAGGTAAGTGAGAAAGTTGTTAAAAGCAAGATGTGAGTAATTAGAAATGGAAATGATAAGTATCCTATTTATAATATCAAACTTACCATTAGTTTTTCTGAAGGCAGAATCATGCTTCTGTCTTCACGTTACCTACCTTATTTTTGTCTCAGTTCTGCAAATACAGAGACTGCTCCACTAGAATTCATGAGTGACAGTTTATTTTCTAAATCTCTTGCTTCTCATTAGTACGTCACTCTTCCCTTCTGATCTGACCTCTAATCCCCCAGTCAATAGAACATGAGACAGTGACAAGTTCCTTTGACTCTTCAATCAATTAGTAGGTGGCTTAGCAAAGATTAATACTGATGATCATCATTCTTTGTCTGACATTATCATTCAGACATCTGAGAAGATGGACCATTAGACCATATTCAAAGTACTGAAACACGTAGGAGTTTGATAAAAATAATAACTGAAACACGTAGGAGTTTGATAAAAATAATAACTTTTTGATTGTGCTCAAATACTTGTATTTTATGCTATATAAAATACAACTCGTGAGCTATGAATCCAATTGTACTTTTATTTGTTTTTTCCTTTATCTACTTATCAGCAAAACTGAAATAAGACAAATGTAATATTTTCCAGATATTATGTTAATGTAGAAATAATGTGGGAGTAGGTGATTTATGTTTGGGTATATTATGAAGACTTATAGGGATTTCAGTTTGTTTTACAAACTGAATGTTTGTAAATGTTTAATAAATGTTACAAATGTTTAATAAAAGCGATCTATATTTCTAATACTTGGATTGATATATGCCAAGATTCTCTAAGTATCTACCATTTAAGAAGAAATCTATTGGAGAGATTATAAAGAGAACAGTTATTCAGCCATATCCTGCAATCTTAGGAGCAAGTGAGGTAGGGTAAATGAAGTAAATTAAAACTGGCAGAAAATTATATATTTGGCATCCTAACAGACTCTTAGGTCTCTGGGAATGGGTCTCAGGGTTTTAAAGATTTGGGTTGGGACACCTGTTGTGTGGTTTTCTAGGCTTGAACCCTATTTGTTGCAAAGGTAGTTTGAGAGGGCAATGCAGATGCTTAGAGAAGAAGTTATTCCTAAAAGTTTTGTTAAAAGAATACTAACTTTAGAATCTATTCCGGAGCTTCTTAAAGGGGTAGCATCATAGAAGATGTTGCATTGACTGCATTTTGAGAATTGACAATGTAAATAGATACCATTCCAAGTAAACTCTGAGCAGAGACCCATTGAATTAGAATCCCTGGTAGGAGAATGTCAAATCTGCATGATTAACAAATTTCACTCACTTGAGAACTTGAACAATGATTACTCTTAAAAGAAATATGCAAAACCTACATTTAATGTTTTCTTCAAAAAATTTAACAATTTTTTTTGTGATGTAAACATTTAAGATCTAATCTCAGAAAATTTCAAGTGTACAGTGCAATAACTAACTATAGTGAGTGCTAATTAATGTAATTTTGGTTATCATTTCACAATATATACACTTAACAAATCATCACATTGCACAGCTTCAGTAATTATTAGTATATGGGCAAACATGCCTCACAATCTCAGTTTCCCCAAATGTATTTATTTTAAAGCAAACCCAAGACATCGTACTGTTTCATATACAAATACACGAGTGTATTCATCTCTAAAAAGTAAAGACTCTTTTAAAACATACCACAGTTCATTCCAAAACATTAAAAATAACAATAATTTCTTAACATAATTAAATATCAGGTCTTTGTTAAAATTTTCCTGCTTGTCATATAAATGCATGTATGTGTTTTAAGTTTGTAGAAGTAGGATCCTAATGAAATCCATGCAGTATATTTAGTTGATACAACTCTGAATTTTCTTTCAGTTGGTAGCATTGCTGTTGAGTAGAATCTTCTGTGATGATGGGAAACTTCTGTATTCATAGTGTCCACTTGTGGCTATTGTGCCCTTGAAATGTGCTAGTGTGAATGAGGGCTTGAATTTTTTATTTATTTAATTTTTATGAATTAAAAGTTAAATAGCCACATATAGCAAGTGGCTACAGTATTGGAAAGTGAAGGTCAAATAAATGACCCTCCATCTCTCTTTTCTCTTTACTTACAATTTATATGTTAAAAATAGTCAGATTTTTTTGTCTAATCAGTATCCCATAGTCTGTATTCTATTGACTACATCCTTGAGAACATGTTGAACATCTTCCTCTGGTCATATATTTTCTGTAAATTAGTACCTGGATCTAGAAGTATGATCAACTTAAGATGGACTTTTGGCAGGAATATGCTGTAGCTAGTTGCTATTGTATTTTTCCATTAGCAGGTCTTTATATCTAATTGCTTCCTTATAGTGATTTTTGCCTAAATCCATGATGTCACCAGTGGTTACAAATAGTTTTATTCTAATTATGTCCTTTCTTTTCATCAAGACCAGGATACTCTTCTGAAGAGAAATTCCATTCTCAACTAAATAGTTATCAAGAAATACAGCACAGTAAGGCAAAATTGATTCTTGATTCTTAACCTTTCTTGCCAGTTTTCAAAATAATGACTAGTTTCTCTAGAACCCCATAATGTTGGTCAATTATTGTTATTATTCTCTTTAACACTATTATGAGCTTATGAATTTAAATAAATATGATATATCTCAATCCATTGCAATTATTCTTCTTGATAATCAAGTTGGCTCCTGATCACTTACATGATCCTAGGGAGTCTGTGAAAACTTTTTTTACTTCATTATATGATAATATGTTCCAGGCTCATCTAGTGTATTTCTTGGCTTAGATCTAGAATCAGTTGTATCTGAGAAGGCATTGATTACTTTAGTTGGAAAGAATTTTAGATACTACAACTTGATCACTAGGCTGGCCACTTTCTTTCCTATTAAAAGGTAACAATGACAGTAACAACAAAAGATTTAAAAAATGCCATTATGAGTTCATACCAGTGCTTCCCCAAAAAATCAGTATTCTAGGATTGTTCCTTAACTTCTCTGAACTTATATCTCGCTACCCCTTGTCCAATATAGAAAATCCTTATCTTTAAATGACATCAATATAAATTAGTCCTTTACCCCACAATACATGCATAATCTTTTCTGGATGGAAAATGAAATAATGTGTAAAATACTGGATTTTCAATAAAATAAAGGAAATTTTTACAGAGTAATATTGACTGTGTTAAAAAACAAAATTCAACTAAGTAAATTAAATGAAAGATTTTTATAGGCAGAAGGGAGTGGGAACAAGGAAGTTACACTAGGCAAAAATGTGAATTGGTTATGGCAAGGTCACTTTCATTTACAGCATGGCAGGGGTTTATCTGGTGGATTACCTACCTGCTGCTGATCAGGTGATTCCTTACTGATTGGCTTAAGATTTCATTTATGGGAGGGCCAAAATTGTAATTAAGTCTCAGTCTGGTGATGTGGGGCTTAGCATAAGTGACTCCATTTGGGGCCTGTTGTCTTGTTTTTAACAACTGTAAAAAGCATTATCTTTTAATACCACTTTTTACCATGAAATCCATACTTCTTTTTTTCAATCCAGATATATATTTGCACTTAACCCATTAGAATAAGCAAGACCCTTCAGCCAAGTGTAGGAAAGAAAGCATTTTTCCTTCTTCTCTTCTAGGTTCTTTGGCTGGCCTAATAATAAAATAGACATAAGACAGATCAATGGGAGAAAAAAAATTTAATTACATAGTTATAGGAACCCCACAAAAACATGAGACTGTAAGGTAGTCAGGCAATTGAGGCTTATATACCTGAGTGAAGTGGAAGGTGGTAGGGGTCTGGTGTCTCAAAGGGGAGGTAAATAATTCACAGGAAGATGAGAAGAGTAAATGTTTGGTAAACAAATGTTTACCAGGTCATGAAGATAAATCTTTCCTGTATAAAAAGTTATCTCTTGTAATAGCTCTCTTCCTTGTACAGGCCTTCCTGGTACAAGTCTTATCTAAATTCTTTTAGGCAGTTAAGGGAGAGGTACAAAGCTTTTCCTGAATCTTATGGTTCTTGTCATCACCTCAAAATAAACTATATGCCAAAGAGGTACATATAAGCATGACATAGTCTCCTCCCCCTCAGTGGGAAGTAAACCATTTGTGATAAAACATGAGTCTTTGAAGTGAAATTTATATTCATGAAAATAAAACTATAGAGCATGATTTATCTAACAAACACAAAATGCTTGGGGTTCAATAGGAAATTTAGAAAGAAGGGTCATATCTTCTTAGATTTAATATTGATCATTCTATTTTTTGAGCTGGTATATTTAAAATATATTTTTTTCAGGTGAATAGTATAAATATTTATAAAATAGAGTGAGATTTAGGCTTACTTATTTGGAAATAATATTTGTACACAATAAATCAGAATTTCAGTTTTTTGTATATGTTTAATTCAAAATGAGAGCAGTATTAATACATTAAAAAGCAATTTTCAATCTAATTTATAATAGAGGTAGAATTAATAAGAGCAGAAGTGATGTGGCCCTGTTCTATTATACCTATATTTTGGTCTACAGCACAACACACTATTTCTGAATTAGATTTTAAAAAACAATATTAGATTTAAAAATTTTTTGTCACCTACAAATTGGTACTTGCCATCTGTCTCTGCAAAGATCAAATTATGGGTAGCTACTGACCATCAACACCCCCTGGAAGGAGTTCAGGGTGAAAATCAGGAACGAGGCCCTCTGTGCTCTGGGAAAAACTGGCAGAACAGGTCTTCAGATAGATATTTTCAGGAAAAGATTTTATGAGCCCAATTCTTGCATCTCCTCATATCTAGAAAGGCACTAAAATCTTTTATGGTTACATCTGCTCCTTGTGACTTACAGTAACCTTCACAAGACTAACAGAAACCTCTGCAAAAACTATGTGCTTGACTGTGTGTACTCCCCCTTCACCAAAACCACATATGTACTGACCTTCCCCCCGATCTTTGGAGCAATTTCTAGAGCTGAGAGGCTGTCTCATGCGGTATAGTCCTCATTTTGCCCCAAACAAAACTTCGCTCACAACTGTCACATTGTGCTTTTTTTGTTTTTTCAGTTGACGTGTGTTTCTAGTTGTCAGTGCTTCCCAATCCTCAAAAAAGTACATTAGCATCGCTTTTGGAGGTGTAGGGGAAGAAAAACTATTTTCTTTTTACCCTTCTAAATTCTTGGCTTAGAATCCCTGTAATAAGGGACAGATTAACAGGAGAAAAATGGACAGAAGTTTAATAACATGTATATATTTCCTATATATATGGAAGACACCCAGGAAAACTAATTCCCCTAAATGGCCCAAGCCATTGCCTTAAATACCTTCTTAGCCAAAGACAAAAGAAAGCTGTTGAAGTGCGTGGAGCCAGTTGTGGGAAGTTTTCAGGCAGAGCACAGTAAATAAGGGAATGATTGTTATACAGATTTAAGTCTTGCCTACACCACTGATAAGAGTTTCTAGTGATTGAGTGGTCCTCCTCCTCAGCATACAGAAAGAAAAATGCCCTTACAAATGGAGATTTCCTTGAGAAAAGTAAATGTCTCTTGCAAAAAGATACCATCTACTAGGTTTTCAGAGTTCTCCTATGTCTGCTGTTTCTTAAAAAAATTTTTTTTTAAATAATGACCTGCCTCAAAGAGGCATTTTTAGGGGTGGCAAATTCTGCTCCCCTTCAGAGGTCCCCTGTGTGATGATTCTGATTACTCTGACTAGAGAGATTTGGAGTCCCACTCAGCCTTTTAAAATACAGGCAATCTAATACCTATCCTAAATAGAGAATTCCAAAAGAATTTACATTGTTTGAAAATGTGAGGTTTTCTTGTTATTGTATTTCTAAAAGGAAAAACAATATATGGCTTATATAATAACTTAGATGTGTTGACCTAAAAAAAATACACAACTTGAAGACTTGCAAGTTTAGTTTTATTTGGGGCAAAATGAGGACTGCAGCCTGGAAGACAGCATCCCAGGAAACAGCATCCCAGATAACTCTGAGAAACTGTTCGGAAGAGGTGGGAGAAAGGTCAGTATATATGTAATCTTGGTGAAGAAGGAGTACATGCAATCAGACACATATTTCTATAGAAGGTTTCTGCTAATCACGAGAAGCAGACATCACCATGAAGGAATTTAGTGCTTTTCTAGACAGGAGGAGATGAAGGATTGGCTTACAAAATCAGCTCCTGAAATCTATCTGTAGACCTGTTCTGCCTGTTTTTCCAAAGCCCAGAGTGCCTCATTCACAATCTCCACCCCAAATTCCCTTCAGGGGATGTTGAAGGTCAGCAGCTGCAGCAGAATGTGTGATTTAATCCTTGTAGAGATAGATGGCAAATGCCCATGGCAAGTGCCAATTTGTAGTTGACAGATGGAAAAAAAAAAACAAAAACAAAAAACCAGTTTGCCCTAACGAACGACTTCTAATCTGTACACTGAAAAAAATTAACTCATGGCTATTCTAAATACTCTAAAATAAAAATACTGAATCCATGTAGATTGCTTTTGAAAGTCTGTCATCTCTCTACCCGTCTCTCTCTCTCTCTCAATGGAAAGCAAAATAGGTATATGAATTCCATTTATTCATGAATCATTTTTTAGTACCCGTGAAAAATGACCTGCTATTCACTTCCTTTAGGACCTGTATATATTTCCTGCAGGTAATAGGAAATCAAATTTCCTAAGAAGAGCTTACCTCTACTTTCAAATGCAATCTACATGGATTCAGTAGTTTTATCTCAGATAGTTTTTAATCCTTCCAAGATATCTGAGATTTTATATCATTGCTTATTTTCAGGTGAGAAAAATCAAAGCCCACACAAATAATATGGCAGGGTCAGCACGTCACCTCAATTCTAATTCCAAAGTACATGTTCCTAATAATAAGGCATCTGTTGGCCACATGTGTTGGGAGAGGCAGAGTGAGTGGGAGGAAGCTACTTTGTATTTTTGGTGTTTCGATCTTAGGAAAGAGATGTTAGGCTATATTATTAAATAGATATTTTTAAATGATTCCAATATTGTGGATTTACCTACCTTAATTATATCAGTAAATGCAAACATAATAATTTAAAATAATAATTTGAGGCCTAAGAAAGAAAATGTGAGATAAAATTAGCTTTAATGTAAAATGGTAATTAACTGTTACATAAGAGTGGAGGATTCTGAACTAGCAACATCAACAGGGTAAACCTACTAATAGCCAATTAAGCTGGTTATGACTACTGGCCCTTCAGTTGAGTCCTTTGGTCTGCTCTTACTAAAACTGTACACTCATTAGAGTACAAACTGGCTATCATCTTCAGAAGATGATTTAGTCATTGCTTTAATACAGATTTATGTAAACTACATCTGTTTAATTAGTGAAGGCATAGAAGCTCAAAAAGACCCAGCTAAATCGGTTATGAAATTAAAAAATTGAAACCATAGAAAAAAATTAATGTCTCTTCATTTTATTCTATTTTATATAACGTCCAAGATTTTGAGAACTTTCGAAAGTTTAGGAGAAAATTTTTTAGAAATCCATGTCTCCTATGTTTGCATATGTGTATATAAATACATTATACGTATGTACACTTTTATGAGTATTTGCTTACATATATATGTATATGTATATGTTGACTGTGTATACATATATATATTTAATCAAATACTCATGAATATGCATATATGTATAATGTATATATCTACATATCTACATACACATATATTGATACATACACATTACACAAACAACATATATATGGATATTAAATGATTATGTGCTTTGTTCTAGGCATTCTTTTCAATAACCTTTAAATTTTAGAATATTTTTAGATTTGCGAGAACATTGCAAAGATAGTTCAAAGAGTTTCCATATAGTCTACACCCAGTTTCCCCTATTTTTAAAATCTTAAATTAGTATGGTACATTTCTTACAATTCACAAACCTATATTGATACATCATTATTAACTAAAGTCTGTCTTCTATTCAGATTTCCTTAACTTTTTACCTAATGTCCTTTGTCTGTTCCTGGATTCCATGTGGGACTATCATATGACATTTTGTGGTCATGCCTCCATGATCCTCTTGGCTCTGACTATTTCTAGGCACTCTTTTAATGACTTAACATTCACAATAGCCCCACAAGTGTGAGGCCCATTTTACAGATGAGAAAATCATGACTTTCAGGTACATTAAGTAAGAAGACATGGGATTTTAAATCAGAACTATCTGATTTTGATATCAACTATTTTTATACTACATCTCAGCCATTTTTATTTATATAATTTAAAAAATACCTGGTTATTGATGTACTAGATTTCTGTATGTCTTTTAAACAGCTCTATTTTCCACCTTACATGGAATACTCAGGAAAAGTGTAAAAACTCAAAAGTGAAATAAAAACTGAGTTCATACAGTGAAGGAATATTGGACCACATGTAGCTTTTCAAAAAGGCACATTGTAAAGTTATATGCAAAAACAGAGTAGTGGGTTGACACGTTTCTCCACATTTCTGTAACATTTTATTTTGATTATATGTTTAGCATAATATACATACCAGAGTTAGCATTCAACATTGTGATAGTCAGTGCTGACGGTTCCACAGAATACTGAGATCTCCAGCTTCTCTTGTCTGTGGAGCTAGACACAGAGACTTATGGCCATGAACACTGAAATTGAAGATCCTCTGTCTCTTTTCAGTCTGGAGTTCATGGGGCTGCCCATCTCAAGAGCACCCACAGGGTCTGGGGCAAGGAGCATTTTAATGGTGACCCTGACCATGGTGACTAGGATTCTTCCCTTGATTTCTCCTGAATTTCTGGATGCAATGATTTAAATGTTTGTATGCCCCCAAATTTAAATATTGAAATCCTCACCCTCAAATATGATGACATTAGGAGGTGGACCTTTGAGAGGTGTGTGAATGACGAGAATAGAGCCCTCAGGAATCAGATTAGTACTTTATAAAACACACAGAGATCCCTTGCTCCTCCTACCACATGAAGACACATGGAAAAGATGCTAGCTATGAATCAGGAAGAGGGCCTTCACTGGAACGTGACCAAAATGCAATCTTGAGCTTTGACTTCCTAGCATCTAGGACAGTGAGAAACAGGTTTCTGATGTTTGTAAGCTAACTAGCCTGTGGTATCTTACAATAGCAGCCTCCATGGACTAAGACATTGGGCCTTCAAAGATTCTGACATGATTTTAGAAAGGATTAAGACTCCTACTATATGACTGAGAAAGAATCTCTTGTCAGCTCTATGAGTCATTTATAAGTCAGATTTAGTTTATTCAAGCAACAGATGTGTGAAGGTTTCTTTTTTCTCCTGAGTCATTTTTTTTGTGTACTGATGCTTTATTCTGATGTAATTATAAGGTTGAAAGAGATTTAAGAGGATATTTATTTCAATGTTTTCCGAAGTGTGCATTATGAAACATAACATGCAAAAATCACTTTTGAGGGTCATACACTAGTTGTTTTAAATATAAATAGTATGGAAAATAGAATATACTGGGTATCAATGACATATATTCAATACCTATATATTCTAGAAAATATTGGAATATATAGCTATCAATAATAAATATTGTTTCACGAGGCCTACATGTGTTTATTAAGGATAATGTCAAAGGTATTTTGTAACATGGGGCATAGTCAAAACAAGATTGAAAACCACTGCTTGAACCCTATATGCTTTGCTTGAATACCTCCAGAGATGGAAAATTCACTACCTCCCCCCAACAACCAATATTGTATTGAACTAATTCTAAATAACCATAAGAGTATTCCCCTCTATTGAGTTGAAATAAACCTTGCTATAATTTCTTATATATCCCTATTAAGCATCATGCAATATGCCTAATCCTTCTACTACAGTTTAGCCATTTTATTTATTTAAAAAGTTATTTTCAATATTATTTTACCTTGGCTAAGTGTATTTCATTTGACCATTTATAACAAAAATATTCTCATCTCTCATATTCCTAACTTATTTTTTATAGTCCATAAATATGCAATTGTAGAAAAAGTTACCATGATTCACAAACTAAAGCCTTTGTGATATCTATCAAAATCTTCTGCAACTGCAAATACATGCACACAGTATTATAATGTGAGCTTTTATAAAATTATTTGTAGCTCTTAATCAGTCCTGGTGATTGAAGGAGAAACACATATTCTCTGGAAAGTAGTGTGAATGCAGCAACTGGTGGAAATCACATTTATCAACATTTTCATTTGCTGTCTGGGCCAGGCATTTAATTCTACAGAAGTTGCAGCTTCAAGTGCTTTTAATGAATTCACTGTATATACCTAAAGGCTGAGTAAAAAGAGAAGCTGGAGCAAATAGAGAATTACCACAAAAAACCTGACTGGCAGTTCCAATTTAGATCCTTCTACTCCTGTTACCCCAGGTTAAGCAGGCACACCTCTGAGCTGCTGCTACAGGCAAGCAATTCTAGGAGTGGTAAGTAGCTTGGTCACTTGATTTCCCAAATATCTTTCTTTTGCTGCTGATGGGTCATGGCCCACTTTCCACAGCCAAGTTTATCAGTTTGGTAAGACATCAATACAATTTAATGTCATGGGCAATTTGTATTGGATCAGTTACATGCCGGCTTAATAGAACAGAAGTTTTGACATTATTATGAAACATTTACATCATAAAAGTTATGAAAAATCCTATCTGTTGGCCTAAAATAATTTGACATTTCACTCTGCTCACTGAAAGAGGCCAAATTATGGATTTTCTTTTTAATGTTGAAGGGTTGATTCGCTTCTCATTAATTAAATCTCCAAAGTATTTGGAATTAAGCTGTCAGGTTTTATAAATGAAGCAAAAGGCATTCTAATTTCTCATTCTGAATATCTCAGAATTTAAATTACACCTCCTGAGAAGAAAAGAGCACTGCGATTGTGCCTTGATTCTTGGTATATCACTGCAGAAAAGAGAGGAGAATGTATTTCTATTACTTTGAGATAAACAATAGTGAAGTGGTTATTGGCAGCAAAGCATCTTTCAGCTAAAGCAGCGCAGTAAACCTGTGTGCAGTACATTGTCAGAACACTGCAGGGAGGATCTGGTATGTCCATTACAGGATTTTATGTTGTAAATCTATGAACTCACCTAGAACACAGTATATATTCATAAATTACTCTTAAAATCAAGACCTCTTTCATTTCCAAAATCTCATGGTAAACCACTGCAGATATATTAGAATTGCATCCTTAATTTGAAACAAGTAGCAAGCATTTATCAATATATATACTGAACATAGAGCAAGAGACAGAAGACATAGAATTGTGTCACTACCCAGGAGAAGTTTAAAATCTACTAAGAGTTCAGGCATGTGATGTATGTCAAGGTCAGTTAAAGGCACTATAAACCAAAAGAATTAGAGGATGCAATAGCATCTGTACTATGGAAAATACAAAATATTAAATGGGCCTTGAGGAAAATGTAGGATTCAGATTTTTAGAAAGATAGAAGAAGGATTTTGAAATGGGATTATTAAATATTAGCGGCTCTCCTTAAATTCCTTAATCCTAAGAATTACTTGGGCCATGTCTTAGGACATTTCAGCGGCTAGGACAGGATACCGCAGACTGGGTGGCTTATAAAACAGAACTGTATACCTAGTACCACAGTTCCAGAGGCTGGGAATTTCATGATTAGGGTGCCAGCAGATTCAGTGTCCAATGAGAGCCAAATTCCTTTTCCATAGAGGACTCTCTTTGTGCCAAGTCCCCACAAGGAGGAAAGGCGCTCCCCCAGGTCTCCTTTATAAGGGCGTTAATCCTATTCATGAGAGCTCTATGCTCATGACTTAACTCCCAAAGGCCGGCAGCCAAATACCATCACATTGGGAATTAGGATTTAACATATAAATTTTGAAGGGACACAAACATTCAGTCTACGGCAGAAGGAATGTTAAAAGGTATTATACACACCATACCTAATGAATTGAGAAAGTCATTGGATGGACAGATGGAGTGGAGCTACATATTTTTAACTAAAACAAAGAAAATAAATCAAAAACCCTTGATCTATTGTCCCATTTTCTGTTTCCTTTTATACAAATACTGTGAAAAATAGGTGTATTCTTCATGAACCTAATCCTGGTATTTCCTCCTATATTCTCGAACACATAAGAAAATCAGCCTTTTCCCCACTATTTTACTTAGGCTCTTACCAAGGTCGAGAAATGTTTCCAGTTGGCAATTCTAATGTCAGTCTTCATCAGTGAGTACCAGATGTCCTGGTGTCTCTGGATATGGGGTGTCAGTAATAAAATTAGGAGAGTTCTGAGTGAAATGGGACAATTGATCATCTCCTCCTTTTGGAACCACTCTCTTTCTTTTTTCTTTTTTAAGCTGCATTGAGTCTTCATTGCTGCGTGTGGGCTTTCTCTAGTTGCAGCGAGCGGGGGCTACTCTTCCTTGCAGTGCATGGGCTCCTCAGTGCAGTGGCTTCTCTTGTTGCAGAGCACAGGCTCTAGGCACACAGGCTCCAGTAGTTGTAGCTCACAGGCTCAGTAGTTGTGGTGCATGGGCTCAGTTGCTCTGTGGCGTGTGGGATCTTCCTGGACCAGGGATCGAACCTGTGTCCCCTGCATTGGCAGGAGAATACTCAACCACTGCGTAACCAGGGAAGTCCCAAAACCACACTCTTTCCTTGACCTGAAGAAAAACACTTTGATGTTTCTTGTTCTGCATTATAGGCCACTGCTTTGCTGGCTTCTACCTCTCTGACATCATTTTACTTTCATCTTCCATCTCCATCACTCGGCTCATACCACACTGGCTTCCGTGCTGTCTCTGGACCACTGAAGTAATACCATCAGAGTAGTTGTGCTTTTTCTTTACTTTGTCACTACTGCACTCATGTTGTGCCTGTAGATATCGGCTTGACCATCTCTGTCACTTCATTTAGATCTCTTCAGTAATGTGATCTTCACAAAGGTACCACTAATGAATAGCACATATATATCACACATCATCTCTATGGATTTAGGCTTTTTTTTCTTCATGAACTTTATCATCATCTGATTTAATTATATTTATATACATACATAAATATATGTTTAGCATACTTTAAGAGATTAATACATATTTAGTATAAGAAAATATAATAACATATCTGTTCTCCAACTAATATTTTTTAGTTTGATTTTATACTAAGGATTTAATTTTTTAAACAGTAATAACCTGAATCAGATTTTCTTTCTTTAATTAATTTTGTTTTTATTTTGTTAGAAATTTTCTATTTTTAAAATTTTTTAGCATTCTTTACCTTTATTTGTATCCTCTTTTAGTGTCTAATATTGGTATTTAATGTCTTCTCTTTTATTCTTTCAAAGATCCAGCTTTCATTCTTCTTCATATTTCCTATTGTTTTTTTGTTTTCCATTTTGCAAATCTCTATTACTATAAGGAACTCTATTACTTCCTTCCATCCACTTTCTTTAGGATTATTTTGTTATTCTTTTGCCAACTTCTAGATTTAGAAGCCACCTTATTACTTTCCAGTTTTTAAATTTTTCAATAGCATACCTACAACTATAAATTTTAGTGTAACTCAAATTTAGATAAATTTTAATAATCCCCCCAATTTAGCTCTATTTTAGTAATTCCATTTCTTATTCTTAAACATAGTTGGTAACTTTTATAATTGTTATTTTACCTATAGATTATGTAATAGTTTGTGTTACAGAATATATATGAAGTATTTTTGGCTCTATACCTGAGTTTATTTCTCAGTGGGCAGCAATTATGCACTGCACATTATCACATCATTAGTGTTTGTTGACAGCAACCTAATGAGGTAGATACTATAATTATTCCCACTTTGTAGATTGGAAAACTGAAGAATATAGCTGGTAAGAAACACACAAATGGTGGAATTTGTAATTAAACCCAGGAAGTTTGTCTCTAGAGGCATTTCTTAGTGTGTATTATTTCAATATCGTTTTGATTCCTTCTTTGATTTTTTGGGGGAATTTTCACTGCTCATTTTTCAGATTTTATAGAACATTTTATTATTTCCACTTCTTGTAGATCTGATTATCCTTTTTGTTGGGTGTAATACCTCCATTATTGATCCTCTCATACAGTTTTCAATTTTATTATTATGACAATTTTATTTTAATTTGTAGCCAGCGTTTTTGTACGGGGGGAAACATCAACTGTTTTTTATACACAGATCATCAGGAAGAATACATGATGTCCTGTACTGGCGTAGGAGTGGGGTATAGAGGTTTTCCAGTCTTTTTAAATGGAGGGGCATCCCTTTCTGTGCCTCAGCTTACTAAATTGTCACTTGAAGATGACTGAGGGAGAAATGCTTCTGTGCAGAGAGAAATGGTACTTAATTTTATCTAAAGGCCAACAGTAGGTAAAGTAAAATATTTATAGCTCTTCATAGAGAGTATAGATTCAGTTATTTTCAAAAAATCTCGTTTTTATCTTTATAAAGTTTGGACTTACAAAAGAATTTATGTACTGTTAAATAGAGCTCTTTGAAATAAATGCGCCCAGTCTGCCTATCAGAATCAAGGTTCTATTTCTCAGAGAAACGTTGTTGTATGTCAATCATCATTTCATCGAATACACAAGGTTTTGGTGAAATGATGATAGACATACAGCACATTTATTAAGATGTCTCTATGTGCCAGGTAGCATGCTAAAAAGAGAAAGAAATCTGTCCTATGTGACATGACTCATAACAAATAATAAAAGCAGAGCTGGTACATTTTTCCAAAGGTATGTATGTATGTATGTATTTACGTATTTATTTGTTTGGCTGCACCATGTCTTAGTTGCAGTGTGTGGGATCTTTAGTTGTGTGTGGGATCTTTTAGTTGTGGCATGACAGATCTTTTGTTGAGGCATGAGAGCTCTTAGTTGCAGCATGCGGGATCTAGTTCCCTGACCAGGAATTGAATCCGGGACCCCTGCATTGGGAGCACAGAGTCTTAACTGCTGGACCACCAGGGAAGTCCCCCAAATCTTATTTCTAAACATAATATTATACTTTAGCAGCTTCGCCTTCCTTTAGAATCCTCCTCAACCCAGATTTGTAGTTGTTAGGGGTAGTTACAAAATACACTACTTATTTTCAAATTCACAGTTCTATTATAGATGTTGAAAAGGAAACCATTTAGGGAAGGAGTGGAGGGAAAAAAAACAATATAATCATAGGATGTGTCCAAATTCTTTATTTGATAAACAGTTTCATTCCAACATTCTAAAATTCTTTCTGTGTCAAAAGTTCTGAAAGAGTTGAAATTACTTTTCCTAGCTTGTCTGCAAGCAGGGTTTCAGTTAGAGTTAGCTGAAGAACTTGCTTGAGATGGAAAGTAGAATAAAAAAAACAAAACAAAACTATTATTCTTGGTGAAAGCTTGAAGCAGGCATGTGGCATATGTATATGATAGATGTGGTGTTTTGCCCAGGCTATTCAAGAATGTCCCTAAGAATCATGCCCTCTGGTGCTTTTCAGAAGTTGCCATCACCTGTGGTGCCTCCCTTAAGATTCTTGAACTTTCCAATTTTCTGAAAAACAGATACATTCTTTCTAACTTTTGTTTTCCCAGTCCTAATTGTAGTTTAAGATTCGACCTCTTACTTGAAACACATAGAGTGGCTTGTGTATAAATGAAAAATTTTAAGTGAGACAAAGGAAGTTCAAAATAACATAATGTCAAAAATCCAGTATTGAATTAAAAGCAAGTTAGCACACAAGGAAACTTTGTAGTAAAGAATAATCAAGGGAAAAAAAAAATGACCATAGAGAGACACATGTGGAAGCTTTGGATAATTGAATTCGCTATCATAGAGTTTAAAAGTATACTTAAAATAATAGAATGTAAAAAAGAGGTAAAAGACAAGATTGATTATGCTGGTTTGAGACTTTGCATATCTAGCAAGTTCCTGGGTATTGCTGATGCTACTGGTCTGGGTACCACATTTTAATAACTACTGCTTTAGAGGATGCTGTCAGTGTGTGGAACCCTTTTCTATTATAGAGGATGCAGTCACAATTTGGATATCAGTTTAATTCACATATGTGTGCCCATCCCCCAGTTTGTCTGTACTTCAAACCTAGTAATTTATATTGCAGCCTCTTCAGATAACTTGATTTTGCCCAGACATGGAAAGAACGAGAATTACTTGTAATATTTGTCCCTTTAGAGCAACCTGTATCCAGTGACTTATTGGTAAATAAATGAATAAATAAAAGCACAGCTCTTTCTCTGAGATAGGACAAATTCTTCAGTACAATTTACATGCCAGAATTTCCTGTGACATCATGTTGAGATGGGGATTCTACTTGACATTATGTCCCTTGCTTGATTCCATTCCCTTTTCTTTCCTGTTTTCATGCTCTTCCCTGCTTCTCTTTGACTAATTGCCTTAATAAATCAAGTGTACAAGTACAAGAAAATTCCAGAAACTGTATCATCTGTAGGCTTTTTCTATTACCTGGTTGTCATCTCTTAGCTATTATTATTGTTATCTCTTCTTATATCTGATAATTTTTGATGGACTGCTAGGCACCGACAAAAACAAACAAAAACAACGCACTGTCCAATAAAGCATCCATTAACTATATGTAGCTATTTACATTAAAATTTAAAATAGTCAAAATTAAATAGAATTAAAAATTATGTTCTTAAGTCACTGTAGCCACCTTTCAAGTATTCAGTAGCCACATGTGGCTAGTAGCTATATTTTTGGACATTGCAGCTGCCACAGTAACAAAGTTTTATTGGAAAGTTCTATTTTAGAGCCTTTGATGGATATCGTTTTCCTACAATGAGGGTTTATATATAGTCTGATCACACTATTCCAATTAAAGGAAGCAATAATTAACTTTACATTTAGTTTTCTTAAGTTATGTCATTTTGGATTTGCCTTTGCTCCTAGGGTGTATCCCATATGAGTTCTCAAATAGTAACCTGGTGGTCTCTTAACTCTATTTTTTGTATCCTCAGCACAATGGAATTGTTGAAGGCTCTTTTTAGTTTAGTTGCTCCTACCTACTGCATTTTGCTTCTATCCTAAAAGCCTCATGCACAGTCTAGGAATAGAGAAAAATCCTTTGTGTGGGGAACTAGGACAGATTTGGTTTCACTTCTCTGTGGTTCTTTTTTCTACAGGATCTTGTCCCCTCCAGTTGTGAAATTTAACTTTCTCTCCCTAGTCCCATGACTCTACCAAAGATTCTGGGCTTGAGAGTTCTGGTTTGTTGGTCAGTTCATGTAAGAATTGATGAAAATTTAGAGGAAGAAAGCTTCAAAGATCATTGAACTCACTGCAGAACATTTTTCTTCTGTCTGGTGTCTTGGTCTTTAAATTCCTGACTGACCTATATGCCCTTCTACACCTTTATTACTATAATAAACCTTTCTTTGTCTTTTCCCCTCCTTCTTATTTGAATTGTTAAATCTGCACCTGCATATCTTTCATCGGTTTTCAGCATCTTTTCTTTAAATACTGCTTCGGGCTTATTTTATCGCTTCTCTCTTTGCAAGTCTCCCATTATCCATGTTAAGACTACATTACTGTTCCTCTATATTATTCTCTCTTCTGTATTTAATATCCATTTCTCTTTTCTGCTTCCATTCTGAAATTTTTCTTTAACCCTATGTTCCAACTCATTTTTCTCTTTTCATCTTGGTCTACTATCTTGTTAAACTCATTTATTTTTATTGAATTTTTTTACTTTCCAATCCTCTGCCAAATTTTCTATCTTGTTTTTTATCTTTTGAACATATTAAGCATTGTCTGGATAATTACATCATATGGATCTCTTCTGAGTCTGTTTTTCCTTTTTTTTTTTTCTTGTATGTGTTTTTGTTTTGTATTAATGGTGTATCTTTTTTCCTTTGTAAGTTAATGGGTAAAGTTGTACTCAAATAAACTATAAAAATGGTAGAAATAATTAAAGGGCTATAATTAGTTTATATCCTTCTAAAGAAGATTTTTATTTACTCTTATCAGGTGCTAAGGGCAATGGGACCCCAGATAACCTTAACATTTTCATAGGAGTTTAGATTATTTGAAGTGGTGCTGCTTTTCTTGAAAGTGCCAGTATTTTTCCAATTCAATCTTACCTCTAGAGATTAGCATTTTATGTTCTCAAGACAAAGCATAGAGGGTTTAAAAGCTTCCTCAACTTGCCTGCTCCTGGACTTCATTTATATATATATATCTCCAATAGAGGTCATTTATATATGGAGTTAGCCTTTCTCACTGGTGTTAGTGGGAAATTAACTTCAGGTAACACTACTAAAAATGTTTTAAACTAGAATATGTGTCTAAAAAAATTTCTTAGCATTCACAGTTGTGAAGGCTTAATTAGAAATAATATAACAAATACTTATTTCTGGTATTAAATATATTCAGAAGAAAGAAGCATTAAATATGGTTACAAACATTTATTACATGGTTATCTACCAGTATATTAAGATGCATATTTCACTATATTTTTTAAATGATAACAATATGTATCTATGTATTTATTTAATTTTTTTTTAATTAATTAATTAATTTATTGGCTACGTTGGATCTTCATTGCTGCACACGGGCTTTCTCTAGCTGCGGTGAGCTGGGGCTACTCTTTGTTGCAGTGCGCGGGCTTCTTATTACAGTGGCTTCTCTTGTTGTGGAGCACGGGCTCTAGGTGCATGAGCTTCAGTAGTTGTGGCACGTGGGCTCAATAGTTGTGACTCATGGGCTCTAGAGCACAGGCTCAATAGTTGTGGCGCACGGGCTTAGTTGCTCCACGACATGTGGTATCTCCCTGGAGCAGGGATCAAACCCGTGTCCCCTGCATTGGCAGACAGATTCTTATCCACTGCGCCACCTAGGAAGTCCTCATATTTCAGTATATTTTATTTATTCCTCTAAAATAGGTCATTAACTGCCAGAAAAAGGATGTAGTAGGTAGAGGAATATGATACCCATGTATAGGGTATGATAGAGTATGAGGGTAAAATAACTGTTAAAAATATTTTTTAAATTTAAAAGCATATGTAGCTAAATACACACTTTTTTTGTGCAATTCTTCATGGTCCTTTATATTTCAAATACATTTCAATGAAATTTTTATACAAGTACATATTGATAGAGTTATTTTTATTTTTTTATTGCTTACTGTGGAGCCTGGCATTTAGAGAAATACTAGTAAATACCTCAGAGCCTCAGAGCTACATCTGAATAAATTACAGTTCCTGTTTTCTGGATGCTGTTTCTCATGCGTATATATGCATGAATCATTTAATAGTTCTTTCTTCGCATGCCTATTCCAGTAAAATGCTGTTGGATTGTTTTTAAATTCTTGTTTCACAGTCTTACTCATTTTCTTGGTTGTACTATAAATATTTCAGCCCTTTTCCACCTCTCCATATAATTTTGTCCTTCACAATGTTTAAATAATTGCTTTTGATTGACTAGAAAAAATATTCTTCATTATGAAACTTTTTTCTTAGTAAATTAGAAGTTAGAAAAAACAACATATTTTCCAATAAAATATCACATGGTTAGAGAATGTAAGACTGTAAAATAATATGAAATTATTTTTGTTTATTATTTTGAACCATTGCTTCTTTGTATTTTAGTCTTCAAGATTGTTGTTTGGAAGTCTGGAATCAACCTGACTCTTGTAACTTAAAGATATAGGCTTTTATAACTTTTTTATTTATCCTGGGATATTTGAAATTTTATTTGGAAGTGTATCTGTATGGATTTGTTTTTTAATTCACTGTAGTATCCAAAAAGTTGTTCATTTCTTTAAATAAGATATATCATCTCCCCTGGAAAGTAGGTCCTTGGGTAGCGGAGGAAATAAGGATTTTAATTTCTGATTTTAGTGTTGGTGTTTAGCTCCATAACTCTAAACAATATAATTGTATATTTAGTTCTCAATTTTCTGATTATAAACAAAGTTTATTTATTTGTCACTATGAAACATGAAGAATTTATATCACTGACACTTCCATCATCTCCATTCCTATTCCTTTTTATAGATTATATTATATATTTATCACCATATGTCACAACTTGCTAGTTTAGACAGTATCTCAACTTTCTGTCTTTTAGTAGGAGGAAGTCAACATACCCACCTCCAAACACTATTTTATCACTCACTATTCCCCATAGCTACCCACTTTACTATTTCTTCTATACCACCAGTTCATTACATTTGTACTCTGGTAAATAAAATCAAATCTTCCAGGATATGCTCATAGGTTGATTCCAGTTTTCAAAGTCAACATTGTGGCTATAAATATCATTTACTCTAGAAATGAAATAGTGAGTTTGGGCTTATAGAGGTGGGTATGTGATCCTATTCATTATAATGCTGCTTTATAAAGGAAAAAGATACCTAATGGAAATTTGTAGAGAAGGCATGGGAAAGAAAAACTCATAAAAAGCATTGTTAAAATTTAAATTTTGATAGTCAACTTCTCAATAACATCATCTTGCATTTTTATCATATCACAAGTAACTGACATTTAAATTTCCTTTTGAAATCATTACATTTGGAATATTCTCTTATTTGTACTAATTTAGACTGACTTCTTTCTAGACTTGATACATAACTCACATCTTGGAATTAAAGAAACTCCATCAAGAATGTTTTTACTTAAAGTCTTGGCAGTTGTTTTGGATTTTACTGATCTTAATCAGAGAATATGTAAAATCGTTAATTTCTAGAAAGTGGTATTTCCTCTATCTTAGTATGTACTAAATTATGTAAATTGTTTCAGGAATACTGAATAGAACATTACTCTATTTATAATCAGTTTTTTTTTTTTTCCTGAACTATTTCAGCCTAGTTGAAAAGCTAATTGCAGGGTCTTTTTCTTGGCCATCAAAAAATAATGTGTATCAGACTGGCCCACTTTTTGTAAATAATTTTTAACTGGAAAGCATATATGAATCAACTATTTTCACAATAAATGGACCCCTGATTCTTGAAAGAAAAGAAACACACAAAGTGAGCTCTACTTTCATCCCAAAATTCTATCTAAATGTACTTTACAAAGAAAAAATTTACTTTACAAAATACACGCAGAGAATTGGAGTCCAGACAAATAGTAGCATATGCTACTGGGCAGAGAAAACTGATTAGAGTTTAGGGTAATTGAGATGGCTAGGATTCACATGCCAGTTACCAGAAATGAGGGACATATAAAGAAAGGAAACTCCATAAATCTACAAATAGTTTTCCTTAAAATATTTGCAGAATAATTAGCTAAACCTGTGCAGGGCGGAGATTCTGTGGCTCATTTAGAACCAAGGCATTGAATTTCTGACTATACAGAGTAAGGAGACCTTACTGAATAACATGGGTATTCATTCAAGCCTTAGAAAGGCAAAACCTCAAAAGCAGAGCTATTCTTGACTAATAAACAGGACTAAACTAAGCATTCTAACAAAGTTTAAAAACAAGAATTGACAAGCTGAGTATATCAGTAAATTATTTGCCAACAAGGACAAATGTAAAACTCCTGAAAAGGACAACAACAACAACAACAGAATTTTAACAATAGCATCCACAATGCCCACCATACAGTAAAAATTACTAGACATAAGCAGAAGCAGGAAAATTTCATTCTACTCATCCTTTGTGTTACTGTCATGCATTTTACTTCCAGAAATACTATAAATTATTCTATGTTATTATTGTTATATGTGGCAACATGTGCTTAATGAAAATAATCAATAAAACATTTTATGTTAACTCACATAGTAAACATCATTGATGTTCTTTATTTCTTTGAATAGCTCCAAGTTCTTTTGTTTTTTAATTTTTATTTTTTTATTTATTGGCTGCCTTGGGTCTTCGTAGCTGTGGGTGGGCTTTCTCTAGTTGCTGAGAGCAGGGCTACGCTTCACTGCAGTGCGTGGGCTTCTCATTGCAGTGGCTGCTCTTATTGTGGCACACAGGCTCTAAGCATGCAGGCTTCAGTAGTTGTGGCATGTGGGTTCAGTAGTTGTGGCTTGCAGGCTCTAGTGTGCAGGCTCAGTAGTTGTGGCTCATGGGCTTAGTTGCTCTGAGGCATGTGAGATTTTCCTGGACCAGGGATCGAACTCACGTCCTCTGCATTAGCAGGTGGATTCCAATCCACTGTGCCACCAGGGAAGTCCCTCCAGGTTTCTTTCTGGTAATATTTCCCTTCAACTAAGAAATGTTCTTATTGTTTTCTATAGATCATTTCTGTGAGTAAAGAATTATTTCAGCTTTTATTTATTTTTAGATGCTTTTATGTTAACTTAATTTTTAAAAGATATTTGTAGTAGCTATTAAATTAGAAGTTGACAAGTTTGGTTTTTTTCATTTGTTTTCGGCAATTAATGATGTTCACTTTTTATTTTCTTTCATTGTTTCTCATGACAGTTTAGTACTCAGTATTTTGTCATGAATGCACGAATGTACTATTTTCTGAATTCAATTTAATTTTTTTCTATATTTTAATTTGCTGTATATGTTGTTTATTGTATGATTTTTACCTCATATGTAAAGTTGTAAAATATTAATTTAAAGGACATTACAAGATAAATTCAGACTGACTATTGTAATCTGAGTGGAAGCAATAAAATAAATTATTACATACATAAACTAAAACACTGAGTTTAAATAGATAAGATCAGAGACAAAATGAAATCCAAAATATCTTGCTTCTCAAAAAGAAGGTTGAAATCAAGAAAGAGGAAATAAAGAACAGGTGAAGCAAATAAAAAATAGACATGCTTAAAAATCAAGCATGTCAATAATTGCACTTAAAATTGATAGTATGATTTAATTAGAAACCAGTTCTTTTTAGGCTAAAGAAGCAAGATGCAAATATATTCCACCAATAAGAAATGCACTATAAACATAAAGATAGAACTAAAGAAAAAGGAATAGAGAAATATGGACAATCAAACATTTAGCATTCGAATATGAGAATGGCTATATTAATGCTAGAAAATTAGATTTGAAGAGAAAGAGTAACATCTAAAGATACAAATAGTCATTTCTACTGATAGAAATGCCAATTCATTGAAGAATTTAAAATAAACCTAAATGTTTGTGCATCTAATAACATTGTCATAATGTATAAGGCAAAACCCACTGGATCTAAAGATAGGAGGAAGACAAATCCACAATTACAAATATTAACAATCTTCTTTTCTTCTTTCATTATTTGACAAAAGTCTTTATGAATCAGAAGGTTTGAATACTACCATGAAATTTCATCTCCTTAATGTTAATGTCACATAATAACCAATGACTACAGAATGTTGTCTTTACAAATACCTTGGGAGTTTGACCAAGAGAGACCATATTCAAGACCATAAAACATCTCTCAATAAATTACAAAGTCATAAGAGTATCTTCTCTGACCACAGTGGATTTATATTAGAAATCAGTAACAATTAGCTACCTGGAATATCGCCCAAAGATTTAGAAATTAAACAACATACATAAATAACTAATAGGTTGAATAAATCAAAATGAAAGACTTGAAAATATTTCAAAGTAACTGGTAATGAAAATGCAAGGTAATAATAATTTACAAAATATAACTAAAGCAGTACTTAGAAACTTTAAATGCTTATGTTAGAACAGAAGAAAGGTTAAAATTCATTATGTGAAAATTCATTCAATTTTAAGCTTCTGCCTTAAAAAGCTATTAAAAGGAACAAAGTATGTAGAAAAAAGAAAATAATAAAGTTTATAAATAACAATAATAAAGTTAATAATAATAGAAAGTTATTGCAAAAGTAATGAAACAAATGTTACTATTTTTAAAGTTAATGAAATTAACAAGAACCTAAATGGAATGATGGAGTTGGGTGAGAGATAGAGAGGAGACACAAAAATACAAATTACAAATTATCATTATAATATTGGGAATTAAAGGAGGAAGGAAATCTCAAATCCTACAACACTAAATAGATGTTAGAAGGAATGTTACAACAACTTTATGCCAATAAATTATTTAAAAATTTCAGGTAAAATAGATAAGTTCCTCTAAGATACAAATCACCAAAATTAAAATGAGACATGTAAATAACCCTATATCTGTTAAACATTTAGGTAGTTTGTAATTAAAAACTTTCCCACAAAAAGGAAACTCAAGGCTGAGATGACTATACTAGTGAATTCTATCAAATATTTTAAAAATAAATGATACCAAAAACAAAATTCTTCCAAAAAATGGAACAGTAGGGAATACTCCCAAATAATTTTTGGGATCAGCATTATCCTTGCAACAAAACCTGACAAAGATATTGCAACCAAAAATAACCAAAACCCAATATCCTTCATGAATACTAATGCAAATATCTAGTAACATATAAAAAATATATTTTATATGGATGAGATATTTATCCTTGTGTTGAAAGCTAGGTTTGATATCTGAAAATGAACATAATCATCTTTTCAATGCAAAAATACTTGGACAATATTCAAACAATATTCATAATTAAAATTATGGAAAACCCCACAATACATAGAAGCTTACTCATCTTGATAAAAGGCATTAAAAAAAAAACTTTGCTGGTAACATTCTAAATGATGAATGATTGAGTCTTAAAGCAAGGATAAGGCCAGGAGGCTGACTCTCACTACATTCATTCACCACTGTACTGGAGTTCCTAATTCTAATAAGGATGGAAAAGAAATAAAAGGCATGCATATCAGAAAAGAAGATGTAAAATTTCACAGATTGCAAATTTCAACAATTATGGAAAACTTGATCATATAAATAGAAAATTCTCAGGAATTGAAAAAATGATTTTACTAGAATCAATAAGTAAAATTAGCAATAATCAAGATAAGATCCTAGAAACACCCATTCTACTAGGACTGAATCACAAAGAAATAGAAGATCTGAGAGACCAATTACTATCAAGGAGATTAAATCAGTAATCAAACTCCCAACAAAGAAAAATCCAGGACAAATGTCTTCAGAGGTCAATGCTAGCAAACACCAAAAGAAGAATTAATACAAATCCTTCTCAAACTCTTTCAAAAAATATAAGAGGAGGGATAAATTCCAAACACATTTTTCAAGGTTGGCATTACCCTGATACCAAATCAGACAAAGATACAAATAAACAATATTACAGGTCAATATTCCAGATGAACATAGATGTAAAAGTCCTTAACAAAATATAAACAGCAAATTCAATGGTACATGAAAAGAATCATACACCATGATTAAATATGATTTATTCTATGGAGGCAAAAATGGTTCAACATTTGCAAATCAATAAATGTGGTACACCACACTAACAAAACGAAGGATAAGAATTGTGGGAGCATCTCAATAAATGCAGAAGAAGCATTTGACAAAATATACTTTCATAATTAAAAACTTTCAATAAATTGAGCATATAAAGAATGTACTTCTGTACAATAAAGGCCATATATGATGAGCCCCAGGTAACATACTTAACAGTCAAAAGCTGAAAACTTTCTCTATGCTCAGGAATGATCAAGGATGCTCATTCTCGCCACTTTTATTCAACATAATACTGGAAGTCCTAGCCAGAGCATTTAGGCAAGATGAAGAAATAAAAGGCTTCCAAATAAGAAAAGAAGTAAAATTGTCTCTGTTTTCAGATGATGTGATCCTATGTATACAGAAAACTCTAAAGACTCTACAGGAAAACTGGTTGATCTAATAAAAGAATTCAGTAAAGTTTCAGGATACAAAATCAATATACAAAACTCAGATGTGTTTCTATACACTAACAACAAAATATCTGAAAAAGAAATTAAGAAAATCCCTTTTACAATAGCATCAAAATCAACATAATACTTGGAAAATTTTTAACCAAGAAGGTGAAAGATCTGTATACTGAATACTATAGAACATTGATGAAGGAAATTGAAGAAGAGAGAAATTAATGGAAAGATATTCTGTGTTCATGGCTTAGAAAAAATTAATATTGCTAAAATACCTATACTACCCAGAGCAGTCTACAGAACCAATGTAATTCCTATTAAAATTGCAATGGTATTTTTCACAGAAATGGAAAAAGGAATCCTAAAATTTGTATAGAGCCATAAGAGACCCCAAACAGCCAAAGCAATCTTGACAAAGAAGAACAAAACTGGGGGCATCATACTTCCTGACTTCAGACTGTACTACAAAGCTACAGTAATCAAAATAGTATGGTACTGGCATAAAAACACTTAGACCAATGGAGAAGGACAGTCCAGAAATAAACCAATATGTGTATGGTCAATTAATTTTAAACAAAGTAGCCAAGAATATATAATGGATAAAGGATTGTCTCTTCAATGAATGGTGTTGGGGAAATTGAATATCCACATTCAGCAAATAAAATTGACCCTGGTCTTACACCACACACAAAAATCAACTAAAAATGACTTAAAATTTTAATGTAAGACCTGAAACCATAAAACTCCTGGAGGAAAACTCCTGGAGAAAATGGGAGGTAAGCTCCTTGACATTGATCTTGACAATGATTTCTTCAATTAGACACAAAAAAACAAAGGCAACAAAAGCAAAAATGATCATGTTTTACTAAATCAAACTAAAGAGTTTGTGAAGAGAAAAGGAAACCATCCACAAAATGAAGAGACAACCTATGAAACATGAGAAAATATTTACAAAAAAATACATATCCAACAAGGGGTTAATATCCAAACTACACAAAGAATCACAGCACACAATAGAAAATCAGTAAAGAACCTGCATAAGCAGCTTTCCAAGAAAGAAAACATACTAATGGCCAACTGGTGCTCAACAGGTACTTATTAGGGAAATGCAAACCAAAACCACAATGTAACATTACACCTGGTAAGATGTCTATTGTCAAAAAGACAAGAGTTAACAAATGCTTGCGAGGATGTGGAATAAAGGGCACCATTGTACAATGTTGGTGAAAATGTAAACTGACATTGCTGTGGAAAACAAAATGAAGTTTCCTCAGTAAATTAAAAATAGAACTGCCATATGGTCCAGTAATCTCACTGGTATGTACCCAAAAGAATTGAAATCAGGATCTTGAAGAGATAACTGTACTCTCATGTTCACTGCAGCATTATTCTCAATAGCCAAGGTATGAAAACAACCTAGGAGTCCCTTGGAGGACAAATGTATATATTCAATAGAATATTATGCAGCCCTTAAAAAAAAGGAAATACTGCCATTTGCAACAACATGAAAGAATCTGAAAGTCATTATGGTTAAGTGGAATAAGCCAGACAGAAAAAGATAAATTATTCATAATATAACTTGCATGTGGGCATCTTTAAAAAAAGTCAACTTCATAGAAACAGAGAGTAAAGTAGTAGTTGCCACGTGATTTAGGGTTGGGAAAATAGTGAGAGACTGGTAACAAGGTACAAACTTTCAGTTATAAGATGAATAAGTTCTGAGGATCTAATGTATAACAAGATGACTATAGTAGATAACACTGCATTGTATGATTTTATAATTGACATTTGCTGAGAGAGTAGAACTTAAGTGGTCTCACAATAAATAAATAAATAAATAAATAAATAAATAAATAAATAAAGTGGATTTTCCACAGCGAGAGAGGAAGTCCATTAAATTTAACAGAAAAGATACTTTGCATATCCATCAGTGACCTGAAATATACAGACAGGTGGTGCAAAATAGCACGAAGACAATGAAGCGTATCAGAATCTGATAACCTAAAATAATGTGCTATCATTTTTTTATTGAAAAGCAAAATTTTTCTTTACAGTAACTCCTATTTTTGATCAAAGATAATCTCAAAGAAATATTGTGCTTGATCATGAAATAAGGTTGATTTCATTAATTTGCCCTGATTATTTGCATAGGTGAAGCAAACATGGTATTAACCATATAGGCTTTTTAAGTTTGCTTAGCTATACATTTTTATAAGAAATCTTAGATTGGACTTTTAAAATCTCTGAGGCTAGGAAGCCAACCCTAGAACTAGATGATATCTTAGCTGCAGTACTGAGAGATTGGGTAAATCCCTCTCATCTCAAAACTTCCAAAATATCCTAAATTTCCTGGGCCTTCCTTCCTCACCTGTAAGGTTTAGGAACTTTTGTACTCTGGAACCTTGCTAGTTTTCCCAAGAGGGATTTACAAACATTGCTTCCATAATTAATCTTGGCTCCTGTGGAAGAATAAAGTTAAACAGGCAAGAATAACTTTATTCAAGGCTATTGCAATAGAGGAGAGAGGCCAAGAGTACTGGGATAGTCCTTTCTTTTGGGTCTCTATGACAGATTTACAAGCACCTTCAGGGAAGCATCAGAGGAAAACAAATCTTTTTGTAGATAACAAGACAAAATGGTTGTGGTTAGGTTATTACTATAATTTTCACTAGTGAAAGATCTGATGCAAGTTCATTACACAAATAATTCAGCTGGTAAGGAAATTTGATCTTTTCTATGGCATGCAAAACAAAATAGTTATTGCAAAAAAGTTTAGGCAAAATATCTATAAACATAGTGATGAAGACTGTTTTCAAAGAACAGTAAATATTATATCTAACTTATGAAAATGGATGAACATAATCTTTACAGAGAAGTCTTCATGTATAACATCTAATATATGAGCCTTAATATGTCATGAATATACCAAGCATTTATGGTTAGAATATGTCAAGATTATCAAGTGAAGAGATCCAGTAAGTCTGGAGTAAGTCTTAAATATTTATCTATTAATAAAACTTAATAGGTAAGTGATGTGAATCTCTAATTGAAAACTACTACCCTTGAGCATTCTGGATTTAAGTTAAAGAAGTAAAATTCCACCCAATTTAATATCTTAAAGAATAATGAACTATGACTGAAAATATCATATTTTTGTATAAATTCAGGAAAGGCTGCACCAGAACTCTCATAAACAGAAACATCATGAACATCAAGGAGATTGATGATTCCCTAGGAACTTCCCATATAACATATAATTTCTGGAATTTTTATATTAATAATATTTTACTTATATTGATTTTTAAATTTTTTTAAAAAATATTTTATTTATTTGGCTGTGCTGGATCTTAGTTGTAGTATGTAGGATCTCTTGAAGATGCTGCAACTAGACTATCCCTCGTGCTGCAACTAAGATATCCATATAGATTCAACAAAGGAAGACTAAGCATCTCTTTTGATTTGACCATATTCCCTATGCAACTCACAATGTATGAAATAAACAAAATTATTTTTAGCATTTCTCTTTTAACAAGGTAAAAGAACAAATTCTTTGTAATTTCCTGGAGGCCCTGGGAGATCTCAAAGATAGTTTTAGGTGCAAAATATACCATTTTGGATTTGATTTGAGGATAGAAAAAAGTCAAAAGTTGTCAGGAAGTTTGAACATAGGGTTAAATAGGATCATGAGTTAATGAGTAACAATACTCAGCTACCTATTTAACCAATGTGGCAATAAAATATTTTTAAAATATATGAAAAATAAAATATTTAAAAATAAAATATTTAAAAAATAGGAAGTAATACAATTGTAAAGAAATTTAGATCTTTCAAAAGTGAGAAGACTTTGTTCTCTTTAATAATCAAGGACATGACAAAAGTCAACATAAAACACAGTTAATTATTCTGATAAGACACAATATCTTTGACTTAAATGATCACCCAGAATGTAAAGAGAAACCCTTTTTAATCTCTCATCAACAAAAGACCAATTATTCAAGAAAATTTTGTCATTTTTACAGGGAAAAACTTAAATTCTAATTTTGCATCAGTATAATTTTTAAAGTAAAGCTCTTTTTAAACAATCTTAAATCACTGAACTTGAGCCATCTTTGACCACAGCAGATAAAAATCCCTTTCTGTGAACGTTCTACAACTTTATATATTCAATTAGGTCTTGTCATACATTTTCCTCCTTCTAACTCAAAGGAAAAAAAAGTCATCTTACTTTAGAATATAACTATTTTCTTTTCCTTTAACAAAAATACATCCTGTACACCTTGCATATAAAATTGTTCCTCTCTGTCTCTATTGCTCCTAGAAGAGTCTCCTTGACATTTATTGAGTATAACTTTTAACCACAGTAACTTCTATTTCCCACAGTAACTATGAAGTAGATAATTATAAACTTCTTTCATACAGCAGAATTTTGTAGCAGACTAACAGCTCATGAATATACATCTCACAATTTTTTACAGCCATATACTTCCTTCAAATCCAATATGCACAGCCTGTCTGTACCATAAAAATAGGGGGGAAAAAGTATAAACTTAAAATTACACTTCAGTATTGTATCTTACTAGAAATAATCTAGGTATTTAATGACTACTCATTAATTAATTTAGCATAAGTATATGGTTTTAAGTCACCCAATGATCTTGGAAACTATCTTCAAGGTGACATAATTACTGTTGAATTAAAGTTTATCAGAATAATGATTCAATTTGATTAAACAAAAATTTACATTTTGTATTGTCTTAAACATCTAGTATGTGTAATCCTAGCTTATTTGATTAGTAATTGTTGGGAGAATATGCCCAAATAGAATAAAAATGTATGCTTGTATTGTACTTAACAATAACTCAGAAGGCATTTTTACTAAAACATTAATGTTAATTGTCGTTTGCCAAAGTCATACCTAAAATTATGTGAATTTAAACTTTTAAATTGTTTCGGTGATTTCTCTAAGAATACTTTTTTATGTACATTGAAAATATTAGTTTAATTCTTTAATTTCTGGAAATTTGAATAATATTCAATTTAAATGTGCTTATTTATTTCTAAACCAATCAGATCTCCTTTAAGGGATTTTATAATCTAATTTGATTATATCATTGGCAGTAAGATAATATTACATATACATAAAACACATACACATATGTACGTAAACATACAGACACAATAGAGAGTTTATAGCTTCAATTTTAAATTCACTGATTCATATAAAAGAGCTGACTCCTGTTCTTGGTTCTTGCTTCACCTTTATATTTTTGCACGATTATATTTCTTACAAATGAGGCAAATTGAGATTACTGTCTCAAAATGACAGATAAAGCATTTAGCTAAAGCATCTCCACCAATATTTGTGGAGGCCTTTAAGAATTTCTGTATCCTGATGCATAATATTAAGTAGACTATGAAGTATATTTTGGAAGAGAGACCGAGGAGAGATCACGAGGCTGTGTGGGTATCTCCAAAGATTATCTGAATTGAAAAAAGAAAAAAAATCCAGCCTGTTTCCAATTATGTTTGTTAGCCTCAGGTGCTAAAAATGTTATGTCTTAAATTCCTTAAGTTTTGACTCAAAAGGAGGTTGAGTAAAGGAATGTATGCTGGTGTTTGAAGAATAGCTTTCTTGGTAAGTGGTTATCTTAGTACATTTGCCAGCTTTTAGAGTTTCCTTTAGCTTTGGGGGATAATTGCTAGTTCCTTGGGTAATGCCCCCAGTAGGTTAGTGACTTAGGTTTCTTTTTTGATAGATATCCCTGTATCTACCATTAACTACATTTATGTCCGTTAAAGGTTTGCAGGGGAGGAGGGAGCGTTGCTAGGAACAGGAACTGTCTTATAGTCAGTGAGAGGCATTAAAAGGCAAAGTTTGTGTAGGTGTGAAGTTAGAGACTTTAAGAAACTTGAAGAATACAGGTAACCTAATTAGAAAGCACATGTTTTCCCAGCAGGTTTACCGAAGTAGTAGAGTTAAGCAGAAAGCTATGCAGAGTAGTGAGCGGTCTTAGCGAGTGAGATAAAAGGATGTTTAGATAAAGTCAAGTAACGAGGTAGATTGACTATCAAGTCCCATCACACATATGGTTTGCTTACTCCAAGAGAGGATGGTGGGAGAGTAAGAGAAATGTGTTCCCCTGTGTGCACTGGAAGACAGAGGAGTGTGCATTTATGGGAATGCTTTTATTTCCCCTTTTCCATTGAGAATTCTTTGCAAGAACAAGAGTGATGATAGCTCAAAGAAAAATCACTGGAGAAGTGGATTTTTGGACTCTTGTTCCCTTTTGCATTCTAAGGCCAAGACCTATGGCTCTTTCTTTTATAACACTTGCAAATGTCCCTTCCTATAGGGTTTTTGTAGGGAGCAGATTTACCTGGCTTGTTTCCTTCTCATTGTTTAAGTTGTAAAGCCATGAGTTTACACTGTGTTAACTTAGTTTTTTCTGCAATGGAGTCCCCATGGTGTTGAGCTACTATATGTGTTTCAGAGATAGGAATATTCCACTAATTTACTTTAAAAAAATAATATCTCCACTTTTGTTGTAAGCTCATAAAACTAATGTCAGTGGTGTAAGGGATTCAATTATGGAGAGCAAAACCATGATAGTTCTTTCAAACATAGGTTAATCTATACCTATAAGTAGAGTTGAATTTATCTCTTTATTGTCTGCAGTCTTGCATCTTTGTTCAATACATTTTTGTTCTTCTTTATGATTTTAGCCTGTATGTAAGCTTCAGAGATGTTCTTATTTCTTTGGTGGCCCATTTCCAGGCCCACGCTTCACAAGTAGATATAAATTAGAGAGCCCAGAAAAATATGTCCTGAGGTCCAGCCTGAATTGATTACTAAATCTTTTCCTATTTTTAAAGAATTATGAAAAATCTTTAATAACATCATGCAAATCTGAATGAGACCAAGGTTTAAAGTGTTCAGGTGGGCGCTAAGGTAACTGACCCTTCATCACAGGTGGGGACAAGCCAATAATAGTAGTTAGGATGGAAAATTGGGACACATCGGCATTTAATGAAGCCAGGAGAAAGTAATGAAGAATAATAGGAGCTAAAAGCAAACAGAGCAAACTGTAGATTAAGGAGGAATATTTGGCAAGAAAAAGGGCTGGGAGTGGTATGTGTGGAGAGTTTTGAGTGAGGAAAGGGTGTGAGTTTGCTGGAGGTGGAGGAGGAGCAGGAGGAGTCTGCTGGTGGTGAGACGTAATCTTGAGTAAAATTCTGCCAAAGGGAATCAACTGAATTGTTTCTGTAGTGGTGAAATATATAATTCACAGGGATTTTGAAGCGTGTTGGAAAGTAAATTGAAATTTCTTTTATAACAAGGTTAAACAAACAATGGCAACCAAACCAAGCAAAAGAGAACAGAAAAAGTGAATTGAAATTAAATCTTTACTGTGTTGCCATCAAATGTCTGGAGCACAGGGGTCAGGAGCTGGACTCACTGTGGGGTCCCCGAACAGTGGAGCATGGGGGTCCCAGAGGCCTCAGTACCTGCGTGCAGGAGATAGGGGTGAACCGGGGGCTTTCGGTCTGGTGAAAGTTATGGCACCAAACCGTCAAAGACAAAAACCAAATAGCTTGGGAAATTATTCTTATTCTGGCTCCTGCAGTAGAAACAGAACCGCAGATCTGAATGTTCGAGTGTCTCAGAGGGAGTCTTTATCTTGGACTTTTACATGTGGGGTGATTTTATAGCTGGGATTGTTTTGTAATCAGGGAATCTCAGTCAACCAGTAAATGTTTATCTCTGTGTTTGGCTAGTCTGGAGGTACTGGGGTGGACAAATAGTTCAGCTAATTGTGTATGAGACAGAGAATGAGAATTTGAAGAGTCTGTTCCTGGCCTTGTCATAGATAAACAAGGGCTCATACACAAGTGTTATCTAAGTCATATGGGGAAAAGTGGTTCTTTGCTGTAAAGCATTTTCTGGAACATAAAGTTGAGAAGAATTTCTTAACTATTGCTATTTTCTGAGAGTACAGGGCCGAGATAAAATTCAACACAGTCAACTCATGTATATTTATTGTTTAATATTTAAAAATTGTTTGGCAGTCTGTTTATTCATTTTACCCTATTTTTTGTGCTTTCTTTTCTTTTGACTTTACAGAAGCTTTGTTTTCTGTGTCTCCTTTGGGGAAGTGATAAATGTTATTTTGGAAACTAGCTATCTCAGCTGCCTTTGAATATACTAAATGCCAGCATATCTGTACCTCTCTAATGAATAAAGACAATGTAAGGGTATACCTTTCCAAAATAATGGACTTAGCCTACTGTCTTCTACAAGTACTTTCCTTATATCTAAGTGTAAGTTAATATTACATTCAATCATAGGCCCAGATCATAAAAATTGTATTATACTCAAATTTTATTTACTATATGAAGTCTTTAAAATGAATTTTCAGTTTGTAATCTATATATACAATAGCATTTTACATAAGAGAATTACAGAGTTATTTTAATATTTAATTTCAGTGCTCTTGTCAGTGTTTTCGTACCATTCACGTCCCCTGCTGTAATGTCCTCACACCCATATCCAGTTCCAAGCCCTTACAACTACATTAACAGCCATGATTGTCTTCTGCATTCTAGGAAATGATAGAAGAATAGAGAACAGCTAGAGGATTTTAGGGTATTTCAATGTGCTTGTGGTGCCTGTCAATGACATGGAGCCTTTATTGTTCTCATGCTTAATATCAAGGAGCACAATCTCATGCACACACATTTTTACCTTACACTGTATATACTTTGCTCAATCCTCCTCCATTTCATTCCTTCCACCAACGACCAGCCCTCACCAAATGATAGCATTCATCTCATGGCAGGTGTGATGAACGTGATCAGGAAGGACTAATGAGGAACACCTGTAGTTCCCCAAACTGCCAAATCAAAGATAATTGTTTCAGGGAGGGTGGTTTTCAGAGGTCTCATCCATTGATTTCAAGGGGCCCTGGTATGTATCAACCAAACTGCATTGAAAAGCCCCCATGTGAATCAAGGTAGCCTGATGATGCGAAACCATTGTTAGTGAAATATGCATATGTAGGAGAATTCCAGAGTTTTCTTTACAAACGTTCAAAGGAAAAGAGGAATTCACAGTTATTTGAGAGACTTGTACTCAGATAGGGAAATGTAATGCATTATTAATAATCTATCAAACATATATATATATTGAATTTTTACTTTGAGTCTGTGGCTGAACTACCACAATAGAACAAGAAAAACTATGAAAATACTAATCTGGGAGAACCAAAGACAGGCCTACAAACCAGAGCAGGTTACCTGCATGTCATTGACTTTTAAACTAGGGAGGTAACTCTCCTTAATTCATGTTCTCATTCCATTGTCTTAAGCCTCCTCTGTCACAACAGCTTTTCCACTCAAATACTTTGACATTTTGTTGGTTAGATTAGCTCCTTAAATAATTTTCTTACAAAGGCAAGGGTATTTCTAGAGTCCATGGGAAACTGAGCATTTTTCTCTGATGTTTTTATGTGTGAGTGACAATTAGATGCTAACTGTTCTCCATCAAAATTCCAGTGTCACCTCCATGGTGCTCCATGACAGAAAGCAGAATTCTGAAAGGAGTTGTTGAACTGTTTCTTTAATTTTTAATTTTTATTTTTAAGCTAAAGCATTTTTCTTAATAGATACCTTCAGGATTTTTTTTTTTAACTTGTACAAATTAAACATCTTTCTTCCCCAGGGTATATCTAGAGAGGGAACTGCTTTTGTAATTCTTTTTACCCTGTAACACACCAAACCCTTTCAGATTTTACAATCAAATTTTTCTTCAGTTCCATGGAGGCTGATATGAAGTGTATCACCTCTGGAGGTAGAAAGGCTGGCTTTGCAATATCTGCTTCTTATTAACTCAGAGGCAGGTTAATGTAAAATTCTCTGCGAACCTCTCATCAGTTGTTAAATAGATGTAAGACTGTATTGTATAGAGGTTTCCTATAGATGAAATGAACTAATGGTAGATGTAAATCATTAATGATTCATGTTAGTGGTTATTATTTGTGATTTTTGGCTGTATTCCTATTCATGATTTCTTCAACTGATAACATAATTCTTAGAATTTCTATTGTCATCTTCTTAAATAGGATGTCTATTACTTTCTTAATCATTCATCTGTTATTTTCATCTCATTTTAAACTTTCCTGTACATTACAAGCGGAATTACTGAATGTGTTCTTCAAAATAAAAACCTTTATTTACCTCAAACTTTCATTACTTCCAAAGATTTTTCATGTTTATGTATTTTAAGTTTTCCTTCTCCATCTTTTTTCCTCCCTTCACTCCCCTTTCCTTCCAATGGCCAGCTCTCCTTTACGTCTCTGCTTTTATTTCAAGGTGTTCTTTGTTTACAGCTCCCTAATCATGTTTATAGAAAATTTTCTCAAAGATATAAACATCCTCAAACTCATCAAGGCATTGTCCCATTTTCTGTTGTTTCTGTTCATAGCCTGTTGATGCTTCTGTTATCATTTTTGAGTTCAGGATGTCTGCCAGTGCAAATGTAGTACATGAGCATAGTCACCACCATCCATGTTTGAGCAACTTTCTCCTTCCAAATTTCAATAAGATGCTTAGGCTGATGTATAAAATTCTTTCTTGTAAGTCAATACGTAAATTTTGTTCAGAGTCATTTGATGTGTTTTACTGGCTGCTCTTCCAGTGGGGGCTACTCTTCGTTGCAGTGCACGGGCTTCTCATTGCAGTGGCTTCTTTCATTGCGGAGCACAGGCTCTAGGTGAGTGGGCCTCAGTAGTTGTGGCACATGGGCTCAGTTGCTCTGCAGCATGTGGGATCTTCCTGGACCAGGGATCTAACCCACATCCTCTGCATTGGCAGGCAGATTCTTAACTACAGTGCCACCAGGGAAGTCGCCTTCTTATATTTTTGATTAGAGAGTAGGATCTAGTTTGGAATTGTCATTTCAACACTATAGTTCATGAGCCCCTCCACTGTCAACATGCGGAGCTTAGTCTCAGAACTTTTTACAGTGCTTTCCCAAAGATATGTAAGCATTCCAGGGAATAAAGGAGCACTGCATATGCCTATCTTGCAGTGATAGATGTTGGCAGTCTCCCAATACCAGTGAAAAAAGAGCTGTTCACAAAGGTTTGGGGTACAACTTACAGCTCTGATGGGATAAAATAACTTCTGTGCATTTGAGGGAACGTGTCATAGTCTTTTCTTTTTTTCTTCTTGACAACTGTTCTGGTTTAAGATTACAGTTGAATGTCGTATTTTAGGGGTATCAGAATCTTTTCCTGTTTTATTTTTGGATGTCTGTTTGGCTTCGTCAGACTGTGGTTGGATGTGATATGTGGTTTGAGGATATACTTTTAAATTTATCGCCATCAATATCACCATTTGTTTAAATTCCAAATGAAATTGTACATATGTTCTTTATTTTTCTTTAATTACATTAGCACAAACCTGCTTGTGTGTGTGTGTGTTTAAGAGGAGACTTGGTAAGAAGCATTCAAGTCCATTTAATGTCAGCCCACTAATCCAAAAGTTTTCCTCTTTCAACATTCCAGAGTACTAAAAATTGATATTCCACAACTAAATACTCCTAAGATAGCAATTGTGTTTCCTAGGGGAAATTCTCTGATCATATCATAGCAAAGATTATTAAATCTCCTCATAGCCATTCTCACCTTTTTCTTTTTAGTAATAGAATGCTCCCTCCTCATTCCCTGATCAAGATTTAGCTGAGAATGTGTCTGTCCACCAGATTTCACTGCTCAGACTCCTTTGTATCTTGCTAGAAAATGTGAATAAGTTAGAGGTGGTGGAGTGTGGGCAACAGTGATGAAGGCAACAGGGTGTCCCCGACCCTTCTGGTTTTTCTGGCTGGTCTAAAACTAAATTGACATGAGACAGATTAACAAGATAAAAATCAAATGAAAGTTTAATAACATGTATATATGGGATAGACCCAGGAAATCTGAGTACCTCTTCAAAATGACTGAACCCCTCACCTTAAATACTCTCTGCAGCTAAAAACAAAAGAGGATGTTGAGGAAGTTGGGACTTCAAAGGAGAGGAAAGTACTTCACATGAAGATGGAAAAGCAAATGTTTGGTAAACAAATGTTTGCTGGTACCTGTAGAGTTAGTGGGACACAGAGAGGGATTTTAATAGCCTTTGCTAGGTTCTTCCCTGTCTACACACTTGGGTCATACTATAGTTATCTATGGTGAGAGCTCCCTTCCTGGAATAGGTTCTCTATTTGCAGTCTTTTAGGCAATTAGGAGGAAGGTCAAATTTCCTAGATGTCTTGGGTTTTGATTGTTAACAACTCTAATCTGCATGCCAAAGAGACATTTTCGGGTTGCAAGTTTTGCCCCCTAAAAAGGTAACCTTTATGTATACATACATGTTTGTTATTCCTTTTCCCTCCTCTGTGTTATGGGAACCAGTCCTAGAGGCTTTCAGCTTCAATGCTGCAGACACATCTAACATGCTGGGCAAAGGCAGAGAAGGAGCAAGAAGGGCTGTGGATCCCTACAAGCCCCTCTGCCACCGTAGCCTACTCACTCTTTTAGGAGACAGAAGTACGTTTCAATCTCATTTAAAACTCAACATTTTGGGGATTTTTTTTTTTTTATTGTAGCAGCTCTTCCTGTAAACTAATACAAAGTACATCTACACAGTACTGTTACTAGGAGGAATATGGCCACAGTAAACAGTTCATCAACTTTTATATACCACTTTCATAAGATCTGGCTTATGAATACTAAAATTTCTTCACAGTAAAGCTCTAAGATTTCCAGAGTTTGTGTTGCTTTCCAGACTATTATAAGAGGAGTAGCAAAAATGAACGTTTCCAGTTGTGTTTTTTTGTTTGTTTTAAAATGGAAGCCATTCACTCTTTTTTCTTGAGATGGGGATGGTTGACGGGAAACCGTTAAATGAAACCTACACCCAGGCAGAAGATCTCACAACAGCATGATATTATGTTTCAGGAAAAGTATAAAGAGATTAGAAAAACAAGAAAGAACTAGTAACCTTTCTTCAACGGCAGTTTTCATTCTCTCACAGAGCTGCCATACCCAGAGGGATATTTTAAAAGCTGAATTCTCAGCTCTTTGTAATAGCATAAGCATAACTTTTTAAGACTGGCCTGACATTCTGTAACATTTTTTTTCCTCCAGTGGAGATGTGAAGTCAATGGCAGCTTCATAGCTTTTTATTGAATGTCTTTTGAGCATGGACTACATCAGTTTCCTATGGAGCTTGACAAAGGAGAAATTTTGGCATTGCAAAGAGCCTCTGGTGTGTTAGAAAGAGACAGCAACTTATATGCTTCAGAAATAGCAAATGTCTCGCCTGCCAAACCAACCCTGTGATGCACATACTTCTGTACTACAGACCTGTCTTCTCAAAACTCAAAGAAGAGGGGAAACCAGTGGAGTCCCTTCTGGCTTAGAGATGATTACCCTGAATCCCTGTTAAAATCTCTGTTAAAAGAAAAACACATGACCTTCTTCTCTCAAAGAAAACAGTATGCCTCACTGATTCTCATTTTAATGCAGAGTTCTGTGGCCTTGCATATAAAAGTGATATTTGAAGGCTCCAAGAAACAAACAAGACATTGCAATGAAATGTAGATTTGCATGGTTATGTATTTGGAATCATAAATGTGAATAGCATGCAGGATCACAATTGATTTTTAAGAATAATAACTGAGAACTATACAGTATGTACTGTGTTAAGCATTTGGTATGTTGTCAGTAATCTTCAAGATTAGAGGATATACAATATTAACTTGATTTTACAAATAAGAAAACTAGAAGTTAAGTAGCAGTCCCAAGGGAATATAGCTAGTATATCGTGGCTACAGGGTGCTAATTCAGGTCCACCTAATGCCCCAATTCATGTTACCTCCACTCTATTTTTCATCTAGATGTTAATTACTACACAAAGCAATAGAAGTCATTTGGCAACTGTGACTTATAAGAAATAAGTATTTGCCATTCAGATGACCAAATATATATTTCTCATGAGTACTTGGTCTTCATCCACAGTTCCTGGCTCACAGCTCCTGAAACACTTAAGAGTTCCTAAGTGAGAGAGTGATAATGTAACCGAACTCAGGTTTGGCTGTTCTCAGCTCATAAGCCAGTAATTCAAGAGACAAGTGTAGGTAGAGAGGAAAGGTATTTTAATCAGAAAAGCCAGCAATCTGGGGAGAAGGTGGACTCATGTCCAGAGACCAACTCTAAGCATTCTGCTCAGTCATGATGTTTTTAAAAGGAAAAATTGGGCAGGGGGAAGAATCTCAGTGAAGCATCAAGGCAGGAGGTTGAGTTCTGCATCATTCTCCATTGAGTGCAGATTGGCTGACCCTTTCTTCAGATGTTATCTTGCCTATGTGATCTGCTTGCGGGATTACTTAGGAGGGCTGTTGAGGGTAGAGAGCTGGTCATTTTTAAACTGCTTAATTTTTCACTCTTCTTTTTATCTAGGAAAAGAATCAACGGGTTAGACAGGGCATGATGTGCATTCAGGAGTGCATAAGCCAGGAGTTAGTTTCAATTGCTTAGTGATCTCATTTCTATAATTAGGTTCTTTTAAGGTTAGAGGGGAATAGAAATCTGCAAACAGGAAAGGGAAAAAAGAGCTGCTTTCAATAACAATGTCATTTGTTATGTCAGTGAGGTGGCTTTTGGACCCTACTTAAGGATGGGAATTGGTTGCCAGGAAAGCCAACCATATAACTGGAGGTTGGAACTTTTAGTCCCACCCCAAGACCTCCTTGAGGGAAGGGAGAGGGGCTGGAAGTTGAATTATTTGCCAAGGGCCAATGATTTAATCAATCATGCCTATGTTATGAGCCTCCATAGAAAACCCAAAAGCAGAGGTTTTGAAGAGCTTCTGAATTGATGAAACTGTGGAGGTAACAGGGAGAGTTGCTTGCCTGGAGAGCGCATGGAAACTCATTGCCCTTTCCCCATAACTTTGCCCTAAACATTTCTTCCATCTGGCTGCTCATGATTTATATATGGGGTTCTGGGAGCTTCTAGGTTGGGGAAACAGAATACTTCCAGGTATCATCTTTCTGGGCCCCAAGTTCCATGAGGATAGAAGCTCCTTTGTTCAGGACCTCACCTTATGTATCTCTCTCCGTCATATCCTTTAATGATATCCTTTGTAATAAATCAGTAATCTAGTGAGTAAACAGATTTCCTGAGATTTGTGAGCTGCAAGGAGGGGAACTCAAGGAGGGGGTCATGGCAATCTGTGATTTATAGCCAGTCAGGCAGAAGTACAGGTAACAACCTGGGCTTGCAATTGAAGTTTGAAGTAGAGTGTGATCTTTCCGGATGGAGCCCTTTTTCTGTGGAATACAGTACTACTTCAGGGCCAATAGTGTCAGTTGAATTGAACTGTGGGAAGTCTGGTTGGTGTCTGAGCATTGCTTGGTGTGGGGAAACTCATACCTTCACCTACATTGTAATTGGTATTCGAATCACTTCTAGCATCTTAAGTACTAAGTACTAATTTCACTAAAGAGAACTAAGAACTTTGTGATCAAGAACTGTACAATTATAGACATTTTTTCCTGACTCTTGAAGCCTTACCTGACAGTTTTGAACTGAAGTCCACAAAAATCATGGCATCTTTAAAAGCTTATGGCAGGCAATAAACCTCTTATAAAACATTACAATAAGAACTATCCTTGGTAATTTTTTTTATCCTTGGTAACACAATTTTATACTATATATTTTGCTTCTCTCCTAAAATCTCCAGAATACTAAAAGTTAAAAAGCACAGTAAGAAAAAAAGTCATGACAAAATAGAACATTATGACGTAAAACAGCAAAAAAAAAAAAATCTAAAATAACAGTTTTAAGAACTTTTGACTTCTCAAGGGATAGAAGAGTTCCGTAAACGTAAGAGCACAATGCTGACTGAACAAAAACAAGTAACAACAAAGAGATGAGGACTTTGTTTTCATAAAAGAATTGTAAGGGACATAACCTTGGAAGCATCTTGCCTCACTTTTTGTTTCTCCTGATTTCCCTAGCAACAGAGTAAATGCAGCTACAACTGTCAAACCAGAACTTGTAGTGTTTTGAGTCAAAGCCCAGCTCTCAGCAAATGGATTTTTGGTTTCAGCTAATAGCCTGGCATTGGAGGCACTTGAAGGCGAAGAGCCAGAGATGAAGCTAAGAGAAAAAGAAGCTTTGAGAGTAAAAGTAAAACCATGAGAAGCTACTCTCTCACTTCATCCCAGCTTCCCCTTCGCACCCCGCCCCCAACCCTGAGGGGATATGGGGGTATATGTATAAATACAGTTGATTTGCTTTGGTGTACCTCAAAAACTGGTAAAAGAGTGTAAAGCAATTATATTCCAATAAAGAGCTTAAAAAAATAAAAAAAATAAAAATAAGGCAAAAAACAAACAAACAAAAAACCCATAAGAAGCTACATGATTAAATCAAAAAACAAATACGAGTCTTTTGAGGTGCAGAGGTCCTTACTCCATGCCTGATATTCTTTTCATAAGCAGACAGCTGTTTCAGTAGTTAAATATATAACCTCAATGACAGGTGATAAACAGATACAACAACACCTGTAAATAGCAAGGATTGGCATAGCTTAAGACTTAGAAAAGATAAACATTTTTACTCTCCATATTGCAGTCTAGGTCGCCTTCTGCTAACACTCTATTTTCCTCTCTCAATAGACTGTGTCACCTCAGAATTCACATGTTGAAACCGAATACCCATTCTGGTGGTGTTTGGAGGTAGGGGCCTTTGGGAAGTGATTAGATCACGAGGGCACAGCCCTCATGAATTGCACTAGTGCCTTTATAGAAGAGGCTCTGGTGAGCTACCTCATCTTCCCTCTCATGTGAGGACACATCTGGAAGATGACTGCCCATGACAGCAGGCCCTTGTGGGATGTTAAACTGCTAGTGACTTGATCTTGGATTTCCCAGCCTCCAAAACTGTGAGAAACAAATTGCTGTTATTTATAAGCTACCCAGTCTATGGTATTCTTGCTATAGCATCCCAAATGGACTAAGGTGCTGCCCTTAGAAAAATTATCTGTAGCAATGCCTTAAATCTCCATATCTATATAATGCATATGTATATTAAAGCCTAGACTTTATCTTGAGAAGAGATATCCTCTGAGACACTTATTTCCAATTGTTAACTTACAATTAGATGTCCTACAAGATCCTTATATTCAACATTTATGGAAAATAATCCTTCTCCCAAACCTGGGATCCTTCTTTTGTGTTCTCTACATTAATAATTTCTGCTCTTATACATGTAGAAAGTCACTTTGGTGGTTATTTCCTATTGGATTCATATTCATTCATTCATTTATCAATCCATGATCCATTAGTTTATTATTTCACTTATTAAAAAAAAAACAAGCATTGATCCACCAGCTACAACTTTAGGTGCTGGAGCTGCAGTAGTAAAAACCTGGGTGGGGTGAGGGATGGTCTTGCCTTTATAGCACTTGCATTTTTGTTTAGAAAGGTAAATAATTAAAACAAACATGTAAAAGTGTAGTGTGCGATACAATAATAAATTCTGTAAAGAAGAATAAACCAAGTCGAGAAGAAAAATGTGTGCTGGGAAGAAGTGGGCCTACTCTTTTTAGGACAGTCAAGGAAGAATTCTTTAATAAGATAACATCTGAATGGACTAATAAAGGCAATGACGAAGTCAGCCATGCAAATAACTCTATGAAACAAGAGCATTATAATTAGAAAAGAATTTCAAAGGTTCTGAGGTAGGAATATGCTAGAAAAGTCCAAGGAATGTTAAGGGGTCAGCATGGTTGGAATCGGGTGAGTGAGAACAATGGTAGGAGATGAAGTCGTGGAGCTATGGACCACGTAAAGTAAGATTTTGTAGGCCATGGTAAACATTGTTTTATCCATTGATATGTAATGAATCACCTAAAATAATTATTAATTTTGTTTTCTGGACTGACTCAGTTGGGGATACAATATTTTTGCCAGTTTTGAGATAAAATTAACATGTAACATTGAGTAAGTTTAGGGTGTATAACAAATCTATTTGATGTGTTATTGCAAAATAATTACCATCAAAGCACTACTTGACACTTCCATTCCATCATATTTACTATTTTTTTTGTATTGAGAACACTTAAAATTTACTCTCTTTGCAACATTGAAGTATATAATACAGTATTATTAGCTATACATTATGTCTCAAAACAATTTTATAAGTGGAAGTTTGTACTGTTTGAACAATATCTTCCCATTTCCCCCCACACTCAGTCCTGGGAACCACCACTCTACTCTCTGTTTCTCTTGAGTTTGGCTTTTTCAGATTCCACATATATGTATCATATGGTATTTGTCTTTCTCTGACTCATTTCACTTAGCACAATGCCCTCAATTTTCATTCAAGTTGTTGTAAATGACAGGATTTCCTTTTCTCATGGCTTGATAAATAATATTCCACTGTGTATAAATGTACCACATCTTTATTCATTTATTCATTCATTGACAGACACATTGTTTTCCTATCTTGGCTATTGTGAATAATGTTGTAGTGAATATGGGGGTGCAAATATCTCTATGAGATCCTGATTTCAGTTCCTTTGGGTATATACCTAGAAGTGGGATTGCTGGATCCTTTGATATTTCTATTTTAAACTTTTCCAGAAAACTCCATACTGTATTCCATAGTGGCTGTATCAATTTGCATCCCCATCAACATGACACAAGGCTGCACTTTTCTCTGTACTCTTACCAACACTTGTTATTTCTTGTATTTTTGATGATAGCCATTCTAACAGGTGTGAAGTGGTATGCCGTTATAGTTTTGATTTGCATTTCCCTGATGATTAGTGATGCTGAGCACCTTTTCTTGTACCTGTATGTCTTCTTTAGAAAACTGTTTTGTTCCTCTGCCCATTTTTTAATCAAGCTATTTGTTTGTTCCTGTTGTTGTTATGAGTTCTTTATGTGTTTTGGATATTAACTCCTTATCAGATAGAAGGTTTGAAAATATTTTCTCCCATTTCGTAGGTTGCCTTCTCATTTTGTTGGTTGCTTCTTTTGTAATACAGAATCTTTTTAGTTTTATGTAATCACAGTTATTTATTTTTGCTTTTGTTGTTTGTGCTTTTGATGTCTTCATAATATTGCTGCAAAGATCAATGTCAAGTAGCTAGTGTATAGAAATGCAGCTATTTTCTGTATGTTAATTTTTTATCCTGCAACTTTACTGAATATATTGATGAGTGGCTAGCAGGTTTTTGGTGAAGTGTTTAGGATTTTCTGTGTGCAAACAAAGATAATTTTACTTCTTTGTTTCCTATTTTGATGCCTTTTATTTCTTTATCTTGCCTGGTTGCTCTGGCTAGAATATCCAGCACTATGTTGAATAGGAACGGTGAGAACAAGCACCCGTCTTGCTCCTGATCTTAGAGGAAAAGCTTTGAAACTTTCACTCTTAAGCACTATTTTGGCTTTGGGTTTGTCATATTTGGCACTTAATGTGTTGAGGTATGTTTCTTCTATACCCAGTTTGTTGACCATTTTTATCATGAAGAGATGTTATGTTTTGTCAGATGATTTTTCTGCATCTGTTAAGATGATCATATTATTTTCGTCTTATTCTATTAATGTGTATACCATTTATTGATTTGTGGATGTTGAACGAGTCTGGAATCTCATGGTTACATCCCACTTTATAGTGATGAATGATCCTTTAATGTGCTGTTGAAATCAGTTAGCTAATATTTTTTGAGAATTTTTTCATTTATTTTCATCAGGAATATTGGTCTGTAATTTTTTGTCTTGTGTGCTTACTTGTCTTTAATATCAGGATAATACAGGCCTCATAAAATGAATTTGGAAGCGTTACTTTTCAGGTTTTTTTTTTGTTTGTTTGTTTTTGAAGGATTTGAAAGAAATTGGCATTATTTCTTAAACAATTTGGTACCATTCACCAGTGCAACCATCTAGGTTTCTAGTTTTCTTTCCTGTTGGGAGATTTTTTGATTACTGATTCATTCCCTTGCACATCATTTGTTCATGTTTTCTCTTTCTTCTTGATTTCATCTTGGTAGGCTTACGTTTCTAGTAATGCATTGATTTCTTCTGGGTTATCAAGTTTGTTGGTGTATAATTATAATAGTCTCCCATGATCCTTTGTATTTCTGTGGTATCTATAGTAATATCTCTTCTTTCATTTCTGATTTTATTTTTTTCTGAATTAGTCTAGCTGAAGTTTTGCCAATTTTATCTTGTTAAAAACAGCTGTTTTGTTGATCTTTTCTATTGTTTTTTTGGCCTCCATTTCCTATATTTGTGCTCAGATCTTTATTATATCCTTCCTTCTGTAAACTTTGGCCTTTATTCTTTTTTCTTCAGTTCCTTTTGGTGTGAGGTTATTTGTTATCTTTCTTGTTTCTTAAGGTAGGTGTTTCAAGGTATTTTTTTGTTTTCCTTTTTTATTTCTTCTTTGACTCATTGATTCTTCAGTAGCTGTTGTTTAATCTCTACATATTTGTAAACTTTTCAACTTTCTCCTGTTAGTGACTTCTAATTTTACATCATTGTGGTCAGATGGTCATAAAACATACTTGGCATGTTTTCAGTCTTAAATTTGCTAGGAATCGGATTATGACCTGTGATCAGTACTGAAGAGTGTTATATGTGTAATGGAGAAGAATGTGTATTATGCTATTTTGGGATGAATTGTTCTATGTCTACTGGTTGTATTTGGTTTGAAGTATTGTTGAAGTCCAAAGTTCCTTGCTGATTTTCTGTCTGGCTGATCTATCTATTTCTGAAAGCAGAGTACTGAAGTCCCTTACTATTATTTTTGTCTGTTTCTCTTTTCAAATCCGTTAGTATTTGCTTATTATATGTAGTTGCTCTCATGTTCAGTATGTATATATCTGTGATTGTTTTATCTTCTTGATAAATTGACCTCCTTATTTTTATGTAATGACCACTTTTGTCTCTTGTTACCATTCTTGGCTTAAAGTCTACTTTGTTCAATATAAGTATAGTTACCCCTTCTCTCTTTTAGTTTGTACTTTAATGGAATGTCTATTAACATCCCTTCACTTTGAGGTATGTGTGTCCTTAAAGCTGAAGTGCGTCTCTTGTACCCAGTTCAAAGTTTGTGTCTTGTTTTTTGTTGTTGTTATTGTTGGTTTTTTTTAATCTATTCAGCCACTCTCTGCCATTTGATTGAAGAATTCAGTTTATTAACATTTATATGAATTATTGATAAGGGCTTACTAATGCCATCTTATTGCTTTCTAGTTGTTTTGCAGTTCCACTTCTTTTTACTCCTTTGTAAATTGATGATTTTCCACAGTGGTGTGCTTTGATTCCTTTCTCTTTAGCTTTGGTGTCTCTATGGTAGATTTTTGCTTTGTGGTTCCCATGAGGCTTACATAAAACGTATATGTATATGTGTATATATATGTTCTCATTATATTTCTTGCTGATAACCATTTAACTTCAATTGCCTTCAGATCCTCTATCCTTCTGTTCCCCCTTTGATGTTTTTGATGTCACCATACCTCTTTTTGTATTGTGTATCCATTAACAAATGGTAGAAGAGATAGCTTATTTATTACACTTTTGTCCTTTAACCTTCATACCAAAGTTAATTAGTTATCAAACCACCATTTTACAGTATTGGGTTATTTTGAATTTGATTACATGCTTACCTTTATCAGTGTATTGTTTATTTTCATATATTTCCATGTAATTAATTAGTGTGCTTTTGATTCAGCTTGAAGAATTCCTCTTGGCATTCCTTGTAAGGCAGATTTAGTGGTGTTGAACTCCCTCAGCACTTTTTTTTTTTTTTTTAATTAGGGAAATTCTTTATTTTGCCTTCAATTCTGAAAGACAGTTTCGTTGGGTAAGGTATTCTTGGTTGGTAGTTTCTTTGTTTTAGCACTTTGATTGTATCATCTCATACTCTCCTGGCCTGCGAGGTCTCTGCTGAGTAATTTGCTGGTAGCCTTAAGGGGGTTACCTTTTATGAGAGAGGTTTTTGTTTTTTTCTTTTTTTTTCTTTCCTGCTTTTAATGTTTTTGTCTTTTGTTTTAGACAGTTTTATTATATGTTTTGATGAAAATTCTTTTGGATTGAAATTTTGAGATTACCTATTAGCTTTGTGAACTTGTATGTCCAGATCTCTCCCCAGATTTGAAAAGTCCTCAGCCATTATTTCTTTAAATAGGCTTTCTACTGCTTTCTCTTCTCTTCTTCTGGGACTCCAATGATGCATATGTAATTTCCTTTTACAGTATTCCATTAGTATGTAGACATTCTTCATTGCATTTTATTATTATTTTTTTGCTCCTCTGATTAGATAATTTCAATTGATCTGTCTTTAAGCTTACTAATTCTCTCTTCTTCTTGTTCAAGTTTCCTGTTGAATTCTTCAGTTCACTCATTATATCCTTAGCTCCAAAATTTCTGTTTGGTTCTTTTTTGTTTTCTACCTGTTTGCTGAACTTCTCAATTTGTTCTTGTATTGTTTTTCCAATATTAAGTTGTTTGTGTGTGTTCTCTTATTGCTCTCTGACCATCTGCATATCAATTATTTTGAATCCTTTTTTAGGCAATTTCTGAACCTACTTTTCTTTGAGGCCAGTTCATGGAGGTTTACTATATTACTTTGGTGGAGACATATTTCCCTGATTCTTTTGTGTCCCTGTAGACTTGCATAGGCATCTGTGCATTTGAAGAAACATTCACCTTTTCCAGACTTTATGTACTGACTTTAGTAAGGGTAGTCTTTTACCTATGGTTGGGAGCATGCTAAATGATGTTGTGATCCTGGGTCTAGTGGTGCAGAATGCCATGTGTAGAAATGTATGGCAGCAGTGAGTTCAGGGGGTCATGATATTTCTTCAGCCCTGGCCACTGTGGTTTGCAGTATTAACAACTAGGGGGTTCTTTCCCAGCACTACAGAGGATCCACAATAACTGTAAGGGCAGTTGTGATTCTAAGTGGCACCTCCATGTCCAGTAACAAGGGACCAAGTCAGGCAACAACAGTAGCTGAAGCAAGTGTTGTGCACACATTGAGCTGTGGAGGCCAGCTGCAAGTGCCTATGTAGTAGCATGGGCTAGTTTTAGACATACTCATAGTGATCGAGGACCAGTGCCAATTGTAGGCTCACAGTTAGGATGCATGTGCTTCTGTGGCTACACCCACTCCCCTGTGTGTGCACACTACAGTGGAGACTGATGACAGGTATCAGGCTGGTGGTATGTGGGTGCATAGCTGGAGGGGCTAGACCCAAGCACAGACATGGTAGTGTAGGGGTCACTCAGAGGGTGGGATGGCTAGGCTAGTATCTTGTACTCACGCAGTTACAGAAGTCTGAACTGGCCACAAAAGTGGCTTCCAACTTAGAGGGGTAATGGTATGGGAAGGAACTCAGCTGGCATCTTATACTTGCACAGCTGTAGAAAACTTGGATGGCTGTAGTTAGTTGGGTAACTGATACCAGCAAATGCAAATAACTGTAGTGCAAAAGGTGGTATGTTTTGCAGTGGGACCATGAGGCTTTGCTGGCCATTGACTTCCTCAGAGGCAAAATTTGCTGAGTTTCTCTGCAAGGTCTTTGTGAACTATACAGCTCCCACTGCATGTCAGCTAACAGCCTTTGCTTTTCTTCCTTGTTCCTAGCTGGCTCAAAATGTCTCAGCTTTGTTGCTCTGAGTGGAGTGAAACTGAAGCTGGACCTTCATATAGTGCCCTGCATGTGAGGCTGGAGAGGTTGATCGCTTACCCACCACTTCTTTTCCTGGTGAGAGAAAAATCTTTCAAGTTGGGCAGTTCCTTATTGGCATTGAACAATGATGGCTTGGGGGATGGAAGGATGCAGGTAAAATGAAGTTGCCTTCTTTCGCTTCTGTGCTAAAACTTGCTAAGTGAACTCTGGAGGTTGCCTGGAGTTTTTGTTCATGGGTAGCTGTCCAATCATTGATCTTTGTGGGTTGACAGGGGAGCTGGATTCTCCTACATCACCATTTTTAGGAGGTGGTATTCCTGCTCATAGTTTCTTAGTGGGTCTACTCAGATGTCAGGTGGGCCTGTATTCATTCAAAGGTTCAACTGTACTGTATGTAGATGTCACTTGGCTGGGCTGGTGTTAGCTATTGGTTAGATGCTTATCTAGGGATTTCAAACAAAGAGCATTATTATGTGTGGCTTATTCATGTGTCCTGAACTAACTGTAAGATGGGGCCTAGGTTTAAAGGGAGTGTTTCAAGAACAAGAGTTTTAAAATCAAGCATTCCAAGAAGCAGGGAGAAGAAGCTGCCACGGTAGGTAAGGGCTATTTCTAGAACTAGCACAGCATCATTTCTGCCATATTCTCTTGGTCAAACCAGTCATTGAGCCATCCGGAGTCAAGGGGGTAGGGACATAGATTTAGTTTCTTAGTGGACAAATGGCAAGATCCAGAAGATCATGTGGAATGGTAAATATTTGAGCCACTTATGGAAAACAGAATGTGCCACAGTAGGGATATTGGATTTTATTAGGAATGTATTTCAAAGGTACTGGGAGGTTTTTGAGATGAGAAAAAGTATAAGATGACTTGTTTCTGTTTGGTTTTTTTTTAATTTAATTTTTTAATGCATCTTTATTGGAGTGTAATTGCTTTACAATGTTGTGCTAGTTTCTGCTGTACAACAAAGTGAATCAGCTATATGTATACATATATTTCCATAGCCCCTCCCTCTTGAGCCTCCCTCCCACCCTCCCTATCCCACCCCTCTAGGTCATCACAAAGGACCTAGCTTATCTCCCTGTGTATGCAGCAGATTCCCACTAGCTAGCTGTTTTACATTTGACAGTGTATATGTGTCAATGCTACTCTCTCACTAGGTTGTTTTTGTTTTTGTTGTTGTTGAGATACACTGTAGTGGTGTAGTGTCAAAAAATTGAGATTAAATGCTATCAAACTGTTCTGAGAGGAATTAATGCCTTGGACCATGGTGTTAAGAAAGGAGATGGCAAAACAAGGTTGGATTGTGTATTTATTGGGAATATGATTTGCAGATTGACTAGATGTGAATTTGGGAGATACTGTGATCTATGATTTTTCTTTTTTTTTTAAGAACTTTTACTGAGATACAGTTAACAGACAATAAACAGCATATATTTAGAATGTACAATTTGGTATCCCAATCTCCCAATTCATCCCCCCCACAATCCTCCCTGCTTTCCCCACTTGGTGTCCATGTGCTTGTTCTCTACATCTGTGTCTCTATTTCTGCCTTGCATTTACTCTTTCATAGTTGTTTGCATTTGCCTTGTATATTGAGGTGCTCCTATATTGGGTGCATATATATTTATAATTGTTATCTCCTCTTCTTGGATTGATTCCTTGATCTTTATGTAATGTCCTTTCTTGTCTCTTGTAACACTTTTTATTTTAAAGTCTATTTTATCTCATGTGACTATTGCTACTCCAGCTTTCTTTTGGTTTTCATTTGCATGGAATATCTTTTTCCATCCCCTCACTTTCTGTCTGTATGTGTCCCTAGGTCTAAAGTGGGTTTCTTATAGACAGCATATATATGGGTCTTGTTTTTGTATCCATTCAGCCAGTCTGTGTCTTTTGGTTGGTGCATTTCATCCATTTACATTCGAGGTAATTATTGATATGTATGTTCCTATTACCATTTTCTTAATTGTTTTGTTTTTGTTTTTGTAGGTCCTTTTCTTCTCTTAAGTTTCCTGCTTAGAGAAGTTCCTTTTGCATTTGTTGCAGGGCTGGTTTGGTGGTGCTGAATTCTCTTAGCTGTTGCTTGTCTGTAAAGCGTTTGATTTCTCCATCAAATCTGAGTGAGATCTTTGCTGGGTAGAGTATTCTTGGTTGTAGGTTCTTCCCTTTCATCACTTGAAATATATCATGCCACTCCCTTCTGGCTTGCAGAGTTTCTGCTGAGAAATCAGCTGTTAACCTTATGGGAGTTCCCTTGTATGTTATTTGTCATTTTTCCCTTGTTGCTTTTAATAACATTTCTCTGTCTTTCATTTTTGTCAGTTTGACTGCTATATGTCTTGGCATGTTTTTCCTTGGGTTTATCCTGCCTGGGACTCTCTGTGCTTCCTGCACTTAGGTAGCTATTTCCTTTCCCATGTTAGGGAAGTTTTCAACTATAATCTCTTCCAATATTTTCTCGGGTCCTTTCTCTCTCTCTTCTCCTTCTGGGACCCCTATAATGCGAATGTTGGTGTGTTTAACATTGTCCCAGAGGTCTCTTAGACTGTCTTCAGTTCTTTTCATTCTTTTTTCCTTATTCTTTTCTGCATCAGTGATGATCACCATTCTGTCTTCCAGGTCACTTATTCACCCTTCTGCTTTGGTTAATCTGCTATTGATTCCTTCTGGTGTATTTTTCATTTCCGTTATTGTGTTGCATATCTCTGTTTGTTTGCTCTTTAATTCTTCTAGGTCTTTGGTAAACTTTTCCATCTTTGCATCCAGTCTTTTTTCAAAGTCCTGGATCATCTTCACCATCATTATTCTGAATTCTTGTTCTGTAAGGGTGCCTATCTCCTCTTCATTTAGTTGTTTTTCTGGGGTTTTTATCCTGTGCCTTCATCTGGTACAAAGTCCTCTGCTTTTTCATTTTCTCTGTCTTTCTGTGGCTGTGGTTTTCAGTTCCACAAGATGAAATACTGCTGATACTCTCATCTATGATTTTTAAACCATGAGAACAAGAGTGCATCATGAGATATGAGTGCACCTAGTTAGTAAGCATATATAAAGAAGAAAAGAGGCTACCGAGGCCTGGGTCATTCAGTGTTCTGAGCTTGGAGAAATGAAGAAAAGGGTATGGTTAGCCAAGATTGTCACTCTACTATAACAATCTCCTAAACATTCTTACTGACAAAATTATAGGTGATCCCTTCTCAACCTCAGCCCTCCTTATTCAGTCCATTTACTTCTGCATCCACAATGATCTTCATAAAGGCAGCTATAGCTAGTCATCTTACTTTCCCATTTAAAATAATTTGTCAGTTATTAGGTTAAAGCTCTAAGTCTTAGCCTTGACCTATAAGACCCTGTGGGATGTCTCAGGCTCATCTGCAATATTCTTCTCTTTACACCTGTACTACCTGCACTAGATTGTACTCAGCATGTCCACCATGCTCAGTCTATTTGGCCTGCTAATCCCTCCACTGAGAATTTCACCCCACTTCATCCCTTTATCAATTTAACTCTGACTCATGTATCATTTCTCCACTTAAATGCCATGTGTCCTGAAACTAGATCAGATGCCTTTGCTTTAGCCTTCATAACTCCCTATGTATTGCTTCAAAGAAACATCTAATCGTATTATTCTGTATTTGTTGGATTAATAAATATCTGTTGTGATTATTAAACTGTAACAAAATAGGCCCATGTTTCTTTTACTCAGTTTTTTCCAAAGTCTTATACATGTCTGACACTATTTACTTATAAATAAACTTTTGTATAAAATTTCTTGACCTCTAAAATGGATATGGGAGATAAGGATTAAATAACATAGGAACATGAAGACATGTAAGTTAGAATACAACTTGGTTAATAATCCTGAACTCACAATGCTACTCCCATCTATGGAGCTTTCTGATATGTTAACATGGCACATGAAATAAATCTCAGGGAAATCACCCTTCATATTCCACTTTATTGGCTACTAACTAATCCCCTTTCTCATAAAGCTGGTTTTGATGGACAGACAGTGTTAGTAGGTCAGGGTTGCCAGACACAGGGGTGCTTGGGCTCATTTGCAGGGTCCCACAAGCTGCTTTTTGTGTGCAGAGTTCATAGTTTTAATCAAAACACAACCTCTCTTTATTTTCCAACACATCATCCTAAACTCTTTTCTACTGTTTCCATTTTTAAGACATCCTGCCTTTTCCTCATCCCCAATCTGCATGAGCTACAAGCATTTTCCCAGTACCTCCAGCAAGTGAAGACTTTTCCCTGAACCATAGCCACATGCAGCAATACTTTCTCCTAGGACAGTTAAGCCTTTTATCGTTTCAGTTTGAGACAGAGGTAACTTAAAGCACAGTCTCTGGGTATTGAAAACATGATGGATGTCTTGTTTGTCTGGATTGTGCCTGTCCTCTATTTCAGGCATGCACTGAACGGCCTGCCTTGTTGAAAACCTGTGAGCTGAGTCGCTAATGCTCAACAGCAAAAGCTCAGCTGTGAACTGGTCGCTGGCCATTGCTTGTTCACTTAATTTCTAAATGGCAATTTGTTATATTTCCATTGAATTGGTTTCTTTTAATTCTTAAATATTTTCTAAAGAATCCTCATAGCAATTTAAATCAGAGTATGTCCTCCACCTTGTAGTGATTCTATGTTTTTCTCATCCTCATTTTTTTAAAACAATCATAATTGTTTATTATTTACTTCATGAATATCATCTCATATTTTTCCAGTTGCTGAAATGTGAGATTAGAATTATTATCCTCATTTAACCTTTCAATAAACTATATTTTCAAGCAAACGTTATATCCATTTTTGCACATATTTGAAAGATTCTCAAGAACACTAGAATCTGGAAATAGGTATAAAAAGATATCTCTAGTTTGATAACTGTTTACACATACGTATATATATATATATATTTATAAATTATTCAAGATTTGGTATGCTAAATCTAACTCAGAATAGGAATTTTAAAAGTATCATTTGGTGTTTAAAATATGTAGAAAAGATGCAGGTTGATAATGTTTTTAAAAGAGATGTACATTGCTGTATGTCTAATATGTCTGAGGAATCAGGTCTATGAAATATTGTGAAATCACAGTTTCTCATAAGTAAACATCATTATAAATTTTAGGAGTAACTGGTGAGTTGAAATTCAGTCTTTTAATGTTATAACAGTTGGGTAAAGGGAGTAAAAATAGTTCTAAAGCTGGAATTTGCGACCATGTATAGTCTGAAAAGTCAGCAGTTCTGAATTGTTCATTAAGTGGTGTCAGTACTTTATTTTGGAAAGTTGACTTTCTGAAATGACAAGAGTCAAGGTTTGCTATAATTTTCTAGAGAGTTTCTGGGTAGCTATCTTTAAGTATCTGTTGCATAATGATGAATGCTGATGGTAGTGTAATAAGATATTTTATTACAGTAGAAGGCAGTATTTGAAAAAGGAAGTAATTCTGTCATAATCCTTTGTAACCGTGGGGGTTGTGATTAGGACAAAGCTGGTTCTGTGACAGCAAGTACCTTCTTTCTTTGTGGGCATAAGCGTCCATGCCAAGAAGTACTTATATAGAATATTTTATTTCTTTCAATTTAGTTTTTCTCCTATTTTATGCACAATATAATTAACAAGTAAGAATCTGCCCACATCACACCAGCAGAAAACAGAATAACAGAGCTTTAAATGTATTTCAACACCTGACTTTTCAGTTAATAAAGCCATCCAAATGGTAAAATTCTACACTCTTACTTTGTGTTTCAGCCAATTAATTTACATAAGTTAAATTAACAGATCTTAAAAAAAGCATCTTTCTCCTAACACACACCGTGCTGGTGGGTGCCAATCTCACAGCTAAGAAGAGCAACAGTTTTGGGTCACGAATTTGAAATGTGATCATTCATTTTAGGAAAGTTTGTCCCTAATAACCAGCCCACAGTAATTTTTAAAAGTGTTTAATTTCACAACTGATGATTTTTCCCTCTGGGTGGTAATTCTTGAAAATTATGGGTGTTGGTACATCATCTAGGATTCAATAAAATGTATAGTGCAGTTACATTGATGTATTTATTCTTGATATACATCAAGATTTAAAGTGCTTTTTCAGAAAGCACTAATAAATGAAACAAGTGAGTGTAAGCTTAATTTTGTTTTGTCCATTTTTGTAAGCTAGTGGTATAGGCAAGTCATTCCCCAGTGACTGCTTACTTTGCACCATAGTCAGTCATTTTTTATTCATGATATTTTCCAGCTATAGTATTTTTTTTCTACTGCTGCAGAGAAATTATTCAATACCTTCAAATGCAGGGAAGAGTTCACTTGAGCAACTGTGTTCTGTGCTGCTCTTTCTGTTGAGCCTTGTTTTTTGTTCCCATTGGCTTGCTCAGAGTCATACTGGTTTGCGCCTCAGATCTGAATAAAGTCCCTTGTATGATGCATAACCGTTCCGACCATTTTTACAGTTGCTCTTACTTTCACTTCAGAGACCACCCAGGCATATGTTTTTACCTTAGTGGCAGGCTATAACATAAACCTAAACTTCAGGGTATTTATCAGTTTCCTAATTCCCATCCTTGGAGGCTTCAGAAATTTCAAAACTAGAAGAAACGGACATAAATTGTTGTCCCATGATTCACAATTGACTGTGTTCATTTTCTCTGCCTTCCTCCTTTTACATAAGCTTAAGGGAATAGCTTGGCTAATCTTATGATTGACTGAGATAAATATCATTCCCCTGCTTGGGATCCTAGTATTCTTTCTACTGGACAGAGAATTATAAATTCTTAGCAATACTTATAAGGTCATGACTTCCTTTTTAGACTCACTTGGCACCACTGTCATAACTTCTCAATGACCCTCCTCACAATATTTTACTTACCTGTCAGTCTGATATGTGCAGTTTCCCAAGTATTTGATCCTCTGTCTCTATCCCCCGTGATATCTTCCTGACACTAGATGCTCCTCCCTTTCCATATCAACCTCCATTTCCCCAAGCAAATGCCTACTTAAACTTTTGGGAGCAGCATTTTGGTTACCAGGCTGCATCCTCTGAGTGACCTAACCTGCCCTTGATGACCAGGCAGGCTCTCCCTGGGCTCTCTGTGCCCCCTCCTTGACTCTCCTCCAGCCGCCAAAGCATACACTCCTTAATGTTGGCTCTGTGTACTCTAGGCTTCAATGACAACTCCATTTTCTGGCTAGATAGAACTCTTTCAAGAATTGTCCGATTAATTAAATCTTGAATCATAAACATTCTAGAAAGCATAGTACATTATTTGCCACCTCCAGTTGCTCATCAAATACTAATTTCTTAACTCTTTTTAATCTGGTTTTCATCCCTACTTCTCTGAATGTAATCTCTTAACAGAGACTTTTCCATTGTCAGTCCAGTTTTCTCCTCTTTGTCCTACCTTTGACTTCATTGTAGAAGGCAACGAAATTGGTCATTTCATTCTTTTAAAAATATTGCTTCCTCTAAGTTTCATAATATATAACGCTCCTTGATGCTTTTTCTCAGAATTCTCACATATAATGATATTCCTCAGGTTTCTCTTGAGGAATATTCTCTCTGCTAGCTTTCCATCAGAGATCTTATTCAGGTCCATGGCTTCAGCTCTCTCTTCTATGCGCTGGACCCTAAAAATCATTCCTTCCAGTCTGACTTTTCTGAAGTTTTAGTCTGCATTTCCCAATTTGCAGTGTTTCCTTAGATATTTCCACTTAAATGTTCTGCTTCTTCAAGTTCAACAGGCTTTTAAAACACTTCTTCCTGCACACTCAGACGAGTTCATCTTCTTAATATTCCAATTCTCAAAGCTGCCTGGAGTTCAAAGCTTTTCTATCTAGATAGCTAATTCTGTCTTCTCTTTTAACTCCTCCCTTCTTAAACCCTAATGACTCTATTTCTTCAGGATTTCTCACATGCATATTCTTTCCTTTCTTCTAATACCACTGTAGTTACAATGTTAGTTATCTTTTGCCCATATTAAAAAAAAAGAAAAGAAAAACCCCTCCAATTTAACTGACATTTCCGTTTCTGTTTTTTCCTTATTACTCTGATAAAAATTTTATCCTCAGAAAGTTTAAGTGACTTTCCATTTAGAGAAATGGAAAACATCAAATTAAAAGACCTAAACCTAGTATTCCAAAGTCTAAACAACCTTGTCCCAAGCAACCTATTGTATTACACCTCCCATCATAGCCTTTCTCAAAGTCAAATCAGTCTAACATCATTCTCAGTAAATCCTGTGGTTTTTGCCTTTGAGATATGTTTATGCCATTCACTCCAATTGCTAATGTTTTCAGCATAGTCTCTGCATATCTATTCTCTAGGTACTGACTTGGTAATTTCCCCTTATAAAACTTTCTTAGTTTATTTTCAGATTATAGCCCACACTCATTCTTGTCACACTTTGAGACAAGAATCTATAATTTATTTCTTTTATTTACCCACTTTGAAACCTAGTGCAACTTATGTATGAGTACTTATTAAATACTAGTTGATTTCACTTGGCTACTAATGAAATTTGTTAACTAATTTGATTAATATTTTTAACTGAAAAAGTGTGTGTGCTTGGGAATTTGGAATCATTATTAAGAGAGATAAAATAAGAAACTAAATTTTAATTATTACCACATAGGATTTAAGAGAAAAAACACAGACTAAATGTTTTTGTGAATAAGATCAAAAGGTGTGTCCAAATTAGCTAACTATTTCTAAAATATTTTTCTCACTTCAGTTTGTTTTCTTGGCATTTAATGGAATGTAGGAAGATCATACTTTTTGTCAATACTTAATTGTCTAGGTGGTGAGGGTCAGTTTTTGAAAGGGATGTTGTTACATTATCATTTTGTCTTTGGAATGAGCTAATTAGCTGGCAAATCCTGAAGATTCAAGTGAAGTCCCTATAATGGTAATTATTTTCATATAAGCACTCACTAATTACAACTTTATACTTAACATAGATTAGCTGCACTGAAAATTTTAAACAGTGAAAGTTTCTTTTTTCTCTATTCCTGTGTTCTTTTGTATTCTCTGTAATTGTATTATAATCAGAATTGCTATTGAATGTATGCAGTATCCATGTATCTTTAAACAATGGGATTACCTACAAAGTACCCTCCTAAAAAGACAAAATATATATTTATTTATAATTGACAATGCTTTCTGTTAATTGTTTCTGATCCTCTTAACAGCATTTTGAGCTAAGGTTTACTATTATTTCCCCATGTTAAGGGAAGGCCTGGCATTTAGAGAGATTCTGTGATTTGTCTAAGATGACAAAGTGACTAAAAGGCAGACACATTGGGTACATATATGAATCCTGCATCAAACTCTCCTTGTCTCTGTCACTTGGATCACTCATATGCTCATATCATACCCTGTCCTGCCACCTTTTCAAACTCTGAAACTACTTAGCAGGTAGCCAGCACACAGTAGGCAATGAAATGGTAATTGACACTCTGCATCCCATAGTATGGGTGAGCAAACTGAGCCACAAAACTGTTTCACTCATCTATTGTGACCACCATAGTTACTTGATGGTATTGCTATATACAAATATCAATTGTAGATATACAGTAGTAATAGTCAAAGGCTAGTCCTACATCCCTGTAATTTTTTCTTGTTCCACAATGTTCTTTTAATTTGAGTAAAGATAAAACACAGTGGAAAGGTCAGTAGAATCAAAAACAACTATTTTTCTGAATGTTTAAGTCAATTCCAATGGCCAAGTGTGATACTATATTAACTGCAGGAAGCCTAATAATCAGGTTAACAAGTGTTTTCATCCAATTAACTCATATAAATATTTTGCATTAATGTTGCACATCGATAAAATTCATAGCCATATTTAAAATCACATTCACAGAGAATAAAATAATAGAACCTTAGGAAACTTGTTAGTTTTTAAACTGCTTTTTAAAAAATAGTTGCATTTTAGAAATGTTTGTAGAGCTCTTCAGTTTCCATTTGATTAGTTACATATTCATAGGGGTGGGGAGAAACAGAAACAGAAACAGAGAAACAGAAACAGAAACAGAAGAGAAAAATTAAAAAAAAACAAACCAAAATATCTCCATAAATTTGAAATATTAATTTTAACTATAATTTTTTAATTGAAGTATAGTTGGGTTACAATATTGTGTTAGTTTCAGGTGTCCAACATAGTGTTTTGGTATTTTTGCAAATTATATCCCATTATAGGTTATTACAAGCTAATGACCATAATTTCCTGAGCTACACAGTATATCCTTTTGCTTGTCTATTTTATATACAGTAGCTTATATTTGTTAAGTCCATACCTCTAATGTTTCCCTCCCACCTTCCTTATCTCCTTTAGTAAACCCAAGTTTGTTTTCTATGTCTGTGAGTCTGTTTCTATTTTGTATGTACATTCGTTTATATTATTTTTTAGATTCTGCATATAAGTGACATTGTGTAGTATTTGTATGACTTATTTCACTAAGCATAATATTCTTTAGGTCCATTGACATAGCTGCAAATGGCAGTACTTCATTCTTTTTTATGGCTGAGTAATATTCCACCACGCGCGTGCATGCACACACACACACACATGCACTATATCTTCTTGATCCAATTGTCTTTTGATGGGCACATGGGTTGTATCATGTCTTGGCTATTGTAAGTGGTACTGCTATGAACATTGGGGTGCCTATAACTTTTTGAATTAGTATTCTAGTTTTTCCGGATCTACACCCAGGGGTTGAATTGCTCAATCATGTCATGTTTCACATCACTGGAACTGTGGAGTAGGTAACGCTTTGAAACTGACTTCCTTCATTTCACATATATGTGACACCTTGAGATTCATTCAAGTTGTGTGTTTCCACATTTTGTTCCTTTTTAATGCTGAGTAGTAGTCCACCGTATAACGTACCAGTTTTTAAAATCTACTTACTCAGTTAAAAACATTTGGGTTGTTTCCCAAATAAATAAAATCCAAATTTCCCAAATGAATGAAGATGCTATGAATAGCTGTATACAAGTATTTGGGTGAACATGACATTTTATTTCTCTTGCATAAATACCTTGAAATCAGTTTTCTACATCATCATTTTGCAGATGTTAGTTTAACTTTCTGGGAACTGCCCAACTAATTTACAGGGTTCAGTACCATTTTGTATTCCAAGCTACAATACTAGAGTTTTAATTGCTTTATGTCATTGCCAATATTTTGTATTGTCAGTGTGTTTGCGTGGGTATATGTGTATTTTGTGTGTATTTGTGTGTATAAATACATATAACATATATTAAATTTTAGCCTGTCCAGTATGTGTATAGTGGCTGTAATGGTTAAAAGTAAGGAATATCTTTCAACAATAATGTAGCCTGTTTGAATTTGTTTCTTATTCTATAAAGTGGAAGTTACTAGATTATTTGTACATAGAGGATTTGGTGAAAATTAAGTTACTTCATAAAAAAATGATAAAAAGTAGAAATTTTAGCAGTTATTCACAATTGAATACACACATAGAGTTGATAAACTGAACTATTTTTGCTGACAAAAGCCTGAGAAAGCAATATATTTGGACCAAATGATTAAATATAATTTGAAATATTTGTTTTCTAGAAGCAGCATTCAATATAGTCCTAGCTCCTGTAATCAAGAAAGCAATTCTTATGGAGCAAAAATGCATTCATCAACTTGGCTAAGGAATAACAAAGATGCAGTAGAAGTAGGAAAAACACTTTATGTTTAAAACTCTAGAATCTAATTGGAGAACTAAGCACATTATATATATGCAAAATATTAGAGAATGATCTAAGAATATATGACATATAGTAGGCTATTTTTGTATGCGTTTTTTGCAGATGGATCACTATTCTTTGTCTATATTTAAAGAAATTATGCAAAATTTTTCCTTTTAACTGCTGTTACACCGTAAAGGGTTGTAATACATAATCCCAGTGGATTAAAATTTTGGAGAGTATGGTCTTTCAAGTCTTGAAATAATATCAAAAGCTATTTAAAATCAAAGCAACAATCAATTGCAAAATTTGAGATAGAGCAGAATGATTCCAGAAATTATTCACAAATACTTTCCCATACCCATCAATATTTTCATGATACCAACATTTTTACCAAAAAAACCTTTTATGCTGGAATATATTTGATATAGTATATTCCCACCAACACCCAAGAAGTATCTTTAATTATCTGAACAACTTGGTAGTACATCCTCCATTATGCAATATTTGGGGGTCTTCCATCCCACTTTTGCAACATTTTAATGGAAAACAGCAACAACAACAAAAGGACACAATGGTCATATGTTTATGCTTTGGTTTTACTGCCATAAACTAGAAACAGTGTCAATGATAGATTGACACTAAATCTAATTAGAACCGGACACAAGTTCAGACTAATTATCCTAAAATTAATTTTGGCACATACATTTTTTTTTTATTGGAGTAGAGTGGCTTTACAATATTGTGTTAGTTCCTGCTGCACAGCAAAGTGAATTAGTTATGCATATACATATATCCACTCTTTTTTAGATTTCCTTCCCATTTAGGTCACCACAGATCATTGAGTGGACTTCCCTGTGCTATACAGTAGGTTCTCATTAGTAATCTATTTTATACATAGTAGTGTATATGTGTCGGTCTCAATCTCCCAATTTGTCCCACCCCATATTTTCCCCCTTGGTTACCATAAATTTATCCTCTACATCTGTGACTCTCTTTCTGCTTTGCAAATAATTTCATCTGTACCATTTTTCTAGATTCCACACATGAGTGTTATTATATGATATTTGTTTTTCTCTTTCTGACTTACTTCACTCTGTATGACAGAGGTGTAGATGGACCTAGAGACTGTCACACATACATACTTAATGCTTATACTTTATTTTGAAGTAGTTTATCCTCATAGTTAAAAACTATTCAGAGTTCATTTGTACCTTTTATTCAGCTTCCCCCAATGACAGCACCTTATACTACCAAAGTATATTATCGAAACCAGTAAACTTACATCAGTACACTGCTATTAACTCAACTAAAAACCTTATTTAGATTTCACCAGTTTCTACATGCACTCATTTTTTTAAGAGGAGAGGTTATAGTTAAATGAAATTTTATTCCATATATTTATTCATGTAACCATCGCCACAATCAGGATATAGATTTTGTCACAAAATTCTTCCTTCATGTTATTGTCCCAAAGTCACGATCTCCCTACAGTCTTAACCCTTGGCAACCATGGATTTGTTCTCCATCACTGTTAATTTTAGTACCTCAAGAATTTTTTTATAAATAAATGGAGTAATACAATGTGTAAACTTTTAGATTGTCTTTTTACTCAGCATAATCCCCTTGAGATCTATCCAAATTGTTACATATAATCATAATTTGTTCCTTTTTATTACTGAGTAGTATTCCTTTATATCACTATATCATAGTGTATTCATCCAGTCACTATTGAAGGCCATTTGGTTTCTTTACTAACAAAATTTCTATGAATATTTATGTATAGGTGTTTATGTGAACGTAAGTTTTCATTTCTCTAGGATAAATAACCACAAGTGCAATTTCTGGATTTTATGCAAATATACTTTTCACCTTACAAGAAACTGCCAAACAGTTTTCCAGCATAGCTGTATGTCCCAATTTTTAAGTGGTTTATAATACATAGTTCTGTGAAGGAAAACCCTAATTTACATAGGCACACATTACCTTCACTTTACCTTGGATGGTAAATACGTTAGTTATGTTGGCCAAAATTTGATACCCAGCAGATATTTTGTTTTATTATTTCAGGCATTTGGTCAAATATCCTTTACATATTTTCCAGGCTAACATGATTCTAGTTATATTCTGAGATAAAACTAGACCGTCAATTCAACTCTATATAATGAAAGCAGCAACAGTTGTGTCTCTTTTGGCTTTGAGCCTGTAATCCCTCAATTTACTTCCATTTGAAGTAGTCTTAATTCAGGTATTTGCCCTGTTTGGATCCCATAATTTTTATAGGACAATGTTTACAGCATTATATTCAGTACTTAGAAGTAACATAGCAACAGATCAAGGGTTTGTCAGGTTGCATGTTACCCACAGGTAAATAATTTTCTAGTTTATTTGGATTTGGATGCAGGATATTTAACACTATGGAGGTTATTCCAAGGTGTTCTATGGAAAGGCTGAGGGCGGAAGTGCATCTCTGAATCCCTGAAATGTTATGCAAAACTTTGAACTGTGAGATTGAATTCTTGTATATGTGTAGATATTCTGCTAGTACATTGTATTTAACTTTTTGTTCCAAAGTCATCAGTTTCCTTTTTATCCCAAATGTCTCAATATGCATGCGCGCTCGCGCACACACACGAGGGTGAATAAAAAATTATCTGCACTCTGGCTGTAGAATTTATTTTAATTAACTTTTAGAAAAGACAAATACATAATTTTTCGACATAGTCTTTCTTTTCAATATACTTTGTCCATCTGTCAACAAATTTCGTACTCCCTCATTAAAAAATGTTTTAGGCTGAGCTGCAAGCCACGAATGCACTGCCTTCCTCACTTCTTGATTAGAAGTGAATCCGGCTCCTTCTACATGGCTAACACTTATGTGACCTTCCTTGAACTTCTCTATCCATTCATACACACTTCTTTGAGACAAAACACTTTCTCAATACTACGCACACAGTCTACAATAAATAACGGCATCAAGTTAACCCTCAGTCCACAAAAAACGAATCACTGCACGCTGCTCTTCTTTCGTGCAAATCAAAAGTGGGGCATTTATTTTTGCTCACACTGCAGTTACAAATGAACTGATGTAACATGTTCACACACCTGCACAGCAGTGACTGGGCAGACAGTAGCCTTGAACGGAGAGTGCTGATAAGACAGTGCAGCCAATAGACGTTTTAATATAACCGGAGTGCAGGTAATGTTTGACTCACCCTTGTGTGTGTGTGTGTGTGTTTGTATATATATTCACTATAGCTAGATACACACAAATTCTCCAAAACATGAAAATCAACACTGTATAGAGTAACTTTTGCACTTATTTTTTTAAGAGTCCTTAGGATATTAAGTACATAGAATTATTTTCAAGTTAGGTGTTGGATAGTGATGTAATGTACATTGGTTTTCTTAGAGTTTGGGTATCATGAAACTTAATGTTTTGATGCCAAAAGCAAAATCAATGTTGTTGTTTTTATTATTTTTACTATCAACTTTTTACTCAGCACCCCTCGCCTCTTTGTCAAGTTAAGTGAGGAATAGACAGAACTGAAGCTAAATCTTTAAAACACTTTAAAAAAAAAACACCACATTTTTAGATATGTATCATGTGTTTCTACTGTGTGTATTAGCTTAGCCATTTCAGCTCCGTCACAGACATTGTCAGCAGAAAACTGAGCAATCAATACAAAACAGCTGATGGATTGTGCTTCTATATATAAACAGAAATCAACAGAAAAGCAACACTTGGAAGCATCTGTATTGCAAAATTTTACACTTTCTCATATTCCTGTTGAAGTATCCTTTAATATAAAGAAAAAAATGATCACACATTGTCTTTATCTGTATATCAGATGGCTCACATTAACACATGATAAATAGTAATTAAGGCCATAAACAAGCTAGCTCAAGAAGAGTTTAGTGTAGAGATAAAAGGTATGTATTTGAATCTAAGAGCAAGAGCCACTAAACATACAAGGCTTCAGAATTAGCCAGAGGCTGAAATCCTTTCTTCCTGGCACTAAGGCCAAGAGGAGGATTAGAAGGCAGTCTGTTTACCACATCCCTACTACAGAGTATCCCCCAATCAATTAAGTACTTGCTCTGCAAGCTCAGCACTAAGAATTTATGGAATTCAAAGCTGTATGCATATCTTCCAAATGTTTAGAGGTGCTTGTCTAAGATTTTTAAATGTATTAGGTCAATGAGTCCTCACAACAATTCTATGAATTAGGTCCCGATATTATCATCTTATAGACAATAGAATTGAGCAGAGAGAGGTTAAGTGGCTTTCCCTGGGTCATGTAGCTAAGTAGCAGAGCTGGGATTTGAAACCTGGGCTTCATGACGGCCACACCCTTCACCTTCAGAAGGATCTTTAGGCAATAAACAACTGAATCTTACTATTAAGTATCCTAGTTTTTAGAAATTCTTTCGGCAGTTCCTCCCATCAGGTTCAAACTTCCTATCAGATTTCTCAGCTTTCTGACGTTACCGCTTTTCTTCTCCGACTTTTCCCTATCTGCGATTTCTAACACCACTCCGTCAGAAATAAAAGCAAAGACATCCCCTAAAAGAGCTGTGCCCAAATATTATGTAGAGAAACTAAGCTTTCTCCATTTTCTACTATCAAACTTAGTTTTAAAAGTCTCCATTTGAATATTCAGTGACTAGGTTGAAGCTTAAAATTAATCCTCATAAGAGTACCATCTGCCTATTTAAGTTTTTAGCAAAGGCTTTCAAAGGCTCTGTGTGTAAAACATCCCGTTTTCTATACTCCATTTGCTCATAGGCCGATTCTGCTTCATTTCTTATGTTAGTTTTTGAGTTTGTTAGTCATATTTTGTTTGACTCTCATTGCTAACTCATGGAATGCCAGAATTTTGAGGTTTCTTTATGTCCTTGTAAAAGATAACCCACATGATAAAAAGAAGAAATAGTTCCTTTTCCTCATACAGCTGCAGAAAGGTACATGCTATTCAGCCTCATAGAGCAGTTCTTACAGAAGTTATTTCTAACAGCAGTCTTGAGATGCACTCAGAATATAAAGATTATATCTTTGTTTTATGGGTAATTTTTAAGCTATAGTAAGTTTATAATTTATGTTGGTTGCCTTAATAATATAGTTAGTAAAATTAAACTGAAATCTCTTTTCTGAAAAGTTCAAGCAGTTATGAGATTTATTTTTAAATCAGAATTAGATCATTGACACATTTGCTTCCTCACGAAAGGAGGCAAAAGTAATTTAAAAATATGATTATATTTTTATATTTAAAAATTAAATTTTTATATTTAAATTTTTAAAAATACATTTTTTATATTTAAGCAGATAATTTGATAGTCATTTAGCCAATCAGATAAAAATATGTACATTTGCATTTTATATATTTATATATGTTTTCTTGCTACATTGGTTATTCACATTCATAAATAACCATCTAGTTTGACTATTATTGGTAACTTGTGTTTGGTTATCCACAGATGATAATCTCTGTTCCCTGAGGATAAATATAGATTCCTTTGAGAAGCTAATTGATATCTGTTGCTATATGTATGGCAAAACAAGTTTACCATTAGTGAAATAATATTTTGGGTGTGAAGATTATTTGCTTTGACAGTGTTTTAAGTTACCTGGGACATTGTACTACTTCTCCCATTTCAAAACTGACCCTTTAGGAAGTGGCATGTAGCTTTAGCCCCTTAGAAAACACTGGGTCCTGGCAGTTCTGAGAGGAGGGATAGAATCCATTACTCCACAGCTTTTAATTAATTAACCAAGTAATTACACAACTCTTCCAGTAATTACACTACCCTTTCAGGGTCCATTTTCCACTCCCTGAGTTATTCTGGCTATCGTTCAGACTCCAAGCTACTTTATTCTGAGGTCTTTTGTTTGGCTGACATAAGACTGTTAATTGACCAGCTTTATCGAGTTTTATTGATACATTCATTCTGATTTCATGATTTTTATATATGGAGATATTCTTGTGCCTGTGGTTTGCTCATAATAATCTAATAACTTTTATAGTACTACAACGAATACTTAAATTTCTTTTACAATTTCAGTTTGAGGAAGAAAGCTCTCTAGGCAGCATATGTTGGAAATATTTATAAAGCTAGAGAAAGTTGTAGTAATTATGAAAGGAAAGGAATATCACTATATACCATTCTTAGGGAAAATAACTAATATACCAAAATTAAAATATAATCAGTTTAATCCAAACTATGTAATTGGAATTGCAAATATAAATGGACACTAGGTGGTAAAGGTAGTATAAAATAGAGCTTTTGTAAAGGTAATATTGATGGCAGATGGTTTTCTCTTAAGTAGTTTTTATAAGACTTTATTTTAAGATGATACATTTATGGTTCCTGCGCTTTGCAAACTCAATAAACAGCTCTCTGGCTTATGATTTGATATAACAATTTACTGAATAAATATATCACATATTCCATTTTCTGAATGCTTTCTCCCCTAAGGAACTTAAATCATATTTACAGAAGTACAACTAATTTTCAAAGTGCTCCTTTGAGGAAGAATAGGTAGGAAAAAAAAGCTTAGAAAAGCAAAACTCACAGAAATAGGCTAACAGGAAAATAACATTTAAATACATGGTCCCACATTGTACATTTATGCAATGTGGAATAAGGGATTTCATCTTATTTTTACCTGAAGTTAATAATATTTGTTAATAATTATTGATATCCTTGTGATTTAGGCATAATATATAAGGATAAAAGGAAAAATGTGTAAAATACTAGAGAAATCTCTAGGTTTTAATACAGTAAAAGCACCAGTTATAGTAAATTGTGCCCTATGTGAAATATAAGTACTTGGGAATAGACTTAACTCTCTTAGGTATAAGTAATGAAGTTGCAATCATTTATACAGTTCAAACTACTCATTGCAGTTGTATTTTGTGCTCAGCCTGGTGTTCATTGGTAGAATCACAGGCAGAGGATCCAGAATGGTTGTAATTCTCTGTTAAGGAAGAAAGTCTTAGGTAAGGAATGACCATACTAGAACTGCTGAAACCAGCATACACCTGTACCCTTCTACATCCATCTACAAATAACCAAGCATCCATAAGGGTCATCAGGCTAGACTAGAGCAGGGCATGTGTTATTTCTGCAAAAGAGAGTCTTTGATTTTTAGTGACAAAAATAATCCCTAGATTACTCCCCTGTGTTCAGTTTGATAGTAGTAGAAAGTATAACATAATCACCTAAATGGATTTTTAATATATTAAAAAAAAAACAGATGGAAATCTTTCTTGTTAAAGTCACATGCCTGAAGGTGTATTTCTTGTTTAATGATAAATTTGAGAAACTACAATGTAGGTAGTGCTCCCTGTACAGATATTTCTCGATAAAAATATGTTTTCCTCAGAACTTTGTGAAGACAACAGTGTAAAGGTTGTCAATAATAACAATAAAACCTGACATATATTGAATGTCAAGGTGTCAGCCCCTAGGATAAAGCTGAGAAAATAAGTGGTTTGTGATTCCAAGATACCCAGTCTACTAAGAGAAATAAAAAAAGATCTAAACCAGTTAATACAATGTATTTTTTAAGTGCTTTGATGGAGTTATTCAGAGTTACAGATGTTCTACGAAAGAAAAAAATAGGTAAAACTTGGATAGAAAGAATGGTTTTCAGATGAAATGAAATATGGATTGAGTTTGAATTCTAAATGGGAATTTTGATAGCTAAAATGAGGTCAGGATGGACATTACATGTAAAGTTATGATAAATAATCACCATTCCCTTCCAGCCTGCTTCTTAGATTGCTGTGGTTCTTGACTCTCACCTGCTCTCCCATCTTGATTCAATTAAAGTCACTAATTTGGACAAACCATATTTGGGTGAGTCACACCTTTCACCCTCTTTCCCTGAGCCTTTTTTTTAAACATAAAGAAATTACTAGTCAGTGTACCCTTGGTCCCCTTGACTCAAAGAACTCTAAGTGTTCACTACTGGCCATTTTTTTTACCCTTTGCCTTATATTCACTAAATTTTGGTCAGGCTTCTCTTCTCCCCACAGGAATCTGTCTTTTTAGAAACTTTTTTTTTTTTTTTTTAATTTTCAAAGGAGGTAGCTATACTTAAGGTAGACACTCCCAAAGTAAAAGGAAATTCAGCCTCTGACAAATATGCTAAGCTGGGAGCACATAAATCTGTTTGAGTCTCATCACAATCAGACAGGATCTTGAATCTACTCTACTTACTCACTGACTCCCTAATTGAGGAACTCAAAATCTACCAATTTAAAGCCCTTGAATATGAAAAGATCAATTGGAAACAAGCTGGATGTTTTGTCCACTCAGAAGTACTTTGGAAACATCCAGATGGCCATTTGTCTCCCTCACCTAAAGTTTACTCTCTGCCCTCTCAGCGTGGAAGGGAGAAAATAAATCCACTCTACCAATATTAGTGAAGAAATTTTACCCCTATCTGGGACACAAAGTATCTTCATTGGCCATCTGTCAAAAATATAATCATGATAATGCTGTGAATGTGAGACGAGGAAGGGAAGGGAACTAACTCCAAGACTCTTCTTCATTGGCAATTAAATTTTGTTCAGCTCTTTTCTTTCCCCAGTTTTATTGAGAAATAATTGATATACATCACTGTATAGGTTTCAAGTGTACAGTATAATGACTTACATATATTGTGAAATGATTACCACAATAAGTTTAGTTAATATCCATCATCTCATATACATACCAAAAAGGGGGAAGAATGGTTTTCTTTGTGATGAGAACTCTTAAGGTCCACTGTCTTAATAGCTCATAAATTTACCATACAGCAGTGTTAACTATAATTCATCATGTTGTACATTACATCGCCAGTACTTACCTTATAACTGAAAGTTTGCATCTTTTATTACTTTCATTAACGCCCCCCATCCTCTGCCTCTGATATCTCAAATCTGAAATTTGATCTCTTTTTCTATGAGTTGTTTTGTTTGTTTTAGATTTCACATATGAGATCATACAGTATTTGTCTTTCTCTCTCTGACTTATTTCACTTAGCATAATGCCCTCAAGGTCCATCCGTGTTGTTGTGATTGGCAGAATTTCCTTCTCTTTTATGGCTGAATGATATTCTACTGAATATACCACAACTTCTCTACCCATTCATCCATCAGTGGACACTTAGGTTATTTTCATGTCTTGGCTATTATAAATAATCTTATAAGGCACAGGGGGGTGCAGATATCTCTTCAACATGTTGTTTTTGTTTTCTTTAGATGTATACCCAAAAGTGGAATCGCTGGTTTATATGGTAGTTCTATGGGGGCAGGAACTCTCTCTAGCCTGTGTTGTCATGTAATCAATGATTATCACAGTGAATATAGGTGGCCAACATAGATTTATTAAAGGATAAGTCTCCATAGATTATATTATTCTCACTCCATGCCTGGCTTAGTCAGTGCATTGCCTTTCAATTGCTATTAAACAAAGGAGCCTAAAACATAGTGGCTATAAACAACAACTATATTATTTCTTACTATTGTGTGTGTTGGTTGAATGGTTTCTTTGCTGACTTCACCTGGGTTCATTTTTACAGATGTATTTAACTGGGAGGAGTTGCTGGGAAGGAGAGTCCAATAGTGCCTTTTTCACAAGTCTAGGAGTATACACACTCTCACCTAGTATGTGTCTCTATTTTCTGCAAGATAATGGTTGCTTGCTTTAAATGCTACTCCAAGCATTGTTTCTTTCTGTGTGCTCAATTATATATCATTATTCTCAAATATATGCATTTTGTATTCCAGAGGTTAAAGTTACTCTCTTTGTCCTGCATGTTTTCTGAATGACTTCATTTTTCAGAGAAGATATTTTTCTTTACTTTGTTAGGATGGGTAGCAGCATTCCAGGTTTCTTACATGAAAACGAATTGCTCAGCCAGTCTGGACAAATCCATTTTGACTTGTTTACGTTATATTTTAGCCCTACTCTCCTGCTTATAACCATCAGACTCATAATCGTCATTCTCATGTGTTCCCAGGTCTGACCAAAATACATTTACCTTTCTTTATTATACACAAATACAGGTAAACACACACACTTTAACCAGTGGAGGGAAAAAAAAAATTTGGTGTCATGTGCTAGAACATTATTTGAACCTGATTTTAGGTAGGTTACTCATTAAGACCCAGTTTTCTTATCTTAAATAAGAATATTGAACTATATTTAATTTACTAGATTCTGTGAGACAGGCATTAGCATAACTTAAGCTTTATAAAGTGTAAGGGACTACAGACTATGTAATTTGAATTATATGGACATATTTATATATGAAATCTATAATGTAAACTATAAATATATTTTCAAAATTATTTTCTTCTTAATTAAGAATAGTTTTTATAACTTAGCCAGTTCTTTTATTTAAAGAATTAAGCTGAGATTTATCACAATTTATTTTCTCCAGTTAAATTTAACTTTGCTGTAGTTGACTAGACAATGAGTAATTATAGAAGACATTTGGCATATTATAAATCATTGTTAAGACAGGTATAGGTGGGGTTTTTATGTGTTTGTTTTCCTTCATTCTCCTTTTATTGAAATAAGACGACACTCAAAATTTATCTGCACCATGTTTGATAACATACATTTAGAGGGAAATTTACTTTGCTTCTCTCATGTGTCCTTAGTAAAATTTTCTTAGAATAAAAATAGCATTGTTTTAGCTTTGCTATTAATCTCATTGGAGAATGAGTGACTTATCTGAATTGTGAAAAATGTAGATTAGTCTTCAGATTACTGACCACATATTACAACAAGGTGAAGGTAACACATTAAAAAATGGTGTTGCTCCTCCTCCTCTTTCTTTTCCTACTCTTTCTCTCTCTGCCTCTCTTTCTCTTTTTCTCTCTGTCACTTCCTTCCATCACCTTCTCTTTCCTCTTCCTCACCAGTAGTAAGGAACGCTCAGTAAGCTAGCAGATGAAGCTTTTTCTCAGGGACTCTGTCCCCTCCAGTGATTTCCCCCTGGCATTCAACATTCTTCATTCCACAACTTTAAATAATTAAACTCGTATAAATACAGGCATACCTCAGAGATAGTGTGGGTTTGGTTTCAGACCCCTGCAATAAAGTGAATATGGCAATAAAACAAATGTTTTGGTTTCTCAGTGCATATAAAAGTTTTATTTACACTATACTATAGCCAAATACATGTGCAATAGCATGATGTGTAAAAAAAACAATGTCTATACCTTAATTAAAAAATGATGCTGTTGGAAAATGGCACAAATAGACTTGCTTGATGCAGGGTTGCCACACACCTTCAATTTGCAAAAAAGCACAATATTTGCGAAGTACAGTAAAACAAAGCACAATAAACTTAGGTATGCCTATATAAAATTTTTTGATTCTCAATTAGTTCCAAACTCAAAATGTCTGTATGTGTGTGTGTATATATATGTGTGAATGCATGCGTCCATGGCAGCGGGGTGAAGCTGGTGGGGTGGTTGAAAAACCTAAACCCAAACAAGAACTTTTATAGTAGTCTAACTGCTAACTGCTAATCAATTAAAAAATTTAACTACAAGGAAAAACAAAAGCTTTCCCCTCAGTAATAGTCTTACTGATTTATAAAATTCATGTGTTGTAAATCATTCAGTAATTTTCTGGAGAAAATTTGGTCTGGTCTTTTCTTCTTCTTCTTAACTATTACTGCTTTTATAAAGCACTACTACATCAATTTACATGCCCTATTTTTTCTAGCTCTTCAAATGGATGACTCACACTGTGCTTTTTGGTGAATATCACTTCTGTTAGTGTTGTTTATTTTGTCACATTAGGTGACACCTATCTACTTCACAGAATACTTTTTTGACACTGAATTTATTTGGAAGAGATGATATTAGAGAGTGAGAAATTGCAATTGATTTAGAATTAATTGAACAAGTCCTTTGTTTCATTTTTAAAATGTCCCTTAAGTTGAACTCTTTTATACTGAAGAGTAATAATAATCACATAACCTTATCTAACACTCAAAATGTACCAGTAACAGTTCCACAGATGTTCATTTAAACCTAAGAACAATTAGACACATGCAACAGAATAAGTTCAGTCCGATGGTGATCAGCAATGATGCGGATAGAGGGAGAGAGGATACATAGGGAGAGAGGATAGATAGGAATGAATTGAGGGCTAAGGATGGAGTCTTGAGGCATTCTAACATTTGGAGTTCAGGCTGAAAAGGAGGAGCCTGTAAAGGGAACTCCTGGTTTTCTGCAGAAGTATAGTGCAACTTATGTTCAATTTTGTATTCCCACTAGGCAAACACTTTTTTTTTTTCTAAAATATATTAAACAACTGTTATGGGTTGAATCACATCCCCATCATCATATATTGAAGTCCTAGCTCCTGTTACCTTGAATGTGAGCTTATTTTGAGTAAGATTGCCACAGATATAATTAATTAAGTTCAGATGCGGCCATACTAAAGTAGGATGGACCCCTAACTCAATATGTCTGGTGTCCTCATAAGAAGATGACCATGTAAAAAAAGAGACACAAAGAGAATGCTGAGACAGGCAGAAATTAGTTATGCTGCCACATATAGTATTTAATATCTCTGTTGTTTTGTTGTTATTGTTTGTTTAAGACTTTTTTAAAAAGCAGTTTCATTTTGATGAAGTAAAAAGTTCTCCTACCACAGTACAGATAGTCCCTGATCTACAATGGTCTGGCTTACAATTTCTCAGCTTTACAATGATGCCAAAATAATATGCATTCAATAGAAAACATACTTCAAATTTTGAATTTCGATCTTTTCCCAAGCTAGTGGCATGTGACAGAACTCTCTCATGATGCTGTCCAAGGGCAGCAAGTCACAGCTCCCCATCTGCCACACCATCGCAAGGGGAAAGAACTGATACACTTATAACCGTTTTGTTTTTCACTTTTAGTGTAGTATTCAATACATTACATGAGATATTTTATACTTTATTATGAAATAGGCTTTGTGTTAGATGATTTTGCCCAACTATAGGCTAATATAAATTTGTTCTGAGCATGTTTAAGGTAGGCTAGGCCCAGCTATGTTATTTGGTATGTTAGATGTATTAAGTGCATTTTTGACTTAAGATATTTGTTGGCATATAATCTCATTGTAAGTCAAGGAAGATCTGTATCTGTTTGCTTTTTCTTGTTTTTCTTTTTCTAATTCTTCACCACCTTTTTGTATAACTGCTGTAGCTTTATTTGTTCCTTTTCTTCAATCATTGCAACCTCTATTCAGGCACATTACACAGAATGCCATGTGCAGCTTTAAAATATGAAAACTATGAAAAAGAAAAAGAACCCAACACTGCTATTGGGGAGATGAAAAATCATCTGTATTAGGTTTCAAATATTCACATAGGTTTCATAGCCATATTTCTTTCATCACAAAAATCAGCTGAAAACAGGATGTTGATCCATTTGGACAGTCGTGCCAACATTTTCTCTTTTAAAAAAGAAGTTGCATTGATATCATAAAAATCATCTCCATTTAACTATTGGTGATAACCAACTACTGTAATTTGTTAGAAATATCAGAGTATTTTGTTTAATCTTAAAATCAGTTTCTGAAACAAACATGCAACTGTAAGAAAGGTCCTATTTTTCTCCTACAAAGAATGAGACTCTTTTCAATGAAAGGGATCTTCTGATGTTCAGAGATCACATAGAATTGTTGATTTACCATATTGTGATGTGCTACAACATTCCGTAATAGATTTTATTTCATCAGTCTCTACTTAACAGAAGGGTATTTTTCACATATTAGTAGCATGAGAAATTGTTAGGAGCTTAAAAACTCTCATGTTATAGTCTCTCACCTCTTGGAGGAACTATTCTAAGTCATATTTTACAGGATTCCTCAAAAAAGGTCTAGGATTCCCAGTTGTAAATGCCATTAATCAGCTTCATTACACATTCTTTATTAATTTTTCCTGTTTGGTATTTTACTTTCTCCGTTCTCATTCTTTCTTCCTGGAATCACCTCCCAAATAAATATCCTGTCTCTAGTCCCTGCCTCAGGCTCTGCATTTGAGGAAACCAGATAAAGATGGCTGTAATCAGGGAGTATTAAAACTCATTAAATTGCTTCTTTCTACCAGTTAGAATTATCATAGGTTTTTTTTTTTAATTTATACTATGTACATGCTGAATGTCAGTGATGAATTTTCTGATGCTAAACTGTATATTCCTACAATATCAATTTTCCCCATCCGTATAATATTTAATTAACTGTAACTTAAAATTTAAGATTTCTAAATTATGTTTACAAATAAAACAAACCTTTAGTATAACATTAAAATTAACTTTCTATTGAGTTATAGTAGTTTTGAATCTTTTTTGTTGTTGTTAAATAAAAAGATGCCAAATATATAAAAAACAATTTAGATATATTTAACAAAATATTAATAGTTTTCAACAGATGTCTTTGAATTTTGGTACAACAAAGAGGGAAGTGTTAGAATATAAATAATGTATATGTAAAAGTATCTGAATCAGGAGGATAAAAGATGGCGGTGAAGTAGAGAGATGTGGAGTGCATCCCTCTCCACAGATGCATTGGGAATGCACGGAAGGACGCAGTAATTCCCACAGAGAAACAGCTGAACGCCAGCAAACGGCCTCGGACACCAGAAAGGACTGCGGGGAGCCCAACATAGCCGGTAGGGAGGCATCTACGAAGGCTCAAAGAGGGTGAAGCGGTGGAGCTGTGGCAGACGGGAGGGACTGAGAAACATACCGAGGGTCCACAGCGCAGCTCAGCGTTCCCGGACTGAGATGTCAATCCGCGGCTGAACGGAGGGTCCGGGAGCGGGAGCGTGGGAACCGGAGAGCTGGTTCAGGGTGAGAAACATTGTTGCCGGTAGGGTGATGGACCGAGAGGACAGGGGGGAGGAGGTCCGTGGAGAGGAGTGCCCATCCCTGAGAGCTGCCCGGCCATGATGGCGGCTGAAGGCTGCAGGCTCACGACTGGGGGGAGGAGCTGCGCGTGTAGCCTCTCTCTGTCTTTCAGCGCCTCTGCAACAGGCAGTGGAGAGACGCCCGTGGGCCACCTAAGGCGCTCAGGGATAACAAGCACCCGCAGGCACTCGGGCGGGGCTAGATTAAAACCCCTTGCAATGCCAGCAGCAGGGAGGCTGCCGAGAGAAAAAAAAAAAATAACAGCAACAACAAAAAAAACCCGAGAGAGGCCCAACTCTAAGACTTTCTGTTTATGCCTGAGCCACTGGCATCCCTCTGCAACAGGCACCTCCAAGCCCGACTGAAACAACAGTGTGCCACTGCTCACTCACTCCCAGGAGAAGGAGCCACTATTGTACCCTCTCCCTCCCCACACACCGACGCTTACAGACGAACAATAAAGGAATCTCTGCTGGTCACAGAATAAGGCAAAAAAACCCAAGGCAAGGAGAAGGACACTTACAGCTGAGACGCTAAGGAAACAGAAATAGTAGTATCAATACCTATTGAACTGGTCCATTCTGGGATCAGTTCTGGATTTTTTTCTCTCTCTCTCTTTTTTTTTTTCTTTATTAAATACGATCTTAGCCCTAAGGGATCTACAAATTTATAACATAATTTTTTAATGATTTTTTTTATTCTTTTTTTTTTTTTTGCCTTTTTATATACTTCTATATCTAGCTAAGTTTTTGGTAGTACGGACAATATATCTCTCATACTTTCCTTTCATCCCTATCTTTTATACATTTCTATTCCTTTCTTTTTATTTGCATATTTCCAACCACATTACACTCTTCTGTTCCCCTTTCTTCCAGCCTTTTTAAGTTTATTTTATCTTAACATACTTATAAGCAACACTATCGATCTGCTCAGACTCCTTGCTCTATTCTCCAGATGATGCACTGCCTTGGTATTTAATATTAGGTTTTTGTCTTTATCTTAGTTCTCAGCACAGTTGTCTAATTACATTCTGAGAATCTCCATTCTCTCTGGTGGTACTCTGGCTCTTTTCTATATTTGATCCTAGCTTACAAAATCTCCCCGGATTAATGTTTGTATGTGTAAGGTGTTATTTGTTTGTTTGTTTGTTTTTGCTTTTGTCTCTGATTTGTTCTGTTTCAGTTGTCAATTTCTGTTGAGTTTCTCTTTGAATATCTGATAGCACACTGGGGTTCTGTCAGGTCTTTCTAGAGCCTTATATCCTAATGGATTCAGTAATTGTGTGTCTTATACATGTATGTGTTTCCTAGACTTAGTATTTGTTTAATCCAATACTTGGACATTAGTCTGAGGCTTGGACAGTCTTCTATAAACACCTCTATTGCCAGGACAAGCAACCCCAAAAGTTTGGACAACCAGGAGGGAACAAAGAAACACCATGCAGGCAAAGGAGCAGGAAAAAAACTCACAAGACCAAATAAATGAGGAGGAAATAGGAAAAATGCCTGAAAACGAATTTAGAGTAATGATAGTAAAAATGATACAAAATCTCAATAACAAAATAGAGAAAGTACAAGAAACAGTTCATAAGAACTCAGAAAAACAAACAGCAATGGATAACAAAATAACTGAAATTAAAATTACTCTAGAGGCTATAACCAGCAGAATGACTGAGGCAGAAGAACGAATAAGTCAGTTGGAAGATAGAATGGGGGAAATAACTGCCACAGAGCAGGAAAAAGAGAAAAGAATAAAAAGAATAGAAGACAGTCTCAGAGACCTCAGTGATAACATTAAGCATACCAACATTCGAATTATAGGCATCCCAGAAGAAGAAGAAAACAAGAAAGGGTCTGAGAAAATCTTTGAAGAGGTTATAGTGGAAAACTTCCCAAACATGGGAAAGGAAATAATTCACCAAGTCCAAGAAGCACAGAGAGTCCCATACAGAATAAACCCAAGGAGAAATACACCAAGACACATCCTAATCAAACTAACGACAATTAAACACAAAGAAAAAATATTAAAAGCAGCAAGAGAAAAGCAACAAACAACATATAAGGGAAAACCCATCAGGATAACAGCTGACCTTTCTACAGAAACTCTGCAGGCCAGAAGGGAATGGCAGGATATACTGAAAGTCCTGAAAGAGAGAAACCTACAGCCAAGAATACTCTACCCAGCAAGAATCTCATTCAGATTTCAGGGAGAAATCAAACGCTTTCCAGACAAGCAAAGGTTAAGAGAATTCAGCACCACCAAACCAGCCTTACAACAAGTGCTAAAGGAACTTCTCTAAGTAGGAAACACAAGCAAAGGAAAACACCTACAAATACAAACCCCAAACAATTCAGAAAATGGTAATTCGAACACACATGTCAGTAATCACTTTAAATGTAAATGGATTAAATGCTCCAACCAAAAGACACAGACTGGCTGAATGGATCCAAAAACAAGACCCTTCTATATGCTGCCTACAAGAAACCCACTTCAGACCAAGGGATACATATAGACTGAAAGTGAAGGGATGGAAAAAGATATTCCATGCAAATGGAAGTCAAAAGCAAGCTGGAGTAGCAATACTCATATCAGACAAATTAGACTTGAAAGTAAAGACTATTACAAGAGACAAGGAAGGACACTACATAATGATCAAGGGATCCATTCAAGAAGAACATATCACAATGGTAAATATCCATGCCCCCAACATAGGAGCACCTCAATACATAAGGCAAATGCTAACAGCTATAAAAGGGGACATCGACAGGAACACAATAATAGTGGGAGACTTGAACACCCCACTTACATCAATGGACAGATCATCCAAACAGAAAATAAAGACACACAAGCTTTAAATGACACATTTCGACTTCATTGATATTTATAGGACATTCCATCCAAAAACAACAGACTACACTTTCTTCTCAAGTGCACAGGGAACATTTTCCAGGATAGATCACATCTTGGGTCACAAATCAAACCTCGGCAAATTCAAGAAAATTGAAATCATATCAAGCATCTTCTCAGGCCACAATGCCATGAGACTGGATATCAATTACAGAAAAAAACTGCAAAAAATACAAACACATGGAGGCTAAACAATTCACTCTTAAACAACCAAGGAATCACTACAGAAATCAAAGAGGAAATCAAAAAATATCTAGAAACAAATGACAACGAAAACACAACAACCCAAAACCTATGGGACGCAACAAAAGCAGTTCTAAGAGGGAAGTTTATAGCAATACAGTCCTACCTTAAGAAAGAAGAAAATTACCGAATAAACAACCTAATCTTACACCTAAAACAACTAGAGAAAGAAGAACAAAGAAACCCCAAAGTGAGCAGAAGGAAAGAAATCATAAAGATCAGAGCAGAAATAAATGAAAAAGAAAGGAAGGAAACAATAGCAAAAATAAATAAAACTAAAGGCTGGTTCTTTGAGAAGATTAACAAAATTGATAAACCATTAGCCAGACTCATCAAGAAAAAAAGGGAGAAGATGCAAATCAACAGAATGAGAAATGAAAAAGGAGAAGTAACAACGGACACCACAGAAATACAAAAGATCATGAGAGACTACTACAAGCAACTATATGCCAATAAATTGGCTAACCTGGAAGAACTGGATACATTCTTAGAATAATACAATCTTCCCAGACTGAACCAGGAAGAAATAGAAACCATGAACAGACCAATCACAAGTACGGAAATTGAGGTAGTGATTAAAAATCTCCCAACACACAAAAGCCCAGGACCAGATGGGTTCACGGGCAAATTCTATGAAACATTTAGAGAAGTGCTAACACCTATCCTTCTCAAACTCTTCCAAAATATTGCAGAAGGAGGAACACTCCCAAACTCATTCTACGAGGCTACCATCACCCTGATACCAAAACCAGGCAAAGATGTCACAAAAAAAGAAAACTACAGACCAATATCACTGATGAATATAGATGCAAAAATCCTCAACAAAATACTAGCTAACAGACTGCAACAGCACATTAAAAAAATCATACACCACGATCAAGTGGGGTTTATCCCTGGGATGCAAGGATTCTTCAATATACGCAAATCAATCAACGTGATACATCATATCAACAAATTGAAGGATAAAAACCATATGATCATTTCAATAGATGCAGAAAAATCTTTTGACAAAGTTCAACATCCATTTATGATAAAAGCTCTCCAGAAAATGGGCATAGAAGGAAATTACCTCAACATAATAAAAGCCATATATGAAAAACCAAAAGCCAACATCATTCTCAATGGGGAAAAACTGGAAGAATTCCCTCTAAGAACAGGAACAAGACAAGGGTGTCCACTCTCACCACTATTATTCAACATAGTTTAGGAAGTTTTAGACTCAGCAATCAGAGAAGAAAAAGAAATCAAAGAATCCAAGTTGGAAAAGAAGAAGTAAAATTGTCACTCTTTGCAGATGACATGATATTATATATAGAAAACTCTAAAGACTCTACCAGAAAACTGCTAGCACTCATTGATGAGTTGAGTAAAGTAACAGGATACAAAATTAATGCACAGAAATCTCTTGCATTCCTATACACGAACAATGGTAGAGCAGAAAGAGAAATTAAGGAAACTCTCCCATTCACCATTGCAACAAAAAGAATAAAATACCTAGGAATAAACCTGCCTAAGGAGGCAAAAGATCTGTATGCAGAAAACTTTAAGACATTGATGAAAGAAATCAAAGACGACACAAACAGATGGAGGGACATACCATGTTCCTGGATTGGAAGAATCAACATTGTGAAAATGTCTGTACTACCCAAAGCAATTTACAGATTCAATGCAATCCCGATCAAATTACCAATGGCATTTTTCACAGAACTAGAGCAAGACATCTTACGATTTGTATGGAAATGCAAAAGACCCCGAATAGCCAAAGCAATCTTGAGAAGGAAAAATGGAGTTGGTGGAATCAGGCTCCCTGACTTCAAACTATACTACAAGGCCATAGTGATCAAGACAGTATGGTACTGGCACAAAAATAGAAAGGACGATCAATGGAATAGAATAGAGAACTCAGAAGTAAGCCCAAACACATATGGGCACCTTATCTTTGACAAAGGAGGCACGAGTATTCATTGGGAAAAAGACAGGCTCTTCAATAAGTGGTGCTGGGAAAATTGGACAGCAACATGTAAAAGAATGAAATTAGAACACTTCCTAACACCATACACAAAAATAAACTCCAAATGGATTAAAGACCTACATGTAAGGCCAGACACTATAAAACTCCTAGAGGCAAACATAGGCAGAACACTCTATGACATCCATCAAAGCAAGATCCTTTTTGACCCACCTCCTAGAATCAGGGAAATAAAATCAAGAATAAACGAATGGGATCTCATGAAACTTAAAAGCTTTTGCACAGCAAAAGAAACCATAAACAAGACTAAAAGGCAACCCTCAGAATGGGAAAAAATAGTTGCCTATGAAACAACGGACAAAGGATTAACCTCCAAAATATACAAGCAGCTCATGAAGCTTAACACCAAAAAGGCAAATAACCCAATCCACAAATGGGCAGAAGACCTAAATAGACATTTCTCCAAAGAAGACATACAGATGGCCAACAAACACATGAAAAGATGCTCAACATCACTCATCATCAGAGAAATGCAAGTCAAAGCCACAATGAGGTATCACCTCACACCAATCAGAATGGCCATCATCACAAAGTCTGGAAACAACAAATGTTGGAGAGGGTGTGGAGAAAAGGGAACTCTCCTGCACTGTTGGTGGGAATGTAAGTTGGTATAGCCACTATGGAAAACAATTTGGAGGTTCCTTAAAAAACTACAAATGGAACTACCATATGATCCAGTAATCCCACTCCTGGGCATATACCCAAAGAAAACCATAATCCCAAAAGAAACTTGTACCATAATGTTTATTGCAGCATTATTTACAATAGCCAGGACATGGAAGCAACCTAAATGCCCATCAGCAAATGAATGGATAAAGAAGATGTGGCATATATACACAATGGAATATTACTCAGCTATAAAAAGGAATGAGATGGAGCTGTATGTAATGAGGTGAATAGAACTACAATCTGTCATAGAGTGAGGTAAGTCAGAAAGAGAAGGACAAATATTGTATGCTAACTCACATATACGGAATCTAAAAATGGTACTGATGAACTCAGTGACAAGACAAGAACAAGGACGCAGATACAGAGAATGGACTGGAGAACTCGAGGTATGGGAGGGGGCAGGGGTGAAGGGGAAACTAAGACGAAGCGAGAGAGTAGCGTGGACATATATATACTACCAAGTGTAAAATAGATAGTCAGTGGGAAGTTGTATAACAAAAGGAGTCCAACTCGAGGATGGAAGATGCCTTAGAGGACTGGGGCGGGGAGGGTGGGGGGGACTCGAGGGTGGGGGAGTCAAGTAAGGGAGGGAATACGGGGATATGTGTATAAAAACAGATGATTGAACTTGGTGTACCCCCCCCCAAAAAAAGTATCTGAATCATCTCTACCAAATATTATATCAGCATAACATAACCCATTTGTTAAACTGCAAAGAAAACATTTACTCTTAAAAAAGTTATGTGTCTAGGTACAATGAAGAAAAACTAGAAATTCTTAATATATAAAAATTAGATAAATATATCTTAGACCCAAGGAAAATGAAAAGTGAAATGATATGTTATGTAAAATTTTAGCACAATGAAAACACTAGATATTTCAAATGAATTAAATGGTTAAAATGGAAAAAATATGAAAGAGCACAGCCAAACTGTAATTTATCATTATATGGTTGTAATGTAGTAAGCCTTTTAAAAAAGTAAAGAAAAAACACACAAAAAGAATAGGGAAGAAATTATCAGTAACCACATACGCATTACCTCATGATAAATATAATTAAAGTGCAATTAAAATGGTGGGTCATTAAACAAACAACATTTGAAACATTTATGAACCAAAACAGTGACATTCTGTTAATAAAGTGCTTGTAAATTATAAAGAAAGGAGAATGCTAACAGGAAAAGCTCATCAACAACTCTTTAGAAAAAGATAACAATTTCCAATAACAAATAGAATGTTAAAAGTAATAGCTTTGTTTGAAAATTAATTATAAAATTATATTTTCCTACTGATGAGGCAAAATTATCTTTCTGTGTAATTTTTAATATGTCATGATATCAACTATAGGAATGCTACGATTGTAAGTTTGCATAGCTTTTGAGTTTATTCTGCCAAAATAGAATAGGTCATAATAATATTCATGTTTTTATCAATAATTTATCTTTAGGAATTCATTCTACAAGCATAAGTGATGAGAAAAATAATTTATACTACTTATGAAACTGAAAATTTGGAAATAGACATGTTTAATTGAAAAATTATAAAAATACAGGAAATGATATATGTATATATATATATGGTCAATTAAACTATGTTTTATAAGGGTTTTGATGATATAAGAAGTGGTTTTTAAGCTAAAATTGAGAGAGATAAAGAGAGCTGGGGAAAGAGAAAGAAAAAAATTCCAATTTAATAAAACCGTGTAGAATAAAAGAGGCTGGAAGACCCACAAATCTAAATGGAATATCATGAGTACATTTAATTTTATTTTTTAAATAATTTGTAAAATGAATATGTATACCATTTCATCCACAAAAAGTTATTTTAAAAATGAGATACAGAGAAAGAGATTTCCTTATATTATTTCATTTAGTTTGATTTCTGAATTACTTTATAATTATGACTTGTATCTCTCTATATGTCCACTATAACACAGGAAATATTTTGTGAAAAAAAAATCCTTTATATCTCTAGCATAAATGCCTATTTAGAATCAATAAGCAGATTTCTTCTTTCTAGGAAGTACACATAGGGAAAGAAAATTTAAATAACCATAAAGACATTAATGGGAGTTTTGCTTCGGCTGAGAACATAACATTGGTTTTGTAAGCCTCTTGTGTAAATAATGCCTTTCTTTTCAAGTTATTTGATTTCTTTTTTCATTTTCTCTCAATCATATAAACAAAAGCTTCCTGTCAAAGAATGTCATTTCTACCAGTTTACACTAATCACATAAAAACTGATCCATATGCTACACCACAGGGAGTTTCTGTCTTGATTTACTTGTACTTTTTTACAGTAGAACTGAGGATTTTGTGAGGTATTTGAATCAGCTGTTTGCTGCCTTTTCTTTCATATTAGCTGTTTCACATAAACTGTATTTACCAGGGAGTTATAAATGGCACCCTGTGATCTTTATTAAAAAAATGAACATTTTCAAACTTTTTCTACATTCCCAACAGAAAGCAGAAATCTAAACATGGATAAATAAACAAAGCAGAATGCTTTAAAAACAATATATTAGAGAAAGATCTCTATTTTGATATTTCAAATTCTGACCTTTTCCTAGCAAAAATATTACCTTTTATGTTTACCATAATTGTATGTAAAGCAGGTAAATCACAAATACCATATTTAAATTCCATTGACATTATCCATCTACAAAATAACTTACTAACTTTTTATAATACTATACATTTACCCAAGGCCAAGAAAACATTTTTGTTTCTACATTTACATGCTATGAATTCTCTATCGCTTTTGAATTTGAATATCAAACATGGTGAAATAATTTTGGATGATACCTAAAAATAGCAAATTTAATATAAAATAGGTGCCAAAAAGCAGTGAATGTATGCCTCATTTTAAAATCTATTGCAAAATACACCATTTAACAAAACTGTATCTTATAGTACAGTATTTAATCTCTTTGGTTTTTGTTGTTTGTTTTAAGACTTTTTTATTAATTAACTTAATTTTTTGGCTATGTTGGATCTTCATTGCTGTGCTCGGGCTTTCTCTAGTTGTGGCAAGTGGGGGCTACTCTTTGTTGTGGTGCACTGGCTTCTCATTGCAATGTCTTCTCTTGTTGTGGAGCACAGGCTCTAGGCACGTGGGCTTCAGTAATTGCAGCTCATGGGCTCAGTAGTTGTGGCTTGCAGGCTTTAGAGCACAGGATCAATAGTTGTGGTGCACAGGGTTAGTTCCTCCGCAGCATGTGGGATCTTCCCGGCCCAGGGATGGAACCCATGTGCCCTGCATTGACAGACAGATTCTTAACCACTGTGCCACTAAGGAAGCCCCTGTTTTAAGACTATTTTTAAAAGCAGTTTTGGGTTGTCAGCAAAATTGAGAGGAAGGTACAGAGTTTGACCATGTATGTCTTGCCCCCACACATGCATAGCCTCCCCCCATTATCAACATTCCTCACTGGAGTGGAACATTTGCTACAATTGATGAACCTACAGTGTCACATCATAAACACACAAAGTCCAGTAAACATTGGGTTCACTCTTAAAAATTCTGTGGGCTTGGATAAATGTAAAATGACACACATCCATTATTGTGGCATCATGCAGGCTATATTCAGTGTCCTAAAAATCCTCTATGCTCTGCCAGTTCACTTCTCTCCATTTTGCTCTTGACAACTGTTGATCATTTACTGTCTCCAGAGTTTTCCCTTTTCCAGAATGCAGCTTAGTTGGACTCATACACTAATGAAGACATTTCAAATTGGCTTTTTTACTTCGTAACATGCATTTAAGATTCCTCCATGTCAGGGCTTCCTAGGTGGCACAGTGGTTGCGAATCCGCCTGCCAATGCAGGGGACACGCGTTCGATCCCTGCTCCAGTAAGATCCCACGTGCTGCAGAGTGACTAAGCCCGTGCACCACAACTATTGAGCCTGTGCTTTAGAGCCCGTGAGCCACAACTACTGAGCCCATGTGCTGCAACTACTGAAGCCCACGCACCACAACAAAGAGTAGCCCCCACTCACCACAACTAAAAAGAAAGCCCACGCACAGCAAAAAAAAAAAAAGACCCAACAAGCCAATAAAATAAATAAATAAATAAATTTATATATATTAAAAAAAAGATTCCTCCATGTCTTTTCATGCCTTGAGAGCTCATTTCTTTTTTGGGCCTTCATATTCCATTGTCTAGGTGTACTATAGTTTCTTCATTCACATACTGAAAGACATCTTGGTTGATTCCAACTATAACTTTAATTATCAATGTGCAAGTTTTTGTGTGGTTATAAAATTTTAAATCCTTTAGGTATATACCACACAGTGCCTTTACTGGATCATATGGTAAAAGTATGTTTAGACAGCAAACTGTCTTCTGGAGGGGCTGTGCCATTTTGCATTCCCAGCAGTGATGAATGAGAAGTACTGTTGATCCACATCCTCAACAGCATTTGGTGTTGTCAGTATTCCTGACTTTGGCCTTTCTAATAGGTATGCAGAGATATCTAGCTGTTCTATTTGTATTTCCTTGGTAACATATGCTGCAGAACATCTTTTCATATGCTTATTTGCCATCTGCATATCTTCTTTGGAGAGGTGTCTGTTAAAGACTTTGGACCATTTTTTTTATTTGGGCTGTTTATTTTCTGACTGTTAAATTTTAAGGGTTCTTCCTATATTTTGGATAACAGTCCTTTATCAGATATGTCTTCTTGCAAATATTTTCTCTCAGTCTGTGGCTTATATTCTCATTCTCTTGACTCTCTTACACAGGGTAGAAGGTTTTTTTTTTTTTAGTTTTGTTTTTTGTTTTTAATGAAGTCCAGCTTGTCAATTGTTTTGTTCATAGATTGAGCTTTTGGTGTTATTTCTAAAAGGTATTTATCATACTCAAGGTCATCTAGGTTTCCTTCTATGCTTTTAGGAGTTTTATGATTTTGCATTTTACATTTGTCTGTGATTCATTTTGAGTTATTTTTTGTGAAGGGTGTAAGGTTTGTGTCTGCATTCATGTTTTTGTTTTTGCATGTTGGTGTCCAGTTGTTCCAGCACCATTTGTTGAAAAGACTATTCACTGTATTGCTTTTGCTCCTTTGTCAAAGATTAGTTGACTATATTTATCCAGCTCTATTTCTGAGCTCTCTATTGCTACATTGATTTATTTTTCTATTCTTTTACTAGTATCATACTGTTTTGATTTCTATAGCTTTATAGTAAGTCTTGAAGTTGGATAGTGTCAGTCTTTCTATTTAGTTCTTTTCCTTCAGTATTTTTTTAAAGAATTTTATTGAGAAATACATGACATACAATAAACTACATATAATTAGTGTACAGTTTGATTTTTTTCTTATTAGTCATTTATTTTATACATATTAATGTGTATATGTCAATTCCAATCTCCCAATTCACCCCACCCCAATCCCCCCACCCCACTTTCTCCCTTTGGTGTCCATATGTTTGTCCTGTACATCTGTGTCTCTATTTCTGCCTTGAAAACCAGTTGACTGATACTATTTTTTTAGATTCCACATATATGCTTTAGTATATGACATTTGTTTTTCTCTTTCTGACTTACTTCATTATGTATGACAGTCTCTAGGTCCCTCCATGTCTCAACAAATGACCCAATCTCATTCCTTTTCATGGCAGAGTAATATTCCATTGTATGTATGTACCATATCTTCTTTATCCATTGATCTGTCAATGGACATTTAGGTTATTTCCATGACTTGCCTACTGTAAATAGTTCTGCAATGAACATTGGGGTGCATGTGTCCTTTTGAATTATGGTTTTCTCTGGGTATATTCCCAGCAGTGGGATTGCTGGGTCATATGGTAATTCTAATTTTAGTTTTTTAAGGAACCTCATACTGTTCTCTACAGTGGCTGTATCAATTTACATTCACACCAACAGTGCAAGAGGGTTCCTTTTCTTCACACCCTCTCCAGCATTCCAGCATTTATTTTTAGATTTTCTGGTGATGCCTGTCCTAACCGATATGAGGTGATACCTCATTGTAGTTTTGATTTGCATTTCTCTAACAGTTAGTGATGTTGAGCAGCTTTTCATGTGCCTCTTGGCCATCTGTAAGTCTTCTTTGGAAAAATGCCTATTTAGGTATTCTGCCCATTTTTTGATTGGGTTTTTTTTTTTGCTATTGAGCTGGATGAAATGTTTATTTATTTTGGAGATTAATTCTTTGTTTGCAAATATTTTCTCCCATTCTGAGGCTTGTCTTTTCGTCTTGCTTATAGTTCCCTTTGCTGTGCAAAAGCTTTTAAGTTTCATTAGGTCCCATTTGTTTATTTCTGTTTTTATTTCCATTACTGTAGGAGGTGGGTCAAAAAAGATCTTGCTGTGATTTATGTCAAAGAATGCGCTTCCTATATTTCCCTCTAAGTTTTATAGTGTCTGGCCTTACATTTAGGTCTTTAATCCATTTGGAGTTTATTTTCGTGTATGGTGTTAGGGAGTGTTCTAATTTCATTTTTTTACATGTAGCTGTCCAGTTTTCACAGCACCACTTATTGTTCCTTCAGTATTGAGTTGGCCATTCTGGGTCTTTAGCCTCTCAACATAAATTTTAGAATCAGTATGTTCATATCCACAAAATAACTTGCTGGGATTTTGATTGGAATTGCACTGAATCAACAGACCAAGTTGGTCAGCACTGATATCTTGACAATATCGAGTCTTCTTATACACATATATGGACTATCTCACCATTTATTTAGTTCTTATTTGATTCATTCATCAGAGTTTTACAGTTTTCCTTGTATATTTCTCATAGATATTTTGTTAGATTTATGCCTAAGTATTTTATTTTGGGGTATTCTAATATAAATGGTATTATATTTTTAATTTAAAATTTCACTTGTTTATTGCTGGTAAACAGGAAAGCAATTGACCTTTCTATGTTAACTTCACATTCTGCAACCTTGCTATATCTGCTTATTAGATCCAGAATTTTCTTTGTTTATATTTTTCTGATTTTCTAAATAGAGGATCATGTCATCTGCAAATGAAGACAGTTTTATGTCTTCCTTTCCAATCTGTATAGCTTTATTTCCTTATTTTGTCTTTATGCATTAGGTAGGATTTCTAGTAAGATACTGAAAAGGAGTGGTGATTTTTCTTCTTTAACCTGTTAATTGGATGGATTATATTAATCAACTTTCAAATGTTTAACCAGCTTTGTATACCTGGGATAAATCCCACTTGGTTATGGTGTGTAATTCTTCTTATACAGTGTTTGAATTTATTTGCTAATATTTTGTTGAGGACTCCTGCCTCTATGTTCATAATAGGTATTTGTTTATAGTTTTTATCTTGTAATTTCTTTGTCTTGTTTTAGTACTAGGGTAATACTGGCCTCATGGAATGAGATAGGAAGTATTCTCTTTGTTTCTATCCTCTGAAAATGATTGTAGAAGGTTGGTAAAATTTCTTTCTTAAATATGTAGTCAAATCACCAGTGAATCCATCTGGGCCTGGTGCTTTCTGTTTTCAAAGGTTATTTGTCATTGTCCAATGTTAGCTTAATAGTTATGGGCCAATTCAGATTGTCTGTTTCTCCTTGTGTTAATTTTTGGCAAATTGTTCCTTTAAGACATTGATCTGTTTCATCTACGTTATCAATTTTGTGAGCATAACATTGTTTATAGTATTCTTTTATTATCCTTTTAATACCCATAGGATCTGTAATGATGTTCCCTATTTTATTTCTGATATTAGTAATTTGTGTCCTTTCTCTTTTCTTCTCAGTTAGCCTGGCTAGAGGCTTATCAATTTTAATGACCCTTTCAAAGAATCAGCTTTTGTTTTTGCTGGGTTTTCTCCTGATATTTTGTTTTTAATTTCATTGATTTTTTTCTCTAATTTTCATTATTTCTGTTCTTGTGCTTATTTTGGATTTATTTTACTTTACATTTTTAGTTTCCTGTGGTAGACTCTTAGAATATTGATTTTAGATCTTTTCCTTTCTAATACATGCATTCATTTCTAAAATTTTTTTCTCTGAGTACTACTTTTGCTGCATCTCATAAATTTTGATGAGTTTATTTTCATTTCACTCAAAATATTTTCATTTTGTTGAGATTTCTTCTTTAACCCATGTGTTATTTAGAAGTGTGTTGTTTAATTTCCACATATTTTGTTATTTTCCAGTTATACTTCTATTATTGATTTTTAGTTTAATTGCAATGTGGTCTGAGAGCACATATGATGATTCCTATTTTTTAACTTTATTAAAATGTGTTTTGGTGCCAGAATGTTGTCTATCTTGGCAAATGCTCCATGTGATCTTGAGAAGAACATGTAGTCTTCTGTTGTTGGATGACATTGTCTATAGTTGTCAATTATATCCAGTAATTGATGTTGCTCTCGTATTTTGATAAAATTTCAACCATCTAAATTGAAAGTACCTATGACACATTATTCTGTATATAAAATGTTTCTAAAACCATTTTGCACATATTAAAAGATATTTTCTTTTTTGAAAATTATTTTCTTAGGATTAATTGTGTGTCATTGGGTAATCCTCTGATTCTGCTGAAAGTAAAATAAAAAAAATTTAAGTCTATATATTTGTTATCTGTATTTTATTTGTCTGAAAGCCTAATTTTTGGGGCACGAATAATAAGTGAGCCCTGGGCCTCAGTTGCATATATATTTGTCTTCATTTTTAACCTTCACTATATGTTTTTCTCCCCCTTAATGGCTCATCTATTTTTAATTTTCCTTATCTTGTTTTATTTTGTTTCTCTGGAAATTTTCAAAAATACTTTTGAGAACAAGATCAGATATAATTAAATACACATACAATATGTTCTTATTTTTCTCTGTTAAGTGGAAAATAGTGTAAACATTAAGAGTAATTCAAAATATCATTCTAAATAATGAATTTTAGAGTAAGTTTGAGGTAAATGAAAATCTGTTTCATTGATAATTCTTAAATTCTTATTTATTAAAGAATGCAGAGGCAATTTTCAGCAATGTAGAGGTGCTGGTTTTTTTGTTTCTTATTTTTTATTTTTTTGTTGTTGTTCTTAATCATCTACCAAAAAATTCTGAACCAGTTGAGTAACTTCAGAAATTTGGTAATCATCAGCAATAGAAATGCATTTTAGGAAAGAAATTGAAGAACACAGCATCTTGGGGTGTTCTAAATAGTCTGGGAGAAGACACAATTAAAATAAGAATATATGAGAATTAACAGAATTTTAGATCAGAACATGTGAATTCAAGTTGAGTATCTATTCCATTAGCAATATATATCAGTGAACTATATGTACACTAGGATTTCAGTCTCAATGTATATTTGAAAGGAGAGATGTGTGATAGTAACAATAGTTACTTTAACTCAGATTGTCTTAGAGACTCCCAGAAGCATTTGAGAAGTTTAAGGAATATTGGTTGGTAAGTGGGGTCATTGAAAAAGGGAAAGGAGCCTTCTGAACATGCCCCTCAGTGATTTTAGCATGTCTGTGGTGACACATTGTAAACAATATTGCTGTTATTGTAGCTGTTATTTCATATATAGAAACCATTTCCACTCGCCCATAATTCATATGATATTCTTATTTCTTGCTAGCTTTTCTTAAAATTATTTGACAAAAGGAAAAATTTTAAATGGCACTATTATACACCCATAAGGAGAATTTATGTAATGAAACATAATTGGATTTTATTTTTTAGTGACCCAGTCTTATATAAATCAATTTGTGCAAAAAAATTTCAAACCATAATTCCATTTTTTGGAAATAATTATTTAAGAACAAAGCTTAAAAATAAAGCAGGGGGCGTCCAGACTCTCTTCCAAGTTGCCTGCAAGTTTTGACCTTCTCACCAACAATATATGAGGGTTTCAGTTGCTTACCTCCTTGTCAGCACTTGTTATTGTCAGTTTTATTTTACTTTCATCTATTCTAATGAATGGGTAGCAGTATCTCATTTTGATTTTAATTTGCATTTCCCCAATGATTAATGGCATTGAGCATCTTTTCACACATTTGCCATGCATAAAGTATATCCTTTTTTTGGAAATGTTTCTTCATATTCCTGTAACTTATCTGATTATATCTTCTTGTTGATTTTAAAAGTTATTTATATGCTCTGGATTCATATCTTTAGTCACAAATGTGATCTATATACATACCTATATATGTGTGTGTATATATATATCCTCTTCCAGTCTTCAGCCTGTCTTTTCATTCTCTTAACAGTGTGACAAGTGTGAAAGTTTTTAATTTGATAAAGTTAAAATTATTTTTTCATGTTTATGCTTTTGGTGACATACTTCAAAACTCTCTGCTGAATCTAAGGTGATAACTATTTTCTCTTATCTTCTGCTCTAGAAGTTTTATTATTTTGTGGATGAAGGTTCAAGTTTTGCATTTGGAGGTTCAGTTGTTTCTACACCCTTTCATTAAAAATCAAGTGACTATGTATGGACATATTTCTGGCCTATTTTGATCCAATTACATTATTTTAAGTTCTGTCACCAAAGGGTAATCTGATTTACCTTTGATAAAATGGTGATAGTTACATTACCTGTGATAAAAGATAAGCTGAGGAATAAGAAAACATTTTAAGCATTTATTTGAGCAAAAATCAATTGAAATTGGGCAATACCAAACCAGAAGTGGTTCAGGGAAAGCCTCTCGTAGAGAAGAGGTGGAAAACAAAGCAAAAATATTATTTGATTGTCTATCATTTAACGCTTGTTTGACTGTTTGTGGCTGGTTGGTTTTACATTTCCATTTCGTAACCCAGCAGCATCTAAAGGCTTAGATTTTGGTTTGTTTCCATAGGCCTCCTGGCATTACAGCCATCTCAGTCCTATAGCACTCTTGCTGAATTAATTTAACACCTACCTTACAAGTTGTGAAGATTAAAGGAATCAATGCAAAGAACCTCTGATCAGGGGCTAGCATATAGTGAGTACACATGACATGTTAGTTTGTCTATCAAAATATCTGGCTTCAAAGTAGTAGGCTGTCTCTCCATCTCTCCTTTACCCTCTTAAATTCCCAGAAGGCTGTTTATCAGACAGTTAAAGGACAAGAAAATTAATCATAAATCACATATATGTTGAAAACAAATATTAGAAGAAATATGTTACTAACATTTAAAAAAATTGGCAATTTGTGGCTGGAGGCTCCTTGTAATATTTCTCAGAAAATGAGAGTTACTCAGAGCACAGTTGGGAAATGCTACTCTAGCAGTTATGGTAAGTAAAAATGATTAGCTTCCAAAACTTTTGCCATTCAGCATACAAAGAGAAACAAAGATATAGGCCTCACTGCTTTTTTCAGTCTATAGAAAATGTTTCTTTTAGGACACACAGAGCTTGTCATTCAGTTGCATCTGGAGAGAACCCAATTCTAAACATAACTTGAATTTTCCTTTGACTATAAAAGGGCTGTTTAATTTACATTTTGTCGTATTTCTGTGTCTCTCAGCACATCAGGTTTCCATTCATCAAAGTAGGATAATTTTTCATATTGACCATAGCAGAAAACAAGTGTCTCTTCTTCTGTTGTTTCCATTACCTGTCTCTAATCTCTCTTCAGCACAACCCTCAAGCATTATCAGCTTTAGAGGAGAGTAAATTGAAAAATCAAAGAATGATTTTTAAATCTGTGCAGAGCTGCACTAAAAAACGAATTCTAAAAGGGGCCTCCCTGCACTTTCTTTTCTCTGTCATAAGGTTTGGCAATAAAAGAATGCCTACAAGGGACAAAGGGACTCAAGCTTTCAGTGAGTAGAGCTCTCTCTTCAGACCAAACGCAGACCTCTGGGTGATTGACAGGGGTTTCCACCTCTTCTCTATTCCCCAGCATTCAGCACACCAGATGCAAGTCCCTGTATCCCTGGTAGGCTGTCTAGACAGCAATCTCTCAGCAGAGATGTCCTACTATTAGGACATATCTGTGGGTCCATAGTTTGCTGTCTAATGCTAACAGTCTTGGTAAAAAAAATGGTACTGCTAATAACTATTTTCCTTCATTATTCTAGAAAATTACTTTATAGAAAAAAAGACATCTCATAGAGTGTCTTCCTATTGTTCTGGTTGGGCTTCATTTTCACAACTTCTTGTTAAGAATTTCCAAACTTTTGTATGTGAAAAAACATTTAAAAATAACATATCTGTGAATAATTTATTCTAATACTCATTGTTCTCTTAGGGCAAATATCAGTGAAAGAAATCCCTAGAATATGGGATTAGTAACTCAGGTAATGTTTGAAAAGGTTACAACTGGTTATGTAAAATGTTACAAGGAAAATTGACATTTTTTTATTGCAATATCATAGAAAAACATCTTCAGTTGCACCCAAATGAATCAATCACATTTCATTTAGAAGCCGAGAATATATGAAAGTGTGTCACATGAGATTGGGGGCATTGTTAAGAGCATTAATGAAGAAGATTAAACAATCTAATACAAGTATTTTCAGAAATTCTAGATTATTTTTAAAAGAAAAACAGCATATGCAGGAATAAATAACCCACAGCAATTTTTTTAAAAAACGTTTATTTAGGTATGATTAACATACAAAAAGCTCTATGTACTCTTCAATGTGCACAACCTAATGGGTCTGGAGATAAGTACACATCTGTGAAATCACCATGATGTATATCCATTACCTCTAAAGATTCCTCTACCCCCTTAAATACAAGGCAGGTATTATATATATATTCTTTTCTTGCATGTGAACGTGTGTGGACACAGTATACAGCCATTACTTGGTTGTATGAGATAATTCACTTCCTAATGTATTGAGAACTGCAACTCAGTAAATCAAGGGGCAAAATTAAAGATGAATGATTTCAAAAGGTGGCTTAATAGGTTAGTGAATCAGTATTTACTTTTATTAATTATATGTGGAGAATATTCAATAAGTTCTGAGTGTGGTGCTAGAACAAAGCAGAAGACTAACACTGCCTTTGGGGCAAAAAATAAATTGTATATATTTACTGTGTGTGCGAGTGTGTGTCCTTCAAAATGATATGTTGAAGACACAATTCCCAAATGCTGTGAAAATGACTTTACTTGGAAATAGGGCATTTACAGATGTAATCAAGTTAAGATGAGTCATTCTGGATTAGAGTGGATCCTAAATCCAAACACTGGTGTCTTTGTAAGAGGAGAAACAGAGACACAGGGAGAAAGTTACGTGAAAACAGGCAGATACTAGAGTGATGTGACTTCAAGTCAAGGAATGCCAAATATTTCCAGCAACTGCTAGATGCCAGGAAAAAGGCATGGAACAGATTCTCCCTCAGAGCCACCTGTTGATTTCAAAATTCTGGCTCCAGAACTGTGAAAGAATTCATTTCTGTTATGTTAAGCCACATAGTTTGTAGGGCATTGTTATAGAAACCCTCAGGAACTAATACACTTCCTTGGAAACTAAATACTGTAGAAACAGAAACTATGTAACATAATTAAGAAGAAATTTTAAGTTACCTGAAATTATAAAATACAGAGCTAACTGTAACTGTTGTCCAGATTATCTTTTGTTAAAATTTATCTTTATTTTTACATTTTTTTTTATGTTTTTAGCTCTGTGTATGTTTTATGATTACCACATTTGTGGTAGTCAAGTTTATTAATTTCCATCGTGGTGTATTGATTTCTGTATCAAAATAAAAGGACTTTCCCATTATAAAAATACAATTCACTGAAGTACTTGTACTATTTCACTTTTATATTTAAGTATTCTCTCTCTTCCCTGACTCCCCTTCCCTTCTTTTCTTCCTTCTTTCCTTTAATGCAAGAAGAGAAGCAGAGCTTTGTTTCAAATGAGCAAAAAATCTCAATATTTTCTCAAATGATTTAAACTTCCATCTTTATCACATGCTACATTATATATGCCAGTTACCTACTTTTGGATTTTCTATTCTGTTTCATTGATCTTCCTTTCTGTTACTGAAAGATTGTCATATACTTTTTAATATGATTATATAGTATTTATATATCTGAAGACTTTACTCATTCTTACCTTTTTCTTATCCAGAATTCTTGGTTCTTATAAGTGTAATATTTCAAATATAATTTAGAATTATTACTTTATTAAACTTATAAAGTAATAACTATTTGATTTTAACAAAATATTTCTTATATAATTATAAAAATGAAAATAACAGCTAATATCAGCATATATGTTCTAAAATGTGTATGAATTATATATCTTAGCAAGAAAAATTTAACATGACGAAAAGTTAATCATTCCCACAATGAGTTAATTTCAATCATATACTTTAGTTAACTGAATTCATAACATAGATATTGTTTTTCTCTGTGGCAGCGACATCCATCTGCATTTCCTCCAATCATATTGGTACAGGGTTGCATCTCTATAGAGAGATAAGCCATGGTAATTATCAAATATGTTGTTACCTCAAAGTTGTCTCATAATTGTAATCATAAATTTTGAAAAATTTTATTATTTTACATTCTTTTTAAAGAAATCTTGCTTTTCTAACTTGAGTATGCAATTATCTTCAGTTTTAACTGCCTTTTAATTGTAACATGTTCCATATGCAGTTTTTCCAAATCTATTTTTCTATTTTTCTTCACTTTGTTCCTCTTTCTTATTTGAGACAAAAGTACTTTGTAATTTATGTGTAAATTATGTGGAATGACTGAATGTTGTCCACTTTTTTAATATATTTCAATACTTGATATATTATGATGTACCTTTAATTCACATTTCTTTGATTACCCTTGAATTAGAGCATCTCTTCATTTTTTATCAGTCTTTTGAATATTTTCCCCTTTGTAATATCAATTTTTCTCTTCAATTTTTGTTACATTTATTATTTTTTAATTGAAGTATAGTTGATGTACAATATTATGTAAGTTATAGGTGTACAATATAGTGATTCAACGTTTTAAAGGTTACACTCCATTTATAGCTATTATAAAATATTGGCTATATTCTACATGTAGTACAATATATCCTCATAACTTATTTTATACCTGATAGTTTGTACCTCATAATCTTTTACCCCTATATTTCCCCTCCCTTGTCCCTCTCCCCACTGGTAACCACTAGTTTGTTCTCTATATTTGTGAGTCTGCTTCTTTTTTCATTATATTCACTAGTTTGTTGTATTTTTAAGATTCCACATGTTAGTGATATAATACAGTATTTGTCTTTGTCTGGTTTATTTCACTTATCATAATAACCTCCGAGCCCATCCATATTGCTGCAAATGGCAAAATCCCATTCTTTTTTTAAGGCTGAGTAGTATTCCATTGTGTATATATACCCTGTCTTCTTTATCCATTCATCTCTTGATGGACACTTAGGTTGTTTCCATATCTCAGCAATTGTAAATAATGCTGCTATGAGCATTGTGGTGCAGGTATATTTTCAAATTAGTGGGGGTTTATTTGTTTGTTTGTTTTGTTCTGTTTTTCAGATAGATACCCAGGATTGGAATTACTGGGTCATATATTAGTGCTATTTTGAGTTTTTTGAGAACCTGCCATACTCTTCTCCATGGTGGCTGTACCCATTTACATTTCCACCAACAGTGTACTAGGGTTCCCTTTTCTCCATATCCTTACTAAGATTTGTTATTTGTTTTCTTTTTGATAATAGCCATTCTGACAAGTGTGAGGTGATACCTCATTGTGGTTTTGATTTGCATTTCCTTGTGATTAGTGATGTTGAGCGTTTTTTCATTTACCTGTTGGCAATCTGCATTACCTCTTTGGAAAAATGTCTGTTCAGTTCTTTTGCCCATTTTTTAATTGGGCTCTTTGTATTTTTTATGTTGAATTATATGAGCTGTTTGTATATGTTGGATATTAACCCCTTATAGATCATATAATTTGCAAATATTTTCTCCCATTCAATACATTATCTTTTTGTTTTGTCAATAGTTTCCTTTGCTGTGCAAAGCTTTTAAGTGTAATTAGGTCCCATTTGTTTATTTTTGCTTTTATTTCCTTTTCTTTAAGAGCAGATCAAAAAAAATATTGCTACAATTTACGTAAAAGAGTGTTCTGCCTATGTTTTCCTCTAGGAGTTTTACAGTTTGTGGTCTTACATTTAAAGTTTTAATCTACTTTGAGTTTATTTTTTATACAGTGTTAGAGAATGTTCTTATTTCATTGTTTTACTTGTAGCTGTCCAGTTTTCCCAGCACCACTTGTTGAAGAGACTGTCTTTTCTCCATTGTATACTCTTTACTTATTTGTCTTAGATTCAGTGACCATATGTGCATGGGTTTATTTCTGGGCTCTCTATTCTGTTCCATTGATCTTTGTGTCTATTTTTGTGCTGGTACCATACTGTTTGGATTACTGTAGCTTTGTAGAGTAGTCTGAAGTCAAGGATCCTGGTTCCTCCAGCTCTGTTCTTCTTTCTCAAGATAGTTTTGACTATTTCAGGTCTTTTGTGTTTCCATACAAATTTTAAAATTATTTGTTCTTGTTCTGTGAAAAATGCCATTGGTATTTTGATAGTGATTACATTGAATCTGTAAATTGCCTTGGGTAATATGGTCATTTAAACAATATTGATTCTTCCAATCCAAGAACACGGTGTATCTTTCAATCTGTGTCATCTTCAATTTCTTTCATTGGTGTCTCATAGTTTTCCTAGCAGAGGTTTTTCACCTCTTTCAGTAGGCTTATTCTTAGGTATTTTATTCTTTTTTATGTGATGGTAAATAGGATTGTTTCCTTAATTTATCGTTCTGAAGTTTTTTTGTTAGTGTATAGAAATGCAACAGATTCCTGTGTATTAATTTTGTATCCTGTAAATTTACTGAATTCATTGATGAGCTCTAGTAGTTTTCTGGTGGTGTGTTTAGGGTTTTCTATGTATAGTATCATGTCATCCGTAAACAGTGACAGTTTTACTTCTTCCTTTGCAATTTGGAGTCCTTTTATTTCTTTTCTTTTTTCTTTTTTTCTCTTCTCTAATTGCTGTTGCTAAGGCTTCCAAAACTATGTTGAATAAAAGTAGCAAAAGTGGGCATCCTTGTCTTATCCCTGATCTTAGTGGAAATACTTTCAGCTTTCCACCACAGAGTATGATGTTAACTGTGGCTTTGTCATACATGCCTTCTATTGTGTTGAGGTATATTCCCTCTATGCCTGCTTTGTGGAGAGTTTGTATCATAAATGAATGGATGTTGAATTTTGTCAAAAGCTTTTTCTCTATCTGTTGAGATGATCACATGGTTTTTATTTTTTCAATTTGTTAAAGCGGTGTATCACATGGATTGATTTTCAGATATTAAAAAATACTTTCATCCAAGGGATAAATCCCATTTTGGTCATGGAGTGTGATCAAATCCAATGGATTGTTGGATTTGATTTGCTAATGTTTTGCTGGGGGTTTTTGCATGTATGTTTATCAGTGATATTCACCTGCAATTTCATTTTTTTTTGTAATATTTTTGTCTATTTTTCACAGCAGGGTGATATTGCCCTCATAGAGTGAGTTTGGAAGTGTTCCTTTCTCTGCAATCTTATGGAATTGTTTGAGAAGTATAGATGTTAACTTTTCTTTAAACGTTTGGTAGAATTAACCTGTGAAACTATATGGTCCTGGAATTTTGTTTGTTATTCTTTTCTCTAATTAATCTCTAATAAATAATTTAGGCATTGTAAAAACTAACTCTTGTCTGTCTACTATGATACCTTTTTTTTTTGGTTTTGTTTATTTTTCATTGACAGTATTTATATCTCTTCTCCTCAAAAAAATTTTTATAGCTCCTTGGTTTCTAGTCTTGGTTAAAAAATACTTTGCTATACTCAAATAATTTGTATAGTTTTCTAGGTTTCCTTGCAAAGTTTTCATTGCTTTTAAAAAATATTTAAGTATTTTATTCATCTTGATTTTAGTTTTGAATATGATGAAAACTTGGAATCAGTTTTTTTCTTCCAGTTGAATACCTTATGTCTGGTACTGTTTTATGGTACTATTTACCATTATTTTCCACTAAATCAAGTTTGTATATTCACATATATTAGTATGTTATATTTGAGCATTTAATTCTAGTTTCTCCATTGTTTCATAGGTTTATATATTCCTACATCAGTAATAAATTAATTTAACTACAGTGTCTACTTAATATATTGTAATATCTTTCTAAGAAAATTCTCCACTAAAATTTTAGTAGTGTTATCATTTATTTTTATTTGATTTTTGTTCCAGATACTTCTACTACAATTTGTCACTTCCCCTTGGCCCATCTCTAATTTTGGCAACATCTCCATTGGTTAATTCCTTGAGAACTCATACTTGCCTATTTCTGTTAGACCCTAGGCAAAGTCAAGATCTCATCTAAAGTCTTTTCATTTTTGGCTCTGGATGTTTTGCAAGACTTGCAGCCTGTTGGTCCAAGTTTTGTGCAGCCCTGAATTAATGCCTCCTGGGTCCACCCTTAAAGAACAAGGGAATAAAGATGGTGGAAAACACTGCATCCTCCCAGCAGTCTGGTGCACAATTCTGAGAAACATTCTTTGAGCTTTTCAGGTAGCCCCCAATGGATTGAGCCCACATACCCTCAAACAGACACCATAATCACTCTTCTTATGGATGTTTTTTTCCTCTCCTCATTCTCCCTGTTCCTTGACTTTTGCTTCCTAAGATCATCTACCATGTAAAGCACCTGCACTCAAATATTTATCTTACGTTTTTGTACAAATGAATACAAACTAAAATGATTTTTATGATAATTTTATTAAATTCCATGAAAACCTCTTTTAAGATTCCATTGGGATAACAATAAATGGCTGCATTAATTGTAGAAGAAATGATATTTTTATGATATCTAAGTACTCATTATATACAACTTTACATTTTTTGATACTGTTTTATGTCTGCTAATACTTTCATTATTCTATTTCATACACACACACACACACACACACACACAGTTTCTTTCCTGAGTATTATTTCTTAAGTATCTTTAAGTATTTTATGTATTAACTTCACTGTTTCTAATAGAATGTTTTTATTCATTTCACCCCTAATATTTAGAACTAAAATGAAGACAAATTTTCTTCAGTCTAGCAACCCTAACTTAGGGATTTTCTAGATTTTTCATCTTTTTGTTTAGCAAAAGAAGGTGATTTTATCTCTTCTGAAGTTTGTGTAAGTTATTTTATTTTCATCTCTTATTGTATTTGCCAGTCCTCCAAGGAACTGTTAATCTCTGATGGTGATAGTTGGCATCCTTGTCTGGATAATTATTTAAAACAAAGCAATTCATTGAGTCAACATTTTACATACTTCCTTTTGAATATTGGTAGATAGTCTTTATTACACTTATTTAAATTGCCTTCTAATCCAATGATACTTAGGAGTTTTTATTAGATAGCTCTGTTGAATTTTATCAAATGCCATTTTGGTATCTATTGATATGATGCAATGGTTTTTCCCTTCTTATTTTTTGATATAATTGATTTACTGAGAGGCAGCTAGCCTACTATAATATTATTATGTGGGTTTTTTTTTTTTGAAGATTCAATAAAATACCAGACAGTAACCTATACCATACAAGTTTGGATACTCTTGTAAAGGTTATACATGTTCTAAACCAACAAATGATATGTGATGATATTTACACCATGGCCAATATGCAGGGACTTGAGAACCAAGGGGTGGAAGTAGGAATGGATGTTTTCAACATAATGAGCAATTTCTACATTTTTTAATTCTCGTCTTGCATCTTTAGACATTGCTTACCTAGAGGACTTATTATTCTTAGGAAAGTGCTTCCATTAAAAGACAGAACAATGATTCTATTAAATTGGATATTGAGGTCCTTTCTCTGAAAATATGGATTCCTCATGCCATTAAACAAATAGGTCAAAAGCAAGTTACTATGTCATCTGGAGTAATTTATTCTTGTTGTTAGGAACATGGGATTGGGGCAGTAGGAGTATGTCTGGAGGGTAGGGAATTATTTGGGATGACTCTGGTACTTCTACACTCAGTGGTAGAAATTAGTAAACAGCTATAGTAACTCATTCAGGCAGGACCCTCAACACTCAGATATTTCATATATAACCATATAAGTCAGCCCATCAGTTAAAAATCAGCTAAAGGGAGTATTTTAGAACTGAGGGAATATTTAAACAATAAAGGAAGATTGTTATAAATAAGGTTATGGCAAAGTGCAAAAATAAAGAATTTAATAGCTATTTATATATTTGACCTTACTGAATCTATATATGTTTTGCACATACACAAATTATCCTTTTCCTCTAATTTTTTACCATTTTATAGGATTGTTATTGGTAGCTACATACATAACTTATTCCTTAAGTTATAGAATATGTAAGGTGATTGTAATTAACCATAAGTGGAATAATTCTCAAGCAGAAAGAACTACAAAGACTGAAATGACCTTGCTCATCCATTTTGGGGAGAACTTGAGCAATGTTTTGTTTCTTGAGCAAGAGGTGCATTATGTTCTTACTGTTGTTGTTGAGTTAAAATTTAGGAAAAGCAGATAGGTATATTTAAATGTTGAGTAGACAAAGGCCGTACCATGGTGCATGTGATCAATTGACATTTGGTTCCCAAGTTGATTTCCTTCTAGTAAGTGTTTAGGTACAGCAGAGGCTGTATAGGTGAAACAAAGCAAAACATCTCATCTTCCTTTGCAACATTTATGGTTGCAAATAAGTTTCCATTAAATAGATTCACTTCCCAAGTTTGTGCAACAGACTTTGTACAGATTTGTCTATTTCTGTTATCAAGAAAGGTGGAGACTTGACTGTTGACTGTTGAGTCTAGCAATAGCAGCTAGACTCAAAGATCAAATCACTAAGTCACTTGCATAAGGCATCAGCATCATACATAGCCTGTGATTCCCACACCTATCCAACACCTTTCCTTACACCCATTTCCCCGAATTAAATCTCACTTTCTTACACATATAAAATTATTTGTTTTTGTTTTTGCAGTGATACAGACTCACTGGAGATAAGAAAAGGAAAAGATGAATTGGGGAATGGAAAGATAATGTTTTCACCTATGACAGGAAGAAAGAAGGGAGAAATTAAGAGGTAATGGAAAGGAAATAATGTATTTTATGATGGGAAATAGTACAAATATTGCTTACTAATAAAAGTAAAATCATGTGTCTGATTAAGAGTGCTAGAGAAAGAATAGATTTTATCAATTGAATAAAAAATACTGGCAAATCTCATAATTATCCCTTATTTTTCAGTCATTTACATTTTATCTTGAGGTTTAGATGTTTCTGACACTTGATCTTCCAGGCCACTTATTTGAATCTCAGTAGTGATTATTTAAATCTGTAGGTTTACTACTAAAATGTATTTTAGGAAAATATGTTTTTCAACTGGATTCATTTAAGTAAATGCATTTGGGGTTTTCATTTTCTTCCTTTCATCTCTAAGATAAGTGAAAGTTAATTGAATAAAAACTAAAATGAAATTTGAGTATAAAGATTCAGCTGTAGAAAGATGTCAATCCATCTCATATTAATGCATAAAATGCAGTTTATTAATATGCAATCACTTTCCTTTTCTTAGAGCATTTACTTTAAAATATTTGTAAATTCTTTCTCTGCCCCTTTGAGATGTAAATCTTTTTAAAAAGCCCTCTGCCAGTTTTATAACCCAGGATTGTCTCTGTTAAGTACCTGAAAGCCATCCCTAGAAAGATAGCACCCCTTTATCAGGGTCTTTGTGAGAGGGCAGGATCCTAACTTGGGTGGGTGCCTTTCTCCAAGTTGCAAAGCAACCTCCTGTCATGAAGTTAAGAGAATACTTTTCCTTTGGGTGAGGCCAGTGGAAAACAGGTGGCCCATGGTCTTACCACTCCAGCTATCACAAACTCTCCAGCCCTTTGTTTCAATGGAGTTGAATCCAAACTGAGTTCTGGTCTCCCTCCCCTATTACAATAATCTCCCTTTCTTCCCTTTTTTTTTTTTTTTTTTTTTTGCTTTAACAGAGTAAGTATTTGAATATTTAGCATATGCTAAATTATAGAGTTTTAGAACTTCCATTTCTAAACATTATAGAAATGATTAAAAATAAATTTTAGTTCTTCTTTGTTTTGTTTATTCCTGAAAAATTGTTGAAAGTTTTTGTTTGTTTGTTTGCCAGTTTGCCCAGAATTTACTCTGCTTCTTTCCTAGTGCACTGAATGAGCTGGTCTCAATAAGATACAAGTAAAGCAAATTTATTCAGTTTCATATTTGTCCTTTAAAATTTTTCCCTTGACTTATTGCTGTTTGGTTGATTGGTTGGTTGGATGGCTGGTTTAATTCTGAATGAAATCTTGGGTTTTTATAGTGAGTCTCTGGTAATAAACAAATCCAGTTTATTTTCAAAACTCCTGACTGTCATCCCATACCCAGGTTGATGCTTCTTTAGGCTGGAAACTGGTCATGAGTGGGGAAGAGTAAATGACTGGTCTCCTCTCTTGCCCTCTTTCCTTCCTTCCCTTCTTGCAAGCTGCTGTCTGTGACCCCTCTGGGGTCAGGCCTGATGGGAAAGGACTTTTACAACTAGGAGAGATGCAATCTGGCAGATTATGGGTACCCAAGCTGATGCTTTCTCTTCGAGGGTACTTTTTTGGCTTCCCCAGAAACCCCTTTTCTGGATTCTTTGGTCTGTAGTTCCTTGACATGGGCAGTGCCTCCTCATCTTAGCCTTTCATGAGCTCCTCCTTTCAGTCCCTGTCTTCCAGTGGTCTACTCCTCTCAGTGCAGTTCTTTTGAGGGTGGTTCTTGGTAAATTAACTCACATCCAGATCCCTTCTTAAGTGTCTATATCAGGTTCACAGAAGGCATGCATTTTTACTTGACCAAACTTGCAACATCCAGACAATTCTCAAGGTAGTCCTCCTTTCCCTTCCTGCCAACCAGTGTATTGTTTCTCAGATTTTTGTTTGCAAATTAAATAGCAGTCCGTGACATCTTTATATGCCAAAAGACTTATGCCAAATCCTCTGCCTGCTTCTTATAGCGTCAACATCACTAGAATTAAAGTAGGGGAGAAGCAGCTTCAGTCCTTTTCAAGGATCCGTCCACCTTGGTATCTGACAACTCTCTATTCTTTTTTTTGCAGCCTCCCTAGTTTCTTCAGTGTCCCTGGGTCAGACATGTAGTCTCACCTAACTAAAACTGTCTAGAAGAGTAATGAGTTAAGACTCTCAATATCTGTTTCATAACAACTTTGTATAGTTTAAGTGGATACTGCAAAGTCTTCATGTGTATTTTAGGGCAGTTATATGATTTTCATATTAAACTGTAGAAGAATGCAACTATTTCTCAGTCTTAGGCTTTCTTCTGATATTCCACACCAAAAGAAGAGTCATAATTAATATCTTCTTACAATTTTTTTTGCTGATGAAAATATGGATTTTGGTGACTATGTAGTTAGGTAGATAGATGATATTCTGTATCTTTAATTTTTTATCAGTTTTATTAGCTTAACACCAAGATGCTAATCTCTTCCTTTACTATTTTATGTTGGCCAATTTGTATTGGTATTTTCCCTAATTTTTATGTATTATATGTTGCATTTTTTGGCTAAGAAAAAATATGCAATTATTATACATTTTTCTTCCATTGTTAATTGTCAGCTATTCTGATTTTTGAAATGGTTGTTGTTTGTAATGTTATTAAATGTTGCATTCTCTTTATGCAACTTTATGTGATATTACTAATTTTACTGATGTCTGCCTATTGTGTATGTTCCTGCTATACCTTACCTGTTGTTTCACTTCTCAACATTATATTTCACTCTATTTCATTATGATCCTGTAGACGCAATGAAGTCTGAAATAGGGTTTTGTTCTTATGTGAGTTTGTTAACAAAACCAAGCACATTTGAGATTTTTCTGCTGCTGTCCTCATGAAAAACATCGTTGAAAAATAAAAACGAAAAAAAGAAAAAGAAAAAAAAAAACATCTTTGAAGCGTCTGGGTTACAATTTTCTTCTGTGTATATCCTTTAGAATCCTGATCCTTTGGTGATTTTGCCTCGAATGTTGGCCAGGAGAAATCTATCGCAAGCATATTGTTTATTTTTTTCTATTTAAGTAATTCTGTATTTTTCTTGAATGCATATAGAATTCTTTCTTTGTGCTTGAAATTAAAAGGTGTTTTGGCAATCATTAATTTGTGTTACCATTCGCTTTGGTCAACCTTTTAAAAAGTTCTATCTTGAATTATTTTAAAGCATTTTTTGTTATTTTTTATGAACATTAAGTATCTAAATGTTTGCTGTCTAAAGGTTGTGTCCTGTATTGTCATTGACAAGCTCTACATATACTCATATATCTTTGCTATTCAATTTCACTGATATTTGCAAAGTAAATTTCTAGGTTAATCATTTTCTTTCTCCCTCCCTCCCTCTCTCTCTCTCCCTCTCTCTCCACTTTGCTTATTTCTATGGTGTCCGAATAGTTTAGGAAATAAAGTAGAGCTTTTAGAAACTTTTCTTACATTAGACATGAATTATCCCTTATAATAGAGTTCAATCTTATATAATCTAATACAACTCCAATTCTAGATTTTTAATGAGGAAGAGAAAACTAAATTACATTTTAAATGTTAAGTCTTCACCTCACATGCATTTTCTATCTATATAGAATTAATCCAATAAAATATAATTTTTTGCCATATCAGACTTTTTATATTCACTACATAAAATTCAAGTAATGGATGTGAGAAATTAGATACATTATAATAACTACCTTACTTTTTGTGAGTCTCTTTATAACCCAAAATTAGGTATGATAACAATTTACAGAAATTAGTTCATGGAATATTTTTTATTACATTTAATTTAGATTTATCTCTCAGAAAACATTAAGAACTTTATTAAGTGGAAAACTCAAGGATAATGCAATCGTTGAGACTATGTAGAAGATAAATGAGAGTGGTCAAGAAACTGCAAAGCATAAATTCCATAATTTGAATTACAGACATTGTAACTGCTCCAAAACATACCATTTAAAATGAATCTTAAGTAAGCCTTAGGTAACAACCTTAAATATTATTACATGGAGAGTCAAAAGATGTTTGCTATTTCATGACTGTCATCATGTCCATAGTCTATTAAAGTTTAAAATAAGTTTTAAACAGTTGTGTTCTTCTACAGGTTTTTTTTTTTTAAGAACTTTTATTGAGATACAATTGGCATACAATAAACTTGCATATATTTACAGTGTACAATTTGATATTTTTTTCTTATTAGTAATGTATATATGAAGATCCCAATCTCCCAGTTCATCCCCCCCACCCCACCCCACACTTTCTTCTACAGGTTATAATAAAAATCATATGGCTGCCTTAAAATACGTGTGAAGAAGCTGCAGTGTTTTCTGACAAGATGTTTTCTCCAAATGTCATCTAATGAAAAGGACATTCATTGTTCCCTCTTATTTGGGGGAACAGTGAGCAGTGCATGTGGCAGTGGGGAGTGAGAAGGGGTAAGAGGACCTATAAGGGGATAAGAAAGAAGAAAACATTTAAATATTATTCAGCTTTATTAGTGTCTTATATGCACAGAGCTAACATTAAACCCCCACGTTGGCCGACAGAAACAGTTTGAAAGACCTAAAACTGTCGATTTGCCAAGAACCAAAGCAAGAAAAATTAATTCCAATAACTAAGAAATATGAAATAATTTGTGGTTACAGAATATTGTCCTTACATTCATACTTTCATTAGAACCTCACTCCTCATAGAGAAGTAGGTTTTTTATATTGTGCTTTTTACACATAAGTGAAATGAAACCAAGAAGCTAAATAAATTGGTCACAATTACAAAATTTATAGATATTGTGGCTCCAATTGGAAAGTAGTCTATTTTTGGTTTGAAATATGATGACCCTCCCACTAAAATTATACTGCCTTGCCAATATATTCCAGATTTAATAGTTTTTAACCACTTACTTTAAATGAAATTTAATTTATGCTCTAATGAATAATATATCATCAGTTTCTGACAGATACTTAAGTACAGGCATCTATCATTGAGAATTTATTCCACAAGGAATTCTGTATATAGAGACTATGTGTTTAAGTTCAGATAATACGATGAGTTTAAATTATACAAAAAACCTTTAAAATAATTCACTAAAAGAATAACAGGAAACCGCAGGGAAAGAAATGACACCTCAGACTATACATTTTAAAGCCCAACACATTAAAGCCAAATTCTAATTCAAAATTTTCATAGAACCTAAATAAATGAAGACTATGAAAAGATGCACTAGGAAAGTAGATTTTCTTAAATTTGATTTGAGAAATGTTCAAAATGTGAAACCAAATTCTATGTAGGTCTATTATGATTTATATTTCATGGAAATAAGTGATGGAGGCGTATTCAGTTTTATGGAGAGCATTTTCAGGGCAAACGGACAGGATTTTGAGAATCCTCATCTAAAGAACAAAGAGGACTGCATTAAGATGTGCCTTAGGTCTACATTAAATGGTAGGTCTTTGATTTTTTATTACTTATCTATTTCATTTTAAACTATTTTTTGCTTTAAATTAGCCTTAGAGCCAGAAAAGAGAGTTAAAATACTCTGCATTTCATGTTTGTTCTCCATCAGTATCTTCCATAAAAACTCACGCAGTTCGCAAATTTATATATTTGCAGTTTAGTGTGACAAATTCAATCCAGATGTGTGACTCACACTATGTTCTTTTCACCCTTTACACCCTCATCTCTAATAAAGTATAGCTAAATATTTCGTTGCTGACGCATGAGATCAGGCTGTTCACTAACCAGTATCTGTATGCTCAGAAATGCTGCTTGAGGCTAAAAAATAATGTACCAAAGTAAGTAAATCTAGTTCAAGAATGTGGTGTTGTGTGTAGCAACTATATTAAGTTTTTAAAAAGTGGCATATTTGCAGGAATGTTTTTTTAAAGGATTTCAGATGGTTTTACTTAGTGCAGTGGAAATGAGGGAGAGTACAGTTCCTTCTAGTTAAACTGATTTCTTCAGTCCTCATTGATCAAAAGAGTCTACAGTTAAGCTTTTGAAGAAGGTACTTGTAGACATCATGTTAGTTGAATGTTTTAGGCTTTAGAAGTACTGTATAGTGACAGGGATTAGGTTTCCTAATTCTGCCCTGTCTTTTTATGTGCCTTAACATAGCTTTAGGGACACACATTAACTACAGGTAGATTTAAATACCATTAAAAAGTAAACATGTATTAATTACATGCAAAATTTATACAAGGGTGAGTCAAAAGTTATCCACAGTCTGGCTGTAGAATTTATAGACGTTTTAATATAACTGGAGTGTGGGTAATTTTTGACTCACCCTCGTACTTGGTACTATGCTAGTTTCCTTGAAAAACTCAGTGAAAAACAAAATACTTCAAAAGATTAGGTAGATTTTGGAGTTGTAGTAGATAGAGAGTTGAGTTTTCATTGAATTCTTTTCTTTATTCTTTTTTGCATAGAGTAGCGTTTTAGAGCATAGATGTTGAGTCAGCAATATGTGTGTGTAGTTTATGAGATCTGTGTAGTAGTTAAAGGCATAGATAAAATGAAAGGAATAAGTTGTAGAACATGGAGAAAAGAGGGGAAACGAGTAATCAGTAAAAGACCAGCTTAAGAAGAAAAATGAAGGAAAAAAAAAGTTTGCAATGAATTTGAAATGGACGGGCTAAAAGAATAGGGGGAGAGTTAGGAAAGAATGAGACAGATGCTAAAAAAATAGAAATGATTTTCACAAAAAATACAGTGGAAAACAGTGTTGGAGACAAATAATCAAATAAAATACACCTGTGACTTTTATTTCCCTTGAAGATTCTTGTGGGACTAGTCATTTTCATAATACAGCTTAGGAAATGCTGCATTAGAAGAAATAGAATAAATATGTACTGTTATGGAACCAAGATAAATGTGGATCAACTAGGCTCTATGTTTTCAATTTTCTCAGTTAAATTAGAAGTTTAGAAATAAAGATTTGAATGGAGATAAAAAGCTTTGAAGGAGTTGTTTTGCAAAGTCTCTTCAGGAATTAACGATATGATACTAGGAAGGTGGCTTGTCAATGTTGAAAGATATGGTAACATCTTTGGAGCTTCTGTCCACACAGAGTGTTTGAAAACATTTGTTGTTATGATTGGAAATGAATGTAGTCCTCATGTAGATGAAGAACAGGCTCACAGTGTGTAAAAGAGAAGGTGAGATAATTGAAGTGACCAGAAAAATATTTACACTAAGACAATGATTATGTCATGTTCAAAACTCATAGTGATGTTGAGTTCTCATTTATAATGATAAGTACAAAACATTTGTGACTTATAGAACTTTGATGTTTATCATATTTATGCCTTACAACCAAACTACAAGGCAAGGAAAGGTAAATTTTATTCCTCATTTTAAGGTGAGAGAACTAAGACCTAGAGAGGTTAAATAATATTGCATTTTTAAGGTCATAGTTCTAGCATGTAATAAGATCACAGTTTTTTTCTAGGTGATGTGCTAAGCCAGAGTTTAACACAGTCAGGGAGGTGTGGAAACTGAGTTCATAGTGTGGAAACTGAGTTCATAGTGTGGAAGCCATGTCATGCTTATAGTAGAAGGATGAAATTCGTTTCTCACTTATATGAATACTGTAATGTAAAATTGCTTGACGCTTAAAATTAGCTAAGTTGCATTTAAATTACAACTCCACTTAACCGAAGATGGTTAACCACAAGAATTGTACAGCAGTTGATTTCTTCTATATAATGCCATTCTTAGTGCAACACACCAGGAGCTGCGTCATTAGTTGTCATTTCCTCCATTACTCTTCTGAGCCCTAAAGGGTGGAGAGAAGTCAGACAGACACAAAACAAAATTCAATCCAAATAAACTGCACAGTGATTTCTAATCATTATAAACCCATTTTGAATAATCTGACCAACCCAAACAGCTGGGAAATAACTGCAGGTATTGTTCCAGAGCTGATAAGAGGTTTTATTTTTCAGCTTTGTAGAATTTCTGCACTAGGTGACAAGTCACAGTTTAAAGGGGCCTAGTCTGTTTCAATTGTCTACAAAAGTGGCAGTATCGGAAAGGAGCAGACAATAATGGTAACGATCTGGAGGAGGCAGTGAGGAGGAAGGCACTGTACTCAGGAAGTAGAGGGCAGAAGATGGTGGATAGAGGTTAAGCCATCCCTTTAAGTTGGTAGATTAGGATTCAAAGTCATCAAAAGATATATTAATATCAAGACAAATTTATTAAGTGCCTAAAGGATAGAGTTACTCTATATGTTATCTTGGTAGGTAAACCTATGTTGTATTTAGTGCATAATGCATTGTAACTCCAGAATGATGTTAAATGAATAAGGAAATATTTGAATTACCTATAAGTAGTGATTATTGAGTTTCTACTACATGGAAGGCACCATGATAGGCATGAGAGGGCATGATGTATTTCAGATGCAGTTTCTGCCCTGGAGTTTCCAATGTAGTAGGCAAGAAAAGCCTTTTTCTTTTATATAGACTAATAAAAAGTAACCATTAACTAACTTACAAGGCAGAATGTTATTAGAAATAATAAAGTTATAGGATTTGGAGTTTGGAGAGATAAGTTTCTTTAGGAAGATCAGGGAAGACTCCTTGCAGGAGGTGATGTTTTGTGTGTGGGGGGAAAATGATTCTAAGCTATATATTTTATTTATAAGGATACAGAATGACTAGAAAGTACTTTTTAAAATCTCCTATGTTAAAAATAACAGAATGTCATTTTTATAAAACATTTTGGTGACTTTAGATCACAATCATATACATGCCACAAGTGTCCTACATGCTGTTTGGTATCTGACAACATTCCTATTTCCTCACTTAGAGCAGATCCACAATGATCATGGAGTGGGGGATGAAACAGGTATTTCCTTCCACAAATTTTTCCTTTAACAATTCAATTGGGAATAATAAATCAAGCTCTCATTTCATTATCTGTTCTTTTAAAATTTTTATTAAGGTAACTTTGGTATATATAAAGGACTATGTAAATTTTGGAGAATAATGACATGCAAATTAGGAAACCCACTACCCATCTTAAAAATGAGGTTAAGAAATAGTGCCATTTGCAGAGCTGTGGATAGACCTAGAGACTGTCATACAGAGTAAAGTAAGTCAGAAAGAGAAAAATGTCATATAATATTGCTTATATATGGAATCTAGAAAAATTGATATAGATGAATTTATTTGCAAAGCAGAAATAGAGACAGATGTAAAGAACAAACTTATGGATACCAAGCAGCAAAGTCAGGGGTGGGATGAATTGGGAGATTGGGATTGACATATATACACTACTATGTATAAAATAGATGACTGATTAGAACCTACTGTATAGCACAGGGAACTCTACTCAGTGCTCTGTGATGACCTAAATGGGAAGGAAATCTAAAAATGAGGGGATATATGTACATGCATAACTGATTCACTTTGCTGTACAGCAGAAACTAACACAACATTGTAAAGCAACTATATAACAATAAAATTGTCTAAAAAAGTATAGAAAAACAAAACAAACAAAAAAAGTGAGGTGAAGGTTCAGTACTGCTCAGTGTACCATGTTTCTTTTCTGTGTCTCACCCTGATGCTTTCTTCACTGAGGTAGCCAATATCCTGAATATTATAATAATCATTTCTTTGCTTTTCTTCAAATTCTTGGTTTTTTTGTTTTAGGTGTATCACGTGAATTTAAAATAGATAACATTCCCAGCAAAAGGGGATATGTTTAAAAGCTTCACATAAGTATTTAAATGATGATATTAAAAACGTTGTTAACATTCAAATTTTGTTTGCTCATCATAAATGTAACTATACAAATATAATGAATTATAATATTCACAGCTCTCTTATTCTAGTTCATAAAAGAGGGGAGATGGGAGTTACCTGCTGGCCTAGTGGTTAGGATCCAGAGCTTTCACTACCTTGGCCTGGGTTCAATCCCTGCTCAGGGAACTAAGATCCCAAAAGCTGAAAGGCCAAAATGAAGAAAAAAAAAGAAGAGGAGAAATACTCCACTAAGACACACACATGTGCACACGCGTGCACACACACACACACACAAATCAGGACAGAATTTGTCAGTTACAAATGCCTGAGGAATACCATAATACTAATCAGTGTAAATGTTATCGTCTGAGCCACTGCTTTACATCTGTTGGTTTAGTCTAAAGAACTGCCATTGTTTGATGGATTTGCCTTATGTCACTGGTTCATTTTTGTCTGCCATCCATATTTACTCTTCCTTCCTTCCTTCCAGTAGTTCTGCATTTCTGTCAGAGGCCATTTTCTTCAGCCTTTTTGTTTGTATTTATTTTGTCTTAGAAGAAGTTTTTCTTATTTCAGCACATTTATCAGGAGGTGGTTTTTTTAACTGGCCCTTAAATATTTTTTTTTCCAAGAACAAAATTGGGGAAAAAGTCTATTTAGTAGTAATGGATGCAGAAAAGTGTAAAGGCAAGATAAAGACATAGTGTAGGTGCAAAATGGCAAATGACAAGTACTGTATTATAGTTAGAGAAGGGGATTAAGATAGGAACTTACAGGAACAAAATAGGAACCATACCTAGAAAAAAGTGAAATAATTACTCTGTGCCTTATATTTTATATATTATATCACATTTTTCCTAATAAAATCATAATGTATAATTTAATACAAAGTTGATAGGTGAGAAAATGGATATTTAAAAAATTTAAGCAGTGTGCAGTATATATTAGAGATATGAGTTATGCTCCAGAGAATCCTATCCCCAAACTTTGCTCTTTCAACAAAGTATACTATTCCCTGAGTTTAAAATATAAGATTAAAACTAGTTTATAGAAGACTTGGCCACTATGTGTAGGGTTATTGAATATCTCGTATAGTCCCTAGGGAGAAATGAAACTTGATTTTAAGCAAAGAAAACTCATTAACAATAGAAGAGGTTTAAGCGGGTTGAGTGGGTGAAAATACATATGGCAAGATGCAGGAAAGAATGAAGGCACAGTGCACAGTAAGAAGGGAAGATACAAAGTGGATGGAGATGAAAGGATTCTGAATACATCATTCATCTTTTTGAATAAAAGAGGTTTGACTGAGAGGCAGAGAGCAGATATGGCAGCAAACATCTCTACTATTTTGCCATCTTGGAAAAATGATATAAAGTCTTAAGCCTCACATTTCATATCTATAAAATGAAGTTAGTTATGAGATCTATCTCAGAATTGTTACCTCATTTAAGTGAATAACTCATGGGAACACTTTAAACCATTTCTGGTGCGTGGCAACTACAAAATGAGAGTTACTCATATAGTTATCATTATTGTCTTTGTATTATTATCCTCCATTATTATCATTTTACTTCTATACCCAGATAAATTTACATTCCACATAATCTTAGTCATCAGCATGAATTCTTTACTTTGGTAAATGATTAGATTTGCCCACTATCCCAAAATTTTATTTTCAGAAGGAATCTGTGGTAAATGTAGGAAAAGAACCCAATAACATGCCTGCTATAAAGTTAATAGTTTTTGTTTCTATGTTGGTTCCCCTAAATATTACTGTGTATTTTATTCAGGACTGGAAGCATAAACCTGGGAACCCCTAATGTGGGACTGGTGCGGGGAGCGTCTCCCTGTGTAGCGAGCTAAGGATTTAAAGATTGCTGTTGGCAGGATACCAAGAAGAAAACCCTCAGAGAAAATTACTTTTAAGTGGTGCAGTTTTCTCTCTGCTTTGATGTGCATACTTCTCTGCCAGATGATAGTAGTCCCACAGGGAATTACTTCAAGCAATAGGCGTCTGCTTACAAAATTTCTCTCTTGGAAACCAATGGATCTTTTTCCAATTGAGTAATTTCATTGGGAAAAAATGATAGAAACAGTCTTGAACTTAAGTGCACTTAAAAGTATGTTTTGTGTGTGTGTGTGCATGATGTGCACACACACATATATGCACCCTTAATTTCTAGAAAATTGTTTATCTTAAGATGAAATTTGAATTTAATTCTATGAATTATTTATTTGTTGATATTACTCAATATGACATTTACTGATGCTTAAGTTCATTCAAACATGTGTATCTGATTAAAATATAATGCAACCAGTGAAATCCAAGAATGAGTGACTGATTACTAGAGGAATAAAATGATGTATACTTAGGTTCTGGGGTACAGGAAAAGGGACACATAGTTTGGGGATCAAGCAGTAAGGGTCCCTGCAAAACCAGTTAATTTATATCAATCATAATAGACCAGTCATTGACAATTTTTCTATTGTGTATGAAGTCTTTAATCAGAGCCAGACCACAGAGCAAAGGACAAGTAATAAATATTTGGCTTGTTTTTTCTAGCACTGACTCTACATTCCCTTAGAAAACTTAACTAATAGTATATTCACTATTCAGAGGATAAATTCTTGCAGTGTTAGCAAAGCTGGAAATTTGATGTTTCTATCCCAATGCCTTCAGAAAGGCCTGTATAGCATTCTCCATCAGGAGGGGTTAAGAGCCCCACTCAGAATGTTCATCAAATCTAGATTCACTTGCTGTGTGTGTCATGGGTACAAGAGAAGGGTAATTTCACAGTCTCTTTTATAATTAAGGTGAGGTGATGTGACTGGGTTCTAACACATATGATGTGGCCAGAAGTCAAGCATGCCACATACCGACTGGCTGAAAAACACTTCCCATAATTTTTCCCACCATCCCTTCCGCAACTGCAAAAACAATGGCAGGATGTTGCCTCAGTACAAAGAGAACCTGAATATCTCAGTCAGACTTAATACAGAGATGTCTGTGAGAAAAGCCTGACCCAAATGGGACTAAGACACGAGCAGCATGTAAATTTAAACAATGTCAAGCCCTTGAGACTTTGGAGTACATATCAGCTTATGTTAATTACCCCATCTAAAATAGTTCCCATCACACCCCTATTTTCTATCCATCACTTTCCAAGTGTTTACACTGCTTTACATTTTCACCTTATTTACTATCCTCTGACACTATGTTCATTTTTGTTTGTTCTTTCCCTAGAAGCAGGGTTCCATTCACGATGGCATTGTTTGTCACTCATAGTTCTGCAGCCCAGGAGGACATAGAGCAATGCTTACCTATAGCTAGAGTTCAGTCAATAATGTGTTGGATAACAGATCATTTCTCAAAAAGTGAAATAACTACTGTTTTTAATCTCTTTTGTATAAAAAATAAAACTAAGACTTAAGTGGTTCAAGCAGTTTGCTCAAAGTTATGCAACTAGTAAGTAAAAGAAACGATAATAGTGATATTGAACTCAGGGTTAATCACGTCACTGTATTTTATTTGATGAAATTATATGCAATCACAATGAGGCAGTGAAAAGTAGTAAACTATATTGTAAACTACCTTGGAGAAAGAGAGAAAAATTTTACTCCATCAAGACAGAGAAAACTGAAGAGTGAGGTCTTTTACTGTGAGGGGAAAAAGCAGTACTTCTGAATAGTTCCCGAGAATTAATACCTTGGAGTAGTACTAATAAATAATATTCATAAATATTATCCTGAATTAGAGAATTACAGAAAAGTACTTAGATATTGTGTAGTTCCACAGTTCCATCTATAGATGAATATCAAGGTCCAGTGTAGTTAAGTAACTTACCAGAGGGACATAATAAGTTGCTAACTTAGAACTGAAATCAGGTCCAATTTCCAATATACTGCTATTTGAACCACTTCATTCTGTCTGGTCAATATACTGTGTATATTTTTCTAAAGTTTCCTATCAAAATTGATTGAACAGTTTAAAATTCTCTGAATAACTTACTTAAAAGAATTATCATATTCCCTGATAATGTGATAATGGAGTATTACAATTCTCTCATAACAAGAATCTTCAAATTAAAAAGAAATGAACTAGATGCTATGTATTATATGTTATATATGTTAGCATATATTATATATACTATTATGCAATCTTTCTTGTTGGTAAGAAGACTATCTTATTAATATCCTTCAAATATGTAAGAAATAAAAGGAAATATATACATAATAAGTTTGTATATAAGCTTACCATGGTCATACATAAAGATATGTAGATTTTAATCGTTATAAGCCAATGGTATCATACAGGAAAGAACCAAGAAATGGCAACTCTGAGTAAAAAGAAAGAGAAAACTAGGGAGAATAGTAGCTATCCTTTATTGGATGCTTATGATATGTATGGCACTAAGTACTTATTTAACTTAAATAATTCTCAGAACAATCAAGTCAGATATTTTTATTGTCTCCATTTTAAGAAAAACAAATTGAGAAATAAGAGATTAAAAAGTTGCGCAAGATGACATAGCTAAACTATGGCAAAGCCATAGTCAGTCCCTAGGGCCTGTGCTGTAAATCATTAGGTTATACCTCCACTTAAACATCAGTATCATTAAAATTGGCTTTGTTTCGGTATAGATATTACTTCATCCTACTAAGCCCAAATTCCTTCTTCTCTCAAACGTGAATAATATTTCCTACACTTTACAGGTAATTCTTGCCTGTGATCTGAGGAATTTTCTTTCTATTTTCCGGGTCTTACATCTCCTGCTCACTATTTATAAAAGGAACATATGCACAAATATATACATATGTATGTATTTTTCCCTTAAGCAGTAAGAGATTCAGAACTTTGAGGTTAAAACCTCATTTATATTCTACACAAAATACATTGAGTAAAAATGAGCTCTTCCTCACAATGCTCTCCCAACCCTTAGCTATTTTCTTTATTTTGTGTCAAAATCCTGAAGAATGATGACTTTTTCAATCTAAGAAGGCATAGATATATTGTAGTCTGTACAGAGTCAAATTCTGTTGACATAACCTTGTAAATGCTTCCAAAGGAAGAAAGGATCAGATCCCTATTTCATAAAAGAAATGTTCAAGCTTTTAAAAATATAACTCATGGTAAGAACTATATTTTATGTTGTGACAAATTCATAAACACATGTATGTTTCTAATGAATCAAGATTCATGAAAAAAAGATCCTTACTATGTGCAACTCATTGTGATCATTTATAATTTATTTTAATTAAATGTTTGACTTGTCTAATCTATTGTACCTTTTAAAAAATTGCTGGTCTTGACTGATTACTTTGATTTAATGATGCACTAAATATTAGAACCTACTATTTGAAAATCACACATCTAGATAATTGACAGTGATAATATCTGATTCCATTTTTCTTTTTTTTTCTTCTTTTTTTAACTTGAGTAATTGAAAGCTGGCATCCTCTATTTTCTAACAGAAGTATCACTAGATAGTCAACCCATATAATTTCTTTGGACTGAGGATACAGAAATATAAATGTGTTTTGTTTGTTGATTTTTCTGTTTGGAATAATTCATGTTTTCCCTTTGTTATGACTTGAGTACATTTTATTTTGGGGGTAAAACTTTCAGTTTTGTAGTATTGTTTCTCTCTAAACCACAGAAGGATAAGACAGTGTACTGAGATGTGATTTTTAAGAGTTTCTTTTGGTAATAAAGGGACATTTGACAGATGTATGGGTTAGGTTACAAGAATCAGCTAAGGATTTGGGGCTGCATAGTGTTAGCAGTAGCATACCGGAGCCTACATTAAGCATTTGTAAGGGTGGTATTGAAGACTGGCTAAGGTCTGGGATCAGGCAAGTGGAGTTCCCATGCAGAATCTAGTTTCATAAAGGGACACAACCTCTGTCAGAACCACCTCAGAGAAGGACGGCCGGGAAAAACATACACCCTATGTTGGTTTGCTTTCCCCCTTTGATCTTCTGTCAGGAACTCCCATTGGCCAAACCCAAGGGGAAATCCAATAACAGTGGAGTCTCAATCTCCTGAAGGGTGTTGTAGTATCAAGAAGAATGGAATGTGGATCTGAGGGGCAAATGGAGAATAAATTACTACAATCTCAGTTTTTATTTTATTTATTTATTTTTTATGAGAGGAAAGCACTAGTATTCTTTTACATATATATGTTTTTTAAACTATTGATATTTGTTTATTTATTTTTGTTGCATTGGATCTTTGTTGCTGCACACAGGCTTTCTCTAGTTGCTGCGAGCAGGGGCTACTCTTTATTGCGGTGCACAGGCTTCTCAGTGTGGTTGCTTCTCTTGTTGTGGGGCATGGGCTCTAGCCACATGGTTTTCAGTAGTTGCAACATACGGGCTCAGTAGTTGTGTCACGTGGGCTCCAGAACGCAGGCTCAGTAGTTGTGGAGCGCAGGCTTAATTGCCTCACAGCATGTGGTATCTTCCTGGCCCAGGGATCAAACCCACGTCTCTTGTACTGGCAAGTGGATTCTTAACCACTGTGCTACCAGAGAAGTCCCCAATCTCAGTTTTTAAAGGTGAGATAAGGATTTTTGTTATGTTGCAAATAACAAAGATTTCCTCAGGGTCTCCTGGAACTACCACTGGCATTGTTTTTGTAATGATTACATCAGCTTGTAAATATAATTTTGATAAGCTTAACTCACTGTACACACACGAATGCTGATTCACCTCCCTTTTAAAATTACCTTTCAGAAAGAAAGGCGATTTAGAATTGTACACATTTTCTGAACTCCAGTGTGGATCCAAGCAGTCAAGGCTAATCATGCTGAGAGGGAAGTGCAGATGCCTGAGTCCACAGACACATTGCTCATCTTTGATAGGAAGCTGCATATTTGCTCTATTACTGGCAACTCTAGGGAGAGAGAAGAAAGGTTAACATGTTGGCAGACTTGTCAAGTGAAGTGGCTTCTGGAACAAAGAAAGAAGGAAAAACAACCAAACCGGGACTCTGTCTTTTTTCCAGGTTAACTATTCCATATTTCATCCTATAACCCTTTAACTTAATGTACCTACTGAAAAACTGGGTAATGTTTCCTTATTTTCTCATCTACCTAACGAGCATAGGATGTATGGCGCATGTGGCTTAAAAATCAGATTTAAATATCACTAAGGTTTGAGAGTTTTAAAAAATGAGCCAACTGCATCTTATCACTTTCAATATTAGATACTGTAGAACATTTGAAAAGTGAAATATAGTTTGCATAGTTCTGTTATCATAAATCTGTAATATCTTTCTGAATTTGATTGTGATGAATTTATTTTTATCAGACATAGCGGCTGAGGAGTCCTAAATGAATAGTAACGTTCTCTATGATTTCAATTCTGTCTGTGAATATCTTTAACCTTATTAGCTGTTTCTATGGTACTCTCATTCTTCTTACATATGTGACAATACTCTAATAAAAGGGACTGAATAGAAGAAAAAAATTATATCCTGCATTCCATCATCTAACTGGGGATTAGGTTTAAGATTCCATGCAAAGGTGAATAAAAACCAAAGATCTTCCCAGACTTGCTTTCACTTTTACAACAATGAAGTCTTAACTGCTGAGTAACCATTTATTTTAGCAATGTTACCTTGAATACCTTCTCAAAATTTCTGTAGATACCAAAAATTAAAATCTACATCAGGATAATTTAATGGAAATAGTAAATTGAGATTTAGTTTTTCTGCTACTGATATTTTTCTATTCCCTTTTTTTAGGAAGTAATTAAGATTGGTTCTAAGTTTCAGTTCATTGCATGGAAGCAGAAGAAATATGGGTGATTGGTCTGTATATTTTAGGATCAAAACCATGGACTTCCAAGTACTTAGCATCATTACCCAGTGGGCTTTTGTTGTTGTTTTGGTTTTGTTGTTGTTGTTGAAGAAAATGTCAAGTAAACAGAGCCAACTTAAGTGATCTGATATTTTTAGAGATTTTGGTGGTTTTTGGTGGGGGAGGTTCTGCATGTGGCAGAAGATATGAAACATTCTCAAAAGCAACTGCTTAAAAGTTACGTGACTCTATGGTCTGCAGAGTGAATCTCTGTATGGCACCTGCCCCGTAGTTTCTGGAAGATATCGGTGGATTATCACCTAGAGACAACTTAGAGTAACGGAGTGAATATTGGTAATAACAACAATATCAGCAGTTATTGGCAAGGGATTTGGTCCCTTCCAGTTTTCCAGCTCTTTGTAAACTTTGGATCAACACATGACCCCATGTACATACATTGGAGGTCTTACAAGCAACAGAAATTGCATTTATCATCAGTTACCAACTGGGGAGTCTAAAAGATTGTAAAAGTGTTTAAGAGAAAGAAATAAAAATGTACGTATATTTATATTTTACCCTCATGTTATAAAACATTTACTCATACAGTGATTTAGAAGGCCCGACCAAAATATGATCTCGTTGATGTAGCCTTTCCTATATTTTTAGCTGGATGCAAACTTTTCCTTCATCTGAATTTGGACAATATTCATCTGTACTTCATTAATCACTGTCATCCTTGAAATGATCCTTGGCATTCCCCTTTCCTTAATACTCTGTGTCCAGTTCATAGGCAAACCTGTGAATTCTTCCTTTGAAATATGTCTAAAAATTCATAATTTCTTACCATCTTCTCCTTTACTTACATAGTCAAATTAACTGTCATATCATAGCTGTTTTCTTGCAATTATCTCCTTGTTGTTTTTCCAACTTCCATCCTTGATCCCTATAGTGTTTCTCTACTGAATAGTCATAAGGATCCTATTTTCACATATCATTTCATGAACTTCTCAGGTTTTAGAGAATGGCTAGTACTTACGTAATAATAATAATAGCAACAACAGTGACAACAATGGCTGGTGTCTATATAACTCATTATTTGCCAGGTGCTGTTGTAACCTATCTATGTGTGTGTGTTGTCTGTGTGTGTATATATACATATTTGTATATATGTACACATCTACATATACCTGTGTGTGATACTAATGTATTATATATGTGCACATAGTTGTGTGACTATATACACACTCATTTATCATGTTTATAAGTGTATGTGAATATATGTGTCTATATATATGTATGTGTGAGTGTATACATAATCACACACACACACTTTGTAGGTGCTCAATGAATAGATATGCCTTATTGATAACTTTCTATCTTTTATTTTCTTTTGAGTGCATAGCTAATCTATTTATGCCTACTTTTGGGAAAGTTCATTCTGAATTTTTGTTCCTTTTGCTGTTATTGTTTTGCTTTGTTGTGTTTCTCCTTCTCACCTAGTCCTTTTCATATGTCTTACAGGTAAAAGATTTTTCTAAATACTTACTGTGACATACTTACTCTAAATAGCTTGAGAATATTTGGAGGTTGTATCACTTAGAAATAATGAAGATACACATGTTAAAATCAAATTATTTTTTTTTTACTGGCAGTGTGATTATATTAAGCATCCATTTGCTTGTAGAGTTAATGAATTTAAATTGATTGCTGTATAATATTTAGTAGGCACTCAATAAATAGTCAGTACAATTTGAGGAAAGGGTGAATGAATAATGCAGAATAAAATCCAGTGTTTTCAGAAAGTCTTACAGCCTAAAACAATAACACAAGAAGGAATTTTGCAAAATATAGTCATAAAAAGTTAAATAATTTAATCTCAGGTGATACAGCTGGTAAGGAAGACTCGATTCTTCTAGAATATTTCTTATTCCCTCATTTTTACCTTTCCATGAAGGGATACTCTATTCTAATTCTCTTTCTCTATTTTAATGCAGGATCAGTCTAGTTTTAATCTCCATTTCCTTCTTTGTCACTCTCCACCTTCAGAAATGGGAAAATAATGGGACATATTTAGCACAATTTAGAACCATTGGATTAAATAGCAATGATTACTCTGAGCTCTTAGTTTGGTCAACCTTAGCAAAATTTTCACCGCATCTTCAGGTAAGCAGTGCAACTCCATTAGTGACCAGATGGGAATAAAAGATTGGTACACCTGTGTGAGTCTGACATTAAAATTTAGGAAGTAAGATGCCACTCTGTATTCTCAAATTTATTACAAATGAACATAGGTAAAGATATAGGCAGATGTGAAGGGATATTATCATCCAGGGATGCTTCCTGGGAGAGGCAATGTGTGAACTGAGATTTGAAGGATGACTTGGAAGTAGAAAAATGTGACAAGAGCATGAGAAATACCTTAGTACTGTGCAATAGACCACATGCTACATTTAGGGAATGACAAGTGTAGCGCAATACTGCTGAAGTGCCAGGTATATGCGGAAGGTGAGTTTGGAGAGGGAAAGAAGCAGCATCTAGGCAACATGTGTTATTGAACAAAATAATCCAGATGTTCTCTTGTAATTCAGTCATGGGAAAGTCTGGATGCATGTTAGAATCATCCAGGGAGTTTATCACAATTCAAATTCTCAAGTCTTGCTTCTTTTTTTTTCTTTTTAATATTTATTTATTTGGCTCCATTGGGTCTTCGTTGCTATGCTCAGGCTTTCTCTAGTTATGGTGAGTGGGGGCTACTCTTCATTGCAGTGCGCTGGCTTCTCAGTGCAGTGGCTTCTCTTGCTGCAGATCATGGGCTCTCGGTGCACAGGCTTCAGTAGTTGAAGCACACAGGCTCAGTAGTTGTGGCTCATGGGATCTAGAGAGCAGGCTCAGTAGTTCAGTAGTTGTGGTGTATGGGCTTAGTTGCTCCGCGGCATGTGGGATCTTCCTGGACTGGGAATTGAACCCGTGTCCCCTGAATTGGCAAGCAGATTCTTAACCACTGTGCCACTAGAGAACTCCCAAATCTTGCTTCTTAACCAATTAAAGAAGACTATTTGGGGATGTAGTTTAAACACCTGTATGTTAAAATATTGCACATAATTCTGTTGTATGGCCCATCCTCATTAGAGACCTTTACACTTTCTAGACAGAAAATGAATTATATCCTTTCTAGAAGGAAAGTGGATATAAAGTCCTGTCAGAGGGAGGACCCCATGTGATAACGCTCTTGGGCTTGGCTAGTAGTGAGAAAATAAGTGATCCCAGGTGAAGGCAGGAAATAGGAACTGAGTTTTGAACTGGGGTATATAACAGAAAGGAGTTGCTCATTTTATTTTGCCAATGCCAACCTTGGTGTGCTGCACAGCTCTGCACACACACAAAAGTGAAAGGCAGTGCAATCAATCCATTTTAGCTTTGAACTATCTGAGGGAAAAAGAATATCCAATGGGATTATCTAGGAGACAATTAGAGATTTCAAACAGAAAAACAGCAAAGATCAGGATTGGGAAAGAGAGTCAGGAGTCTTCAGCACAGAGCCGATACTGAAAAACTTAAGTTGGTGAACTCAGTAATGTAAAGGACAAAAAATACACAGTGATAAAGTGAAGTTCACAACTTAGGTGAAAAATGTGGTAATGAGGTGATAAAGCTGAAAATAACAGAAGCCGGCAGGGAAATATGTAGAAAAATTTCAATAATATGCTGTAAATATTTCTTGGATTCATTCATCCATCTATTCTCTCATGCATGACTTGTTCAATTAATAAATTATGTTCAACCTGATTTAATGCTCATCCTGGATATTTTGATATTTAAATTAATATATCTATTCATGAAATCAACCAGTGGTCAACTGAATAAAGTCACAAAACATTAAATTAAAAATGTGAGACAATTCCAATGAGTGTTGTAAGAAGGAAGTCTGGGAAAATTTATTAGAATAACTTCAGCTGAAAGTTGAAGGTAAGAGCTGTACTATATAGGAGTAAATGTTGAGTGACTGGATGAAACTTAGGGCAGTGAGTGTAGTTACAGTTTTAAAATGTGAGACAAGAAAATAGAATAAAATGAATGGACAGTGGCAGAATAAAATCATTGAATAAAATGATTACAAATTAAAGAGACTTTTTTATTTTTTAAAAAAACTGAGAAATGATAGATATTCAAATGACGAAATAAAAAGGGTTGTCACAGAAGAATGAGAATGAAAACAATAGAAAGAAAGAAGTAAGCTACAAGAAGGGTAATATAGTACATCAAACACATTTTTTTTTCAGCATAGAATTCCTATTCTTGTATATTGTTTTGAAGTTTTTGGTCTAAGTCTTCCATCACAGGCCTCCTCTTTTCCATCTGCAAGGTGTTTTTTTTTTTTTTAACTTTTTTGTTTTTTGAAATGCAAAAGCTGCACTAAAGTATTGTATCCAATTTGAGATTGCAGATATGAATATACCTGTGAAACCATCACCGTAATCTATGCCAAAAACCTGTCTCCTGCCTTTAAAAGGTTCTTCCTGGTCTCTTATTTATTATTATTATTATTATTATTTTATGATAAGAACACAGAAGAGCTACACTCCTTGAAAAATGTTAAGTATACATTATTGTTAACTAGAGGCATGGTGCTGTGGAGCAGATCTCTAGAACTTACTCATTTTGTATAACTGAAACTTAAATCTTTGACTAATCTTTCTCCATTTCCCCCTCCCCCAGCCCCTGGCAACTACTGTTCAACTCTCTAAGAGTTTATTTTAGATTCATAAGTGTTATTTTGTATGCTGTATTTTGTGTATCATAAGTGGTATTTTAAAATAAGCCTACTGTGTCTGGCTTATTTCACTTAGCATGATGTCCTCCAATTTCACCCATGTTGTTGAAAATAGCAGAATTCTCTTTTTAAGCCTGAGTTATATTCCACTGTATGTGTACCATATTTTCTTTATTCATTCATCCATCAATGGACATTTAGGTTCTTTGATATCTTGGGTATGGATAATATTGCAGTGAACATAGGAGTGCAGATATCTCTTCAAGCTTCTGATTGTAATTCCTTTGGCTATATACCCCAAAGTGGGATTTCTGAGTCATATGGTAGTTCTGCTTTTAGTTTTTTGTTAAACCTGCATTTTGTTTTCCATAGTGGCTACATGAGTTTACATTCCCACCAGCAGTATACAGGTGTTTCCTTTTCTCCACATCCTCACTAACTTTTTTTTTTCTTTTAATGATACTCATCATAACAGGTGTGAAGTAATATCTCATTGTGGTTTTGATTTGCATTACCCTGATAATTAATGATGTTAAGCACCTTTTCATATACCTGTTAGCCAATTGTAAGTCTTCTTTGGAGAAATATATATTCAGTTCCTTTGTTGTTTTTCAATTGGTAATTTGGTTTTTTGCTCTTGAATTGTAGGTGATGTCTATATTTATCTCTCCATATTAACACTTTATCAGAAATATGGTTTGCAAATATTTCTGCCATTCTGTAGTTTGCCTTTTCACTCTGTTGATTGTTTCCTTTGCTGTGTAGGAGCTTTTTAGTTTGAGTTAGTCCCATTTGCCTACTTCTGCATTTCTTGCTTATGCTTTTGGTGTCCAAAAAATCATTGGCAAGGCCAATATCCAGAGGTTCTTTCCTTCTGTTTCTTCTAGAAGTTTTATGGTTTGAGGTCTTAGTTTAAGTCCTTAATCCATTTGAGTTGATTTTTGTGTGTGGTATGAGTCCAATTTCATTCTTTTGCATGTGTGTATCCAGTTTTCCTAACACCATTTGTTGAAGAAACATTTATTTATTGAATAAAACTTTCCCCATTGTGTATTCTGGCACCCTTGTCAAAGATCAGTTGACTGTATATGTGTGGGTTTATTTCTGGGCTCTCTATATGTGCCATTCCATTGTCCATATATCTCTTCTATGCCAGTACCATACTGTAGTTTTCTAATATATTTTGAAATGAGGGCATGTGACACCTCCAGGTCTGTTTTCTTTCTCAAAATTGCTTTGGTTATTCAGGGTCTTTGTCTTCTAAATGAATTTGAGGATGATTTTTTCTGTTTCTGTGAAAAATGCCATTAGGATTTTTATACAAAGTTCATTGTATCTGTAGATCAATTTGGGTAACATGGATATTTTAACAATGTTAATATCTCTAATCCATTAGCACATGGTGCCTTTCCATTTAGTGATATTTGTGTCTGCTATAATTTCTTTCATCAGTGTTTTATATTTTTCAGTGTTTATCTTTTACCTCCTAGGTAAATTTATTTCTAAGCATTTTATTCTAATTGCTAAAATTGTAAATGGTATTGTTTCCTTAATTTCCTTTTAATATAATTCAATCCTGCTTAAATTCTTTGAAAAAATTGAAGGAGAGGAACCACTTCCAAAGTTTCTCTGTGAGGTCAGCATCACCCTGATATAAAAACCTGAGAAAGGCACCACAATAAAACGATAGGCAATATCCCTGGTAAACATAGACACAAAAATCCTAATGAAATATTGAAAACCTGAAATCAACAGCTTATTAAAAGGATAATAAACAGGGACCAAATAGAATTTGTCTCTGGAATGCAAAAATTGTTCAACATACACAAATGAATGAAGGTGATACACCACATTAACAAAATATAGGATAAAAATAACAATATCATCTAAGTAGATGCTTAAAAAGCATTTAACAAAACTCAGTACTGTTTTATGATTAAAAAAAACTCTACAAATTAGTTATAGAAGTAACTTACCTTGACACAATATAGACCATATATGTAAAGCCCGCATATAAATAGTGAAAAGGTAAAAATTTTTTCACTAACATCTAAAACAAGGCAAGGATGCCCATTCTTGCCATTTGTATTCAATATAGTACTGGAAATCCTAGCCAAAACAATAAGGCAAGAAAAAGAAAGAAAAGATACCCAAATTGGAAAGGAAGTTGTAAAATTATTTCTTTTTGCAGATGACATGATCTTATATGTAGAAAACCCTAAAGACTCCAAAAAGAAAAAAGAAAAAAAGAAAGTTAGAGGTAATAAATGAAATCAGCATACTTGCGTGATGCAAAATGAATGTTCAAAAATCAGCTGCATATGTACATGTTAAAATCACCAAGTCTTTTAAGCTGATTATTCTATATAGTGAAAACATTTGTCTTTGAGAAAAATTGGCTTAACTCTCATTCACATTTTTCCCAAATACTTTCTTTATTACTCTCATGTGTCATCTGTTACTCCAGCAAAATATATATCACCAGTGCTTCTCAAAACACCATAGAACTAATTGATCACCCCTGCTTATGATGATTACATCCACATGTAGATCTTTTCTTTTCCCAGTGAGCTTCTCGGTTGGTTTCAGAGTTTTTGTTGATAAAATCTGTCCTACTACAAATTAATATTTATTAAGCATTTGTTATCAACAAAAATATGCTTTTTACCTATATTAACTCAGATGGAGCTTAAAGCCAACCCATAAGGTAGGTAGGGAACTGTTTTGAGAGGTTTTGATTATCGTAAAGTCACAAACTTATTAAATAATCAGTTTCCCATCTAAGGTATTATAAGGCCCTTGTTCTAAGGAGCTCTGCAAATTTTAACATTTCAGCAATGTGATGTATTATTTTCAACTTCCTATTATGAGTGATGTTGTTACCCCTTAATTGTGGACTTTTAGTGAATATAGTCATTATCTAATTGAGCACGTCTAAATGAATCTCTTTTTAAAAATGCTCTGAGGGGAGAAAATACATTTCATTTCAGTTCTAGCAATTTCCATCAAATTATAATAAATATGCTTTTTTGTACAATGTATTATCTATGATTAGGAAACTTCAGAGAATAACTGCATTTTGTATTTATTGAATATAATTGCATTAAAAGGAAGCTAGTTCCTATTTTCAAATAGTGGCATATAGAACACCCACTCATTGAGTCTACAAATGTAGCATCTGCACAATTAAATTTGCACGTCAATTAAAAATGTACATCCTCTCAGAGATGAAGTCTAATTAAGCCAGCAGAACATGGAACACTACAAAGTACAGGGTGTTTTCAACTGCCTAGTCACACAGATGTTTTCAAGTTATTTCCAGTGTAATTGAAACCATTGCCCATAGAGACCACAAAACAGATAAGATGACAGAGAGAAAGACCACTCGCTGCAGAAGAATTTTTCATCCATAAGATGTGGTCATCACAGTTACTGTGTTGATTCTAAGTAGAAGAAAGCCAGAGACAAAGGGTTGTGATTTGTGTTTCAATCTATAAAGATAAATGTACAAACACTGGAAAGGTTTATTATACTTATTTAACTTGAGATGCATTTATTTAATTTAAGCCAAACATATTGGATAGATTGTCTGCTTATCAGGTTAATGTAATTATTGTAAATTGAATATTGACAGGATTCTTAAATAGGAAAACACTGTTGAGAGCTTTTCAGGACCTTAGCTGGATGCAGACTAATGGAGGAAATTCAGAATCAAGTAGGAGGAAATTCAGAACCAAGGAAAAGCCCAGCTTTATGGAAAAATAGGCATTAGATGAAAAGCTAGAATGATTTTTGGCATTCTAAGGTCAGGCATCAGATTTGAAGAAGGTAATATTTTCTGGCTGATTATTTACAGTATTGTTTCTCATATAGATTCTTGTTCTGGGAGGTAGTCTGAACTCTAGATGATGACTCTGCTTTTAGAGTCAGTTCTACTCTCTAAGAGATGGGGATTGGCATAGGCAAACCAAATGGTCAGGACATTGCTAGGCAAGGGAGTTGAGAGGGCATTAATGAGGATTTCCTGTGACACTTTGTACATTGTGTGATTAACAGGCAATGTCACTAACTCCTGAAACAACCTCTGGAAGGGAAAAGGGCCTAGAGTAAGCTGTCTGTATCAACCAAGATTGGCTCAGGAAATTTGGTGGGATAAGCCTGTAATTAAAGGCTTCAAGGAATGTACATAAACAGGGCTTGAAATGCCAAGGAGCCTGCATAAGTATTTGCTAAACCCTCTTCCCTGTGGTGGTAGTGTATCGTTGACCACACACAGAATTTGGAGGCAGTCAAATTTAGACTTGAATACAAATTGCTCTGCTCATCTATTAACTGGGACTATACAATTTGGTGCATAGTAAGCACACAAGAAATAGTGAATAATTTCATGTTTTATTTTCTCTGTAACATCTTTAGGGCAAGGTCTGTATCATATTTTTCTTCTACCCTCAGCACGCAACACAGTGCTTAGCCCTTACTGGTGTTTAGTGAATGTTTGTTCAATGAAAGTTTCATGGCATACATTACCAATTTTATGATAAAGAACTACCTAGGGTGATAAGGTAAGGTAGTCAGCATATTGAAAATTCAATTGCAAAGTCTTTCACCCAAATGTGTCCTGCTAGAGTATAATGAAGGGAGGTGTTCTGAAAATGTTGTAGCTTAGTGTCTTCTCATATGAAAGAAGGGAATGATATGTTGTTTGTGGTAGTCTCAAACTCATTCATTTCACAGATAAAGGTCATCAGGATCAGAGATGTGACATAACCTGGTTTAAATCACACAACTGGTCTTTGTGACAGTTAGGACTACATAGCAAGTCTCTTATAAGCCATATCTATTTGTACTAGAAAAATAATACGTGTGTTCTTTGTCAGAAGTCAAAACTATGTTGTTGAGTCATGATTGATGGGATTTTCCCTCTGACCTGTTGCTAGAAACAATGAGTAAGCATCCCAAAGGAATATGGTGCTATTGTGATTGTCTGTAGAAATAAATTGTATTTGGATTTTTGGATACAGAAATGCCTCCTTATAAGCCACCAATTGGCCTCCCAACCATGCTACTCAAACAACTCAGCAATATAGGTCCATGATCTCAGAAAAGATCAGGTGAGATTCAGCTTGATCTCTGCCTAGAATGCACCATAAGCGATACATTTCCAAGATTTCTAGAACTTTTTGAAAAGATTTCCCAGTGAAACTCAGATACCTCTAAGGCCGAAGCACAGCATTTTTCTTTCACAATATTCAAAAACACAGAGGAAAAAAATGTCTAAATCCAAATGGAAAAGTTGGAAGGAATGCACTCAGGACATAATTACCAAGATTAGGCAAACTACTTCTTTGGTAGTTGCTGTATGTCCCTAGACTGTGCTTATTGTAATTTCACTCACTGTTTTGTCAGAGGGAAGCAGCATGTTGTGGTGGTACTGGGTAATTGGCAGTGCCATTTATGTGTCTTCAGTGTTTGCAAATTTACTCCATTGCTCCTCATTATAGATGAAATGAATTATCTTGAAACAACTCTGCAGGGCACTATTCACACCAAGTAATGTTTAATGAAAATCATGTTCTGGCTCTTGATGTACTTATTTACATTTTTTAGCATTTGGAGTAAGCAGCCTATATTTGCTCAAAATGTTTCTTTCTATATTTAATTCTTTTAATTTAGAAATATTTAAAACATGAGAATTGGTCAAGTGTTTCAAGTACTGTATAAATTATATTAATTTGACCAAATTATTTTAAAATAAAATTACCTTAAAATGTATTTAAAATATGTTTAAACATTTCTAAATTAAAATATTTCTTACCAAGAAGACATCTTCCAGAGATGGATGAAATAGGAGTTTTCAGTACTTCTCTTGAAAGTATTAAATAGTGTAACATTGAGAGAGAACAGTTCACTTTAAGCCAGCATATCTGAATTTTGCCCCCGGTAAAAATTTCACAGTTGAAACAATGGAACAATGCTATATCGTGTTGTTAGTGCAAAAAAAGTGTTATTTTAATCCTGTGCACATGACCTTCCAATAGTAAGCTGCTGGTAAACATATAAAATGTTAAAAAACTCTTTTAACTTACCCTGGGTTATGTTTAACAATTTATCTTTAAGGATTTTGGAAACATTTGGAAATTCCTTTAAGTATTTCACATCCTTGAAAGGTAAAAAAACTCAGAAAATAATATTTACTATTTACTCATTGATCATAGTTAGTAATGTTCTGAGTTAAATCCTTTGTTACCCCTCTTTCACTATGAGGCAACTGGTGTTTAAAATGCTTAAAGAACTTTTTTTAATGTTTCAGAACTAGGATTGAGTAAAGTAAAAATAATCACAAGACTTGATTACAAAACCAATGCATGTAAATATCATACCTGTGAGATTAAATACCTTCAGAAAATAATTTCCACTTTTTATCTCAAGGAAAAAAATATTGGTAGTATTTTGATTTCTTCAATGTATGTAGTGAAGTGGTTTGGACTTGACATCAGAAGACCTTGGACTGATGATTGATGTCAGTGCTTTAATTATCTAACTTGAGATATCTATACAAACTCTCTAATTCTCAGTTTTGTTACATCTAAAGTGAGAAAAAATATTGAGTTCATCAGTGACTGGAGGTGGGGTGGGGGTGGCTTTCTGAAGGGGAGAGCGAAGAAGAAGGAATGAGAAACTAAGCTGAGAAGGTGGATGGGAGTCAGATTTTGCAGAACTTTGTAGACCAGACTAGAATTTGACCTTTTTTGTACTCAGTCCTTAGAAATCATAAGATATAAGATATTCTCATAACTGGACTTTAGAAAGACACCTCTGACAGCACATAGTGAATAGAGGTGAGAAAGGAGAATTTCAGGTGAGAGATAATATGATCTGAAATAGAACTGTGACAGTAGGATGGAAAGGAGTCTATAGCTGTGAGATGTGAGAGGGTTAAGAAGAAACTTGGCAGCATTTAGCAATTAAGGGTAGATAAGGAAGAGAGGAGATGGGTGAATAAAGGACAACTCAAGTTGTACAGTTACGGGAATAGGTAAAAGGAAAATAAAAGGAGGCATAACTCTGGAGAGCAAGAGGATGAGTTCAGTTTTGAACATGGTCAGTTTCTGGTGGTGATGAACGTATGTGTGTTATGTATGACAATTTGGTCCTGGTGTTCAGGACATGGGACAAGAATGAAGATACAAAATTGGGAACTACTGACATAAAGATGGTACTGGAAAACTCAGAGATTCTGATACTGGAAAACATGAGAGATTCTGGTACTGGAAAACTCAGAGATTCTGATAACAGAGCACAGGGTAATAACTTGAATAATCTTTACAAAGTAAAGATACAGTAATGTAAGAGGAGTCCAGCAAGGAAACTCGGTAGAGGTGATCATAGAGATAATGGAGAATCCAGATTTTTTCTTTTAAAAACAGCTATGCAACGGTTGCAAATGTTCCAGAGGAACTGGGGAGAAAGAATTGGAGAGGTCAGCAGAGAGTTTTAGAAATGGTTTCATTGTGAGATATACGTGGAAGATTTATTATAGTGGGATGGAAAACAAGTGTCAGCTATATTTTCTTTTTAATCATTTTATTTATGAATGTTTACAAACAAAGGTAGAAATAGTTAACAACTACCAACACTTTGCCACACTTTAATCTCTTTAAGAAAGAAGAAATGAAGAATTGGAAATGAAGGATAGAAAAATATAAAATTCAGTACCAATTTAAAGAACTTTGAAAACCTTCAAAACAAAAACATTTATATGTTATATTAATAGCAGTTTTTCCTTCTCACTTATTACCTCTTCATTTGCACTGGGAAAATGGTTGGAGTTATTGGTTTTCCCTCTTTATTGTGTTTTTTTAGCAGTATCCACAGCAACAAATCAGCAAAGATTCATCGTTTAATTCTTGGCTGAAACTATTATTCTGACTACTACTGCCAAAGGATTAGGAAGCATCTCTTTTGAGATAATATACAGTACAAATTCACACTTATCTTTTTGTAACAGTTTTGAACCAGATAATAGGAAAAAAATACATTCAGGCTATCGATTTTCACATGTAATAGATCTCCATTCAGACCCTTTAAGCTTTGGCAAGAAATTACGTGTTACAATCAGATTAGAAAAACTATCAAGAAGCTGCATGTTTTACTTGTATAAAATACCATGCTGACCTTCATGGTTCAGCTATTCTGTTTAATAGTTTTTACTCTGTACATTCTTAAAGGCATAAAATATCACATACTGTTTATTTTCACATCTAAGCAGCTTTATTAAGCATAGCTAACTCCTCTGCCCCAATTCAAAAGATAACGAGAATCACCTAAAGCCAGGGAGACAGTCACCCAGCAATGTGCAGTATGCTGATGTCTGCATTCTTTAACTTCAGTCATATATATGATCAGAATCTGTATCTTTGCATGGCAACCAAGCATATTAGATGGATATGAAACATTTTTTAAAATGGAGACTTAGATCTTACCAACGAAGCTTTAAAAGATGACAGATTTTCATAGAAAACAGAAGGCTTAAAGCTGACACTTCTTGGTACTGTATGTAAAATTCATTGTTGAATGATGTATCAGCAGAATAAGGAATGGAGACTAAATGAAGGTGTGTTGTGCTGTGTGACATCCAGCTCTGGACCAAAGAGCCTGCACAATAAAAAGCAGGGTTGTTTCTAAGGGTAGACTCAGAAAGAGATTACCCAGAGTTTATAAGAGGATGGGAACAGTTACTTTGAAAAAGCACCATGTGTCTCCCAATGTCAAGTGAAGGTAATGAGTTCTCATACTTTAAGCATTTAAGTGTTGAAAATTCCTTGAAATTCTACTTTGTAAAAGAAAAATCAGCACATAATCAAGAAAGCTTTTCCTGGAATGACACTGATATGTTGAGATATGGTAGAATCTTGATTTTACAATCCATATATAATTATCAGCTTGGCTTTTCACTTGAGATCTATATCAAATCTTACCACAGTTTCTAAATCATTTCTTTTAAATGTGTAGGAAGCCACTGGTTATATATATCTCTTCCTTGCCTTGTATACTCTTTAATAGATTAAAATGATGTCTCCAAACACAGTATAATCTCTGTTTCAAGGTATTCCCATATTGCTTACCTTCTATAACTTCAGTTGCTTTTCTTCCTTTGGCCAGAAGATGGTTTTCACTGGAGTTTCCAAAGTCCAAATTAAATATGGCCTTGTAGGACATTATAAAGCTATTAGTTATATTTTATGGCCCAGAAACACAAAATTGCATGAAAATCCAAAATATACCCTCAGACAGATTTTGTTAATAAGGTCTGCTATCTCTGTATCTTTAATACCCCACTCTTCAGTCTCCTTTAAAACACTTTGAAATCGTGTATGGTTTACTTGCCAAATCTCTCTCTAGCACTTAGGAAAGTATCTGGTATAGAGTAACTACTTAATACATGTTTGTTGAATTGCATATTGCATTGATTTTTTACATATACAGGACTGGAACATGTTTCTTTATGTCACATCCTGTTAATGTTGGTTAGTAGTTGTACAGAACCACAGAAACAGTGAAATATGTTTTTAAATAGCACAGCAGAAATGTATCTTGTTGATAAACTAGTGCTATGATGATCATACTGATGAAAATCTTGTTTGTGATTCAATGTATTTGAATAATAAAGGTTTATAGCAGTTGCAGATGAACATATTTATATTTTTGTATTGTAGATCTCATAAATGTACCTTTTCAGTCACTCTTGTACTTGTGGAGAACATGTATTTCCACTTGATGAGATAGTTAATGTGTATATACTAAAAACTCAAAAAAAGTTTACCGTCACCCTATAAATATCTAGAATGCAAAATAAAGACTTGAGAACATTTCCACATATCAAATGGAATGTTTTAAATATATGGATTTTTCCTCAGGGTATATATTTTTTTCCTCATTATATAAAATAATTCAATATATATTATGGTACCTATAATAATTATATATTATATTTGATAATATTAAAGAATATCAATACAAATCTAGTGTGTAACAATGGCCATATATAATTTAACATTAAATTAGAAATATATTTTATATAATATTTATATAATTAATATACAATAATATTTATTTATAGGACAATAATCACATGCCTGGGAATTATTCTAGGTACTTCATATCCTTTCATGTATATGATTCCAGTGAAAATCATATAGAGTGTATTTTATTTATGTATATTTAATATACAAGGAAAATGATGTCCAGAGATAAGCAATAAGAAGTCTATTCAAGTTTTGATTTTGTTCTTGAACCTATACTCAACCACTTAAATTCTCATTATACTGACTTATTTGTTGGAATATATATTCTAGGGAGACATGGAAAATTTACTTTTTTTTTTTAAAGGGTCATAGCTAGACAGTCAAGGAAGTTGTGAAATGATTATAAAAAGCTGAACTTAGGTATTAAACAATCCATAAGTATGTAATCAATGTTAAAATCTTTTAATATAACTGTTTGATATCATGTTGAATATACTAAAGATAATATGAACAATTTTGAAGGTAATACTCCTGATGAGATCATCTCACAGAAACTTTGAGTCTGAATGGGTTAACAAAGGGATTCTTACAGAGAAGTTGAAATTGAATTTGATATACAATTTGACTAGAATACTATTATTTATTCTGATCATGGTTGAAGGATGATCATGTAATACCTTTCTTTGATTTGGAAAACATATAGAAGAAAAAATGTAAATATATTTTCAATTATATGATACCATGATAGGGACAACTATACTTATTTAAGCAATAAAGCATTTGATTATACATAAAAAGAGTTGTATTTCATATGACTTTGTCTTATATACAGGAAACAGATGCACATTTATACATTGAATATTTGGATTTCTGACCTAGTATTCTTTAAAAATAAGTAAGAGAATTCATAGTATTGGATGATTTAGAATTACTAAATTTTAGGGCTTTGGTGTTGGTTCAGCGCTTTATTTTGCAAATGAGGGAACTGACCCAGAGTAGATGAGCCATGAATAGAATGGGCTTCTTGTGATTTGTAATGAAGTTCACTTGACAACACTATATTAAGAAACAGACCAATTTCATGCAAAGACAGAGCCAGATTGTCTCTTGGGGAATGAAAGCTGTGAATTAATTCAGTTGTATGCTAGAGTTAATAAAACCTTAGCCATAATGGATCCTGAATCAGTGACTTACACAACTTAGATTGACTAGTATAGCTGAAGAGAAGATATAACAGAAAGCAAATTTTGAGATGAAATGAGTAATCATTTTTTTCTAAAATAATTTCATTGTTTGAAATGAATAATACTTTTTTTTTTGAAAAATAATTTGTGCTATTAACATTTTGCTTAAATTTTAAAACTCCACAACTTTCCAAGTACATAAAAATAATAGATTTGGAGTCTAGTTTTTAATTGTTGAGTAAATTATGCATTTTTATTTTCATTCCTTTTTGTGTAGTCATTTTAACTGTAGAGATCCTTGACAGTTTTTCTTTAGTAAGAGAGGCTTTACATAACTTTTGTACATTGGATGTATTTGTTCTCTATAAATTTTGGTGTCACTGACTTATAATAACTTGTTATTATGAAGGTTTTCAATAACTTTGTTATTATGCACATGTGGAACAGTTTTCCAGTTAGTTGCTCTAGACTTAACCATAGCTTTTTCATCTCTGTTTTGATTGTGACAACTCATGATATAATTCCCTGTAATGATATGTCTTGGAGTATGTTGTGATCCTACTTCAAATACTTTTCCATACTTCCAAATGTGAAACTTACTGTGCTTGGAGCAAGTAAGGTTTATTGAGTAAAGAAGCTAGCAGTCAGTTATAAAGAAGCAAATTATGTAGTAAAATGAAGGCTCTGTATTTGTCCTGTAATTTGTGTGAGTATGTGCATGTAGGCAAAACATTTTCTATTCTTAATGAGTAAAAGCTGTATTTCTACTCATGGTGGTAGACTTTACTATTTTGGAAATATCTTTACACTTGTACAATTTTACTTGTGGAGCCAATTTTTAAAAAGTTATATCCTACATTAGCATTTTTTTTAAGTTTTAAAAGCTGCTAAGTGTTATATGTAAAAACCTGGTTTTTGTTAACATATATTCATGTGCTTCTATAAATAGTAAAGGCTATTTATTTCCTGTACCATGTACAGATCAAATATAGCTTATGCCTGAATATTATTACATATTGAATTGACTACAGTTAGTGACATTGAGTACTATTGTAATGAAAGCATTCTTTAGTGGTAAATTATTCCTTTTGATGCCCTTTGATAATGAAGCAGTCCTAATTGCAGAGAAGATTATATGGTTTTATCTGAAGTGATTTTCTAGATTTTTTTAATAAATAACAAAGCCTTATGAAAAACAGTATTAGGTGATATTACACTTCTTAAAAATAACTATTCCAAGACAATATTTGCTCTAGGAGAAGAATTTATCTAATTCTGTAAAATGTAATAATCAGGATTATCCCCTCTACATTTCTGAAATTAAATGTATCATTTATATCACAGATTATTTTTCCTAGTAGTTTCATTCATAGTTAATAACTAAAATATGCATATGGTATGGGACAATTAGACAAGATAGCGACAAGAATGCCCATCACCTGTCAAAAATGAAGTGCAAAGCAATCAATGTGTTTTGTGTTGGCTAGAGTAGCTGATGAAATAAATAGAAGATGTGACATGATGTCTCTTTCATCTCTAAAAGTATTAGCTCAGAGGTTATGCTTCATTAGCTTCAACTGTAGCATGCATAATAAAGGAGGAAGGCAGAGCAGTTCTTTGATTCATTGTGAAAAAGCCTATCAGACCCCCTTTCATGTGACAGTTTATTAAATAAGTTGAATAATGGGAAATATTCCAGCTAGAACGGAATCATAACCCTGTGTTTGGCACTTGATTGAAAGTACAGATGGCAGTGCTGTGCCTCCATTTGGTGTGATTACAAATTGAATGGCAAAAGATAGGCAGAATCCCGTGAATTTAGTGACTTTTAATTTCTCTCTTTTACGTATTTTCTTTCATCTTTTTTTGTATTAGTTAATTGAATCTCAAAAAGTGATGGAAAATGATTTTATTACAAAATGCAAGATGGTTTGCATTTCTTCAACACAGAGATGGTCAAATTAAATGTGTGAGACATACCTGGGGAAACAGTGGGTCTGCCAACATTCCTCTCTGATATACTTGGGGATCCTCTGCAAAGACATATCTTCAGGCCCTCCCTCTCTTCTTTTGTCATTGATTCATTTATTAGCTCATTGCTTCATTCATTTATTCATTGCTTCTTCTATAAACCCAATCCATCAAATATTTTATCATGCTACATTTTATGATGGAATCTCTGAGCCTTAGAATCTAAAATATAAACATGCCCTTGCTCTTAAGGAGATTATAGTCTATATAAATGTTTAACATTTTTTCAGAGTTGGGAATTACATAGTATCAAGAAATGCCCAACTCCCTTCTTCAAACACTAACATACCTTCACTTTCAAAACAGGTAAAATATTTATTACTTTTGACTAGGTTAGTTGCTCCTGAATTGTACTCCAATATCACATAGTATCTCCAGTTGCAGCACTTATCAGAGTTTGTAATTATTTCTGGTTATTTAACTACTCTTTTTCCCACTAGACCCTAAGATCAGATCCTGGGATAATATTCATCTGCTTTGTACCATCAAAATCTAGTAGCAAAGTTTGGCAGTTTAGTAAAGTAGTTAAGTTAATCATTTTTGCCTAGTATTCTTATTTTTAGAAATAAAAGCTTTTCACATTTGCTGCTGGGAAACAGGCAGTCCCCTTAAGGAATGAGTGTGCTTCAACTAGTGCAGATAATCATATTGCATCAAGTCCACAGGATGCTTACTCTGAAATATGTCTGAGATAACTGTCACTGGTCTGAGCAGACTTTGGGAAGTGCTCTGATTAAACTGCTAAGGAGAGTCTTCCAGATGTTTGCTGTAGTTTAACGTGCTATACTGCCACTTAATCTCTGATAAAAACATTAAGATTCATTTTAAAAACAAGCATAGTGCTAATGATTTGTAAATATGATTCTCATTTACAGTTGAGCTAGAGAAGTGGTTTGAAATTCAGTTCTTCCATTTTGTGATGTTACTGTTCTTCAAGTACAACTCTCTTGATTTATGCCACTCAAACTCAAGAGCTTCTATCAACCAGCTGTAAGGTCAGGTATGAAGGCAGTGGATCTCTTGTAGATTTTGATGGGCCATAGGATCTCTGCTCTGTGACCTATTTGATGAGCTATATTTCCTAAAATCAACTGGGCTACAGAGATGAGGTATCGTGGAAAATATTGCCTTTCATTTTTTAGCTTTTTCTGACTAAGGGAAATTTCATGGCAAGTGTGAAAGTTCCATTCTGGACGTAATCACACTGCCTAAACTCACAAAATAAATGAGACTAAAACCATTCTCTTTGAATGAACAGAAGGCTTTTGGGAGCATCAAGAGATGTGTATTCCTTTGCACATTCTAATATCCATTTAATCATCTGGACACAGTAACATTCCTCTCTACTCAGAAAATGTCAATTATGCAAGTTTTCCAATTGCTTTCATCTACTTAGTAAAGCCTTCATGTTACAGAGGTGAATAGTTTAAACTTTTAATCTGTGATTTCTGTGAAGTTACATTTAAATTATCCTTTCTATTTACAATAATAAAGCAGTTAATATACTTTAATATATGCGGAAATAATACCACCTCATTTTGGTGAAATGAGTTCTATGATTAATAGCTAATATACCCCAACTATAAAAATGTATGATAATTATAATGCCTTCACAGAAACTTACTACTCCAAGAGAATGTATTTAAAAATTGACCCCATTACAAGTTTCAATACTTACTAATAAAACAGATTAGAAATGCAACAATTACTTTACTTCAACTGGATAACAATGTGTTGGCTTTATATTTCCAATATGCAATTTAGACCAATCAATAAGAAAGGAATATTTGGCCTTCTTTAAAATATCCTGTGAGAGTATCTTCATATGTCACCAATCTCACACAACAAATGAATGCTTAGTTTTTGAATTAGTTTTATTTTTCAATCTTGGTACCAGTTAACAGACTTTGTATTATTTCATGAGTTGGCTATTTTAGGAGGCTTAAATTTGACTGCTTTAACACTTCCACTGACACTTGCTGAGAAAGTGGAAAAAGTGCAGGGTTTTTGTTTTTTTGTTTTTTTTATCAAAAAGCTTTAGAAATATTCCTTTGGGGAAAGGAGACAATTATCAGAATGTGGCCTTTTTTGTTAATTCTATAGAACTGTGTGATGAAAAATTAGGGAATAGTATTATCAAACATCAAAGAATAATTAGAAATGACAACAATAATTTGAGTTAGTTTTTTTATTTTTTAACCTACACTGAAGACTGATTTTTGTATAGCTGATTTTTGGCCGCTTACTTGCATGATGTTGGTTAGTTCATTTAATGCATAGACCTACATTCTTAATCTATAAAATGAGATTCATGACCTGTTTTGCTTCAGTGTTTTAAAATTTAGTGAAAGAATATGCATACAATACTTTATAAATGATAATCCTGCAGAAATATAATGTATCAAAGTACTTAAAAACTATTACTAGCTTTTTAAAAATTATATGCAGATATTATATTTCTAATCTATCTTAAGTTTGTTGATCCCTATTTGTAAAAGGAAGAATTAATTAACCTCATAATTTGTTAGGTCTGGAAGGTGATTTAGTGAATAGGACAGTCTGCTCATTTTAAGAATTAAAAAAAATTGGATGGCATCTTTAGGAAGATTGGATATGAGTTTCTGTTTATCATGGCTTGATTCATGGGAGACAATTTCAATTTGACATGTTCCTTTGCTTTCTAGGAATATACTCTTCACAAATGAGGGTTAAAATGGCCATATGATAAATTACTGTGTTCTTTCTTTTTCCAATTGCTTGTCCTCTCAATATCTCATTACTTCATAATGTATTTAAAGATCATTTGACAAGGAATTGAAAAGTTAAAATGATCAGTATTACCATTATTTGGTAATCTCTGATACTACTTTTGATAACTATACATGAGATACTTCTTTGATCTTGCCACTACCAAAAGTCACTGGTATGTAAGATAATACTTTACATATCTCACCTTCTCTTAGCTCAGAAAGCCTCACGTTTTCTGTATCAACTGGTTCTTGTCATTTCCAGAACAGCCATTATTGCTGATGTAATTGCAGTTGTTGCTGATATAGTTTGTCATTTTTTTAAAATTGAAATCTATTACAACATTTTATTAGTTTTTGGTGTACAACATAGTGATTAAATATTTTTATAGGTTATACTCCATTTAAAGTTATTACAACTTGACTTTGCCACACCAGTAACTATTTACATAGCATTTGCATTCTATTAGATATTAAAGGTACTCTAGTGATGATTTAAAATATACGGGAGGGTGTGTGTGGATTTTATGCAAATATTGCACCTTATTCTGTAAGGGACTTGAACATCCATGGATTTTGGTATCCTCAGGGCTGTCTTGGAACCGATTCCCATTGGATATGGAGGGATGACTCTATAGGATTGAGAATTCTACCAAACTTTCAAATAAGAAATGATATATTTAATTTTAAATGTTCAGAGCAGATAAATACTTTAACTTATTACATGAGATTACCATAACTGACACACAATCTAGTAAAACATTGAATATAACAGGATGCTATAAACCAAACGGATGTATAAACATTGAAAAATATTATACATGATATATAAGAAATTTAATACAGCATTATATTCAAAGAGTTGTGTGGTATGATTTTGAAATTTTTAATCTAGGATTGCAAGGATCATTAATGATGGGAAAAACCACTTCTGTGCTTTACTACATTAATAGATTAATGTAATCACTGTAGATATAAAGACATTTGATAATTTCAACACTCATTCTTGATTAAGTTTAAAACTCTTATGCATCTAAAATTAGAAGCTTCCTATCATTAGAAAAAAGTATATTTTAAAAATCAAGAGCAAACATGATAGTACGGAAACTCTTAAAAACATTTCTATTGAGATTAGGAACAAGATAAGGAAGCGTACAATCATTGGTATGATTTTAATAGTCTTGATAATAACCAACATGATATGACAAAAATAGAGTAAGATGAATAAATGTTTTTAAAAAATGTAAAATGCATTATTCTCAGATGGAGTGATTGCTTAACGCTCAAATTCAATGGTATATGTATTGTTTCAGACTTTCAGAAGGCAACTCAAATAATGGATATACAGTCAGCTTCTATGGGCCTATTTGATAGATACTCATGGAATTATTAAAGAGTATATTGACAAACATATTCACTTAAGCAAATAAAATTCAAAGAAAATACTGGATAAATATATCTATTTTATAGAACATTTTGTAGTTTATTAAAACAATGAGTTGTTACGTCTCTGTATTGATGTGACAGATCATTCATTGTAAAGTATTGGAATATTAAAAAGTAGATATACGTAACATGTAACCTATATAAAGTGGGCATATATTATATATATATGATTGAAGATTACATACATATATTTGAATATTACATATATAACATAACATATATAAAAGGGGTTATATATTATATAACATGATGAAGATCACATATATTATATATATGGTTGAAGATTACATATTCTATATATATGGTTGAAGATTACATTGTATACAAATACATATTCTAGAATAATGCTTAACATTTTATGTTTGATTCAACTCAATTTGTGATACATTTACTGAAATCTTCATTAGACTAAGAAGTATTAGGATTCACACAATTTTTATAAATGCTTCCTTTTCTCAGAAATCAGTTCTTAAGAATAGAAAGCTTATCAATGTTAGATAAATTTTCGGATGTGGTGGTGAAAGTAGTCCTGGTAAAATTAAGGGTATGTAAGTGTGATAGTTTGGATGTGCTTTAATGAAGTATTAAAGTAATAATAGAGAACAATTCTTAAAATTTTAATCAAAATATTTGTAAAGTGATTTTATGGAAACTAGTGCATTGAACTGTGCACAAGTGCCTTTTAGATGATCTATTATTAATTAAGGGTCGTATAACTAATAATTCTCTCAACCAAGGGACAAACAGCTTTAGATCATTTTATTCTCCCACAGAAAATAGTTTACCCTGGTTTTCTCTAATTTGCATACAATATTCAGAAAATATAGTTGTTAAGATGGAAGAATTTGCATAATACAAAGGCTTGTTTTAATCAATTTTCTTTTATGAAGCAATGTATATTTTGACACATTTTATCAAAAGGGGATTACATCCTCATAGCAAAGAAGCTTCTTAATCAATGTTAATACATCAAATTATAAAATGTAATTTTGATTTTAAACAATCACTAAATATAGCATATCTATAAATGAATGCTTGTATTATTTTTGTTTTTTTCCCATTCTAGTAAATTTTTCAGAGGAATCATTGAAAGCACCTTTTGTATTTAAGACCTCAAACTAAAAGACTAAGTGAAAACTTCCCAATATAATTCAGGAAATAGGAAGCTCAAAGGTGTACAATCTTAAACAAACAAACAAAAAATGGCTGGTGGGGATGGAGAGAGAGAGTGAGGGACTGACTACTTCTAACATCCTCTTCAGTTAAGTTTTTGGTTGTCAGTCTGAGAGTTGAGTGATAAAGTGAAGCATACTTTTCAATGCTATTTTCTAACTTTATGGATTCATCTGCATTGTACAAACACATCAAGTCCAAAGAACTGTAAATTGGATGATAGTCTCATTGTTGAAAATAAAATTAAGGGAGAGGGGAAAAGGCATTTTTATTATTTATCCAACTAAACAGGAGGTTCATGTTGATATTTTTAGGAATCTCTTTTCCTCTGACTTTAGTAAAGCAAACCATTTATTTGATTCATTGCTGACAAGAGCCCTTCTCTGGAGATAATTCTCTTCCTCTGGATATAGTGCAATGTGTTTTCAATCCTTTGTGCAGTTTCCCTAACAACCCAGAATTTATTTTTCACCTGTCACTCCTAGGATGCAAGTGGCTATTTTCTATAACTATATAAGGTTTCAGGGTGTCTGGAGGGCCAGTGGTTAATGTCAATCAAACTATTTCATGGTGCCCATATGTCTAAGGTATTATATGGATAATATAAAGAAGAAAAGAAATGATATCAATTGTAATAAGTTCAGCAAGCCCTGATTTTGGTATGTGTTTTCAGGTTGAGGATGAGTTCAGGCTGTGTTCGATTTATGAAATAAAAACTCATAGAATCCACTTCAGATGTGATAGTGTCTTTGTGAGTTCAGGCTGCTATAACAGATTACCATAGACTGCGTAGGATAAACAACAAATTTATTTCTCACAGTTTTGGAGGCTTGGATATTCAGGATCAAGATGCCAGCAGATCTGGTGTCTGTAAGGCCTCTTAGATAGCAGAAGGCCTTTTTCTCATTGTCTGCTTACATGGCGGATAGCAGAGAGAGGAAGCAAATTCTTCTGTCTCTTCTTGTAACAGCAGTAATCCCATCGTGAGGGCTCCACCCTCATGACCTCTTCTAATCCTAATTACCTCCCAAAGGCCCCACCTCATAATACTACCACACTGGGGAATACTCCATGCTATTTTGTAGCATACAAATTTAGGAGAACACAAACGTTCAGTTCATAACATTAAGCTAACACATTTTATTTGGAATTATCTATTGGTCCCTGTTCCCCTCTTGTTGGCCTGCTCATGCCATTGTACCCAGAAACTTGTGGGGAGAGATGAATATTGAGTTTAATTGTCAAACATGTTCATGTTCCATTTGCATCTTTAAGGTTACTATTGAGCTTAAACATGGTAACTATATCAAGTTTATTGTATGTGTGTAATATAATCAGGTATGCAGAACCACAGAACACATACTTTGTGATCTCTTGCTGGAGAAGGCAAAGAAAACTTCAATTAGCTGAATACCCTAAATGTATGAGGAGGACCATGAAATAACTGGACAGTAGGGGGTCTTTGATAATTTGTGTTTTATCTCTAGCTCCATGCTATTTTGTAACAATACGATTATTTTATATAAAGATTTGTGTCAAGTAAGAACATGACCCAGTACAAATCTTACTCGAATTAAATATTTCAAGTGCCTTTTCTATACTGTCAAGAAAAAGCAGGCAACATAGCAGGTCGTATCTACCTGGACGATACATAACATATGTAGAGATTCATAATGCCCCGTATTCCAATTGTATGATTATGAAGCACCATTGCAATAAACTATTTTTATGCAGTAAATGAAGAAAATTAAACGAGGCTAATTTGACATATATATGATCCATATTATTTATTTCTCAGAACAGATTAATAAATTGTCATTATTCACACACATTGGCAATATGCAGTGGGGAGTATTAGAACTATGATATATAATAGAAGTAAATGTATTAAATGAAAAAAAACATTGTTAAATGAATATAAGCCCTAATGAAGTACAATAAGCTCAGAAACTAGAAGACTTATATCTGAATCTAGGTTCTTAGACTTGTTTCCTGCCTCTATATGTACCAATCATTTAATCTCTCAAGACCTTATTTTCCTTTTTACAGTGGAGTTTGGTCAGATTATTTCTAGAACACTTTTTTCTAATACTACTCATGATTATAACTGCACAAATTGAAAAATCCAAGCCTAGAACACTATAACTTAGACAAATGTGAAGAGAATATTTTGACGTTTTATTGAATATATCATGCTTGCAGCTCAGATATTCAAAAATTTATAAAGTCTATTTAACCAGCAGCAGGATCAAGATATAGAGTATTTCCAGGACCCTCAGAGTTTTCCCTTTGTTCCATAGAGTCACTATACCCCAAAAGTAAGTAATATGGTGACTTTTATCGTCATAGATTTGCTTTTAAAAAATGTAATAATCTGACTTTTTCCACTTAACATGATGATAATTGATATTTGTCCTTTTTTTGCCTATAGTGTTTTTCATTCTTATTGTATGGTATTGATTATGTATCTATATATCTATATCTATATATGTCATGGAATTGTTACAGACCAGGGTTCTTGGCCTCCTTAATCAATAGAAATTGTTCAGAGCCAAACCAAAACTTCAGGTGAGACTTTATTGGGGCCCCTGCTGCAGCAGTGGCCCTAGCAAGCAACAAATTCCTTTGCTTGCTCGCTCCTCGGGATGGGGGGCAAGCAGATTTCTTATATGGGGTGAGGGTAGAGATGTGTCCAGGGGTTGGGCTGGAGGGGTGGCTTCGGTGGGTTTCCCACCCCTTTGGTGGTATTGTGTGCAGGGGGCATGTGCAATACTCTGCTTTTGCTCTCGACCTCCTGCTTTTGTTCCCAGGTCTTCAGAAGTGGCAGTTGGTCTTTTTGGTCTTTTTGTATGTTGTTGTCCATAATTTGCCCCAAATGCACATGCAAACAGTTATTTTTAGTCCCTTACAGTTTCTCTGTATTTTGTTGTTTGGGGAGACATTTGTCTAGGTGCAAGCACTGCAACAAATGGTCTCAGGTCCAAGCCTGTCTCAGAATGATATATAATGACAAGTATATATATGTTTAGGTATATATTTATGTTTAGGTATGTATATATATATTCATATGTCATATACCTGTCTGTGGACATATATCTATACAATCCATTCTAGTGTTGTTGGAGATGTGGGTTGTATCTAGTTTGGGCTATTGTGAAGAGTGCTGCTGAGAATATTCTCACATCTGTTCTGCTAGGAATGCTTTTAGGATCATAGGTTAATTAAAGCTTTAGTAGATAATGCTAAATAGTTTTCCAAAAAACTTTTACCAATGCATATTCCCATTAAAATTATATGATATAGGTGCTTCACATTATTGTCAAGAAATGATAATACTAACTTTAAAAATTGTTGTCATTCTGGTGTGTGTGGCATTATTTCATTGTGGTTTTGATTTGCATTTCCCTGCTGAGTAACAGGGATGAACAAATTTTTGTAGGTTTATTGGACATTTTATTTTCCTCTTTTGTGAAATGTGTATTTAATTCTCTAAGTATTTTTAAATTATTGATATTTATAAATTCCTTATTAATACTAGTCAATTGTCAGATATATGCATTATACATAAACATATGGTCCCATATATTTTTATTCTCTTAATTCGTGTTTGAGTGAACAAAATTCATTACATCAAAAAAATAAAATAACAATTTTTTTCAAAATCTGGGCCAGTGGTCATGGTAGTCAAGCTGTCTATTTCCATTTTATATCTACTAAAGAAGAGAAAGTAGCAAATATATTTTATTAGTCTAACAGACTTTTTAATTAAGAAGATTATTTTGTTGTTTTATTAAAAGATGTACCTATATATTATCATTATGTACTTTAAACTACTAGAAGAAACACATTTATTTCATAATAAAAGTAAATTTCATTTGATATGAGGAGTAATACATGAATTATTAATGCAAAATTACTTTTTCTCAAGATGTACTGTGAAACTTGAGGAGCAGGGTATCATCAATAAATTACTTTAAGTAATTTGAACTAGACAATTAGAGTTTTTCAAACTCTTAGTTGATATTGCAAAGTACAAAAAAGCAATTTATTTCAAGAACTTTAGATGATTATAGGTCTCAGGCTAAGTTGGATGCAAAAGTAATTTTTCTGTACAGTACATAAGCAGCATAAACCTGTCAGAAAGATTTGATATAATATTAGTAACCCCTTTAAAATATTGTTTTCATAATAAATGTTAATCTAGAAAAAATGTAAAACCCTTTATATATTATAATACTGAATTCAACCCATGGTGCTTTGGGCTAAAGAGAAAAGTCCTTTAGCCACCTATCTTTTAGGTGAGTGATAATTAGTTCTTAAAAACTAAATCTACCAGGGAGTCCTATTAAAATTGATCCTGAATAATGATCTACATACTTTCATCCCTAGTGTTTGGCATGTCTGGCAGTATTTCCGAACTTTGCATTGACCAGGAGACAGCACTTATCCTCCAAACTTCACCCTTCCTGTTCTCTGTTAAGAATTAGTTCCAACACTCTTTGACATACATCAAAGCAACATCCTTTTTGACCCACCTCCTAGAATCATGGAAATTAAATCAAGAATAAACGAATGGGACCTCATGAAACTTAAAAGCTTTTGCACAGCAAAAGAAACCATAAACAAGACTAAAAGGCAACCCTCAGAATGGGAAAAAATAGTTGCCTATGAAACAACGGACAAAGGATTAACCTCCAAAATATACAAGCAGCTCATGAAGCTTCATACCAAAAAAGCAATTAACCCAATCCACAAGTGGGCAGAAGACCTCAATAGACATTTCTCCAAAGAAGACATACAGATGGCCAACAAACACATGAAAAGATGCTCAACATCACTCATCATCAGAGAAATGCAAGTCAAAGCCACAATGAGGTATCACCTCACACCAATCAGAATGGCCATCATCACAAAGTCTGGAAACCACAAATGTTGGAGAGGGTGTGGAGAAAAGGGAAGTCTCCTGCACTGTTGGTGGGACTGTAAGTTGGTACAGCCACTATGGAAAACAATTTGGAGGTTCCTTAAAAAACTACAAATAGAACTACCATATGATCCAGTAATCCCACTCCTGGGCATATACCCAAAGAAAACCATAATCCCAAAAGAAACTTGTACCATAATGTTTATTGCAGCACTCTTTACAATAGCCAGGACATGGAAGCAACCGAAATGCCCATCAACAAATGAATGGATACAGAAGATGTGGCATATATATACAATGGAATATTATTCAGCTATAAAAAGGGATGAGATGGAGCTATATGTCATGAGGTGGATAGAACTACAATCTGTCATACATAGTGAAGTAAGTCAGAAAGCGAAGGACAAATATTGTATGCTAACTCCCATATACGGAATCTAAAAATGGTACTGATGAACTCAGTGACAAGAACAAGGAAGCAGATACAGAGAATGGACTGGAGAACTCGAGGTATGGGAGGGGGCGGGGGGTGAAGGGGAAACTGAGAAGAAGCGAGAGAGTAGCACAGACATATATATACTACCAACTGTAAAATAGTCAGTGGGAAGTTGTTGTATAACAAAGGGAGTCCAACTCGAGGATGGAAGATGCCTTAGAGGACTGGGGCAGGGAGGGTGGGGGGGACTCAAGGGGGGGCGTCAAGGAAGGGAGGGAATATGGGGATATGTGTATAAAAACAGTTGATTGAACCTGGTGTACCCCCCAAAAAATAAAAAAAAATAAAAAAAATAAAAAAAAATAATTAGTTCCACACTTTCTTTAACAAGCTAACAAACCACATTCTCAAAAGAAGGGTCATTAATTTCAAATTCTATTTACTAATTTTCAATTCAACCAGAAATCCAGAACTCTACAAAGTAACTTAATGAGGCATAATATTTTAGGAGTGTCAGACTGAGAACACAAAAATGACATTTTGTGTAGTATGTGTGTTAGTTGATTACATATATTTAGATAATAAACTTGAGAGTTTGGTGATGACATAAGTTAATGTAGATAACATCTGTGTATATATCACATTGAAAATATTTTTCATTATCTACTTCTTATTTACACTATAGTAGTGATAACTTCTCTCCTCTTTTCTCCATTTTCCATTATCTTTTATTCATTTATATTCTCTTCTCCTTCTGAACAATTTCAGCATAAATCCATTCATCGGGACAGGTAGAGACAAGCATCTGTGCCAGAAGTTGGGGATGAGGGACCTGATGGCTTGAAACAGGAAGTTAGAATCCACACAAGATGAAAGTGGAGTCCACGCAGGGGACTGCTTAGCATAGGGGGTCAGAGCATATATGGGGATGATGGGGATGATCCAGAACAGATGTCACAGTCCAAGCAGAATGGGCAGGAAGCCCCATAGTGGGGTGGTTGTTGCCTAAGCAAGGTGATGGAGGTACTTTATGGAAATAGAACTGGTGATGGAGAAGGGAGATTCACAGGGAGACTGATCAAAAGAGTAAATATATTAAGAATAAAGGATCTAAGTATATCACTTTCAGAGAAAGATGTTACAGCTACGAAAAGGGAGAAAACTAGATTAAAACCTGTAATATTGGGCTGTAATTAGAGGTATAGGTCTAAGCTCATGGTTTTAAAATATGTAGATACATACAGAAATAAATATAAGTGTAAATTGCTGTGTGTATGCATAGTTCTGTCCAATGATAGAATGTAGCAGCAGCTATACCATCATAGTGATGAGTACACCTAGCACCTAAACCTTAGCTTCTAAAGAACATAAAAAGGGACAAAGAGTCCTCTGAAAATGACTGATTCAGTAGCTGGGAAGGCTAAGTATAAGGTGAACCTGGAGCGTCTTTTTGTACCAGAAAGCAATGAAGTGCTCAAAAAACAATGTGAACATGTCAAGAAGACACAGAAACAGGCTTGAATGTCCTTTTACTGGCCAAATCTTGGACAATTTGAGCATCAAAGTAAAATTTCAATAATAGTTTTAACCTGTTTAATAAAATAGCTAGCTATGAATCAACACAGATACAAATAAATTAATGAAAAATTTAAATGAGAACCAGGATATATCAGATGACACTGATAATGGGAAATAACATGTTAGAGATTTTAAGAGGAAAAAAGGTATGTGTGTTTTGAAGAATGAAAAAGTGAATACAAATTCTAAAATTAATACTAAAAGTATTACAAAAGCTTATCCTAATACTATATTAATACTATTATTTATGGAATATTTTGTGTCAGGAACTCTGCTTAAAGTATTTTATGTATAATATTATCCTGTCAAACAACATAGGAGGTTAGAATTATCACCATCTCCCTCATCTGTAAACATGAGCAAAGTAAGGACTAGAAATTGAAGTACTCACGTAACATTACAGAGTTACTCCATTACAGTTTACTACCCTGTATTGTATTGTTCTCTATCTCAGAAACATCATTTGTAGCTTGTAGCTACTACTTTGTGCTCTATTTGTAAGGACACACCAGCCGAGAGGTTCTCTCTTTGTAAATTGCCTTTTTTTTAGACCTTTCTTAGAATATTTAGAAATACAAATATGTTTGGGTAAAGAAAGCCATCTCTGTCTAATGTTGTCATTATTATAGTAAAACCTTTACTTTTTAGAGTTCCTGGCTTGACTTACTGTGTAACTGGATTGGGAATTGCAAAGTGATTTATAACATGCTTTATTGTATTTGATTCTCTGTGAATAAGTCAGCACAAGTGTTACTTTTGCTGATAAGAACCTTTTCTATTTTTCTATTACCTAGTCTTTGGGAAAAGGGATTGTTGAATATATTGAAGAAAAGATACTTCAAAATCTCAAAATATGTTTCCCTATGCAAAGCATGGCAAAAACTCTAAATTATTATGTACTGTGGTTAAAAGCAAATAACCACCTCAGGCAGACATGTGGATGTTAATATTCTAATATTCTAGTATGTCTTATAGCCTTTTCTAACATTTTCTTTTTGTTAAATGAAACTTTATCAGAAATGTAATTTGAACATTATTTTATTGTGTTTGGTGTGTGAACTAGATTTATGTTGTGTTTATCTGTAGTTTTCATAGAAGAACTAAATGCCTGGTAAAGTAGTATTTATTTAAAATAGAAAAAAAAAGTAATTACAGGTGGAGAAAAAATTCATCTAAATAATAAAGATGGAAAGAGTCCCCTCATGACTGAGGTGATAAGGTTTTAGTCATATTGAGATGAATGTCTTTCATGCTATTTATTTCTAACAAGCTACAAGTGTGAACTTTTGGATAGGTGAAGCAGGTTTGAGCTGGAGGTGATGACAATTCTGTGTTTATAAGATGCTCATAACCAAGAAACTGAGATGAATGTATTCTTGGTTAATACTAAGATATTTCGCTATATTGTAGGTATGCTTTAATATTCCTTTCATAGAAAGAATAGTGATTCAATCTTTTCTAGTAAATGTGTTAGTAAACCATTTCAGTATACAGTTACAAATCAAGTTTAATTTGAGCAAAAATGGCCACTGTTGTGTTTAGACAAATTAGTAGGAATCTAAGGACCTTCCAAATTTCAAAAAGCAAGAAGCTATGATACTCAGGTTTTCCTCTAGGTAATGGGATTTGATATCTTTTCTTCTAGACATTTTGGCATATGTGTCATTTACCATCAATGTGAGATAGATAGGTAGGTGGTAGGTAGGTAGGTAGGTAAATAGATTAGATAGATAGGTTAGATAGATTGACTAGATAGATAGATTGATTAGATAGATTAGATTAGAATAGAATAGAATAGAATAGAATAGGATAGAATAGAATAGAATAGACAGATAGATAAGGCTATCTAATCCTATCTATTTAATCTATCTAGAATGACTTGTTTTTTCCACACCCTAGTCTATATTGATATCACCTGCCTTTTCTTTTCATGTTAGCCATTTTAGTTAATGAATAGCAATACCATGATGTGGTATTAATTTGCATTTCACTTATGTCAAAGTTGAGCTTCTTTTTATTTATTGACTTTTCATATCATCATTTGTGAAATTTCTGCATGAGACTTTTATGTACCTTTCTGTTGGATTGTCTACTTTTTAAAATAGATTTGTAATAGCTTTTATGTTGTGGGCCTGAATACTTAGTTAGATATATGTATTGGAATTTCAGAATTTCAATTAAATTCCAATTAATTTCATTCCAATTAATTTCATTATATCCAATTTATCAAAACTTCCTGTATGATTAGCTAACTCCCATATTTTAAAATATTAAAAAGCATATAGTATTCCTCATTAAGTTAAATATACATAATGACTGAAAGAGTCACTAAAAATGTTTCAAATTGCTTTTCCTTCATTTTTATCTGTGTAAAGTATGACATGGATGAGACTATATCACAGAGGAGAGCCACTGCTAAGTTGGCTATTTTCTCTTATAATTAAGCCAGATAATATGTTGTAGATTGTAGAGCAAGGTGATTGAATGTGAAATCAAGATTTCAGAGTTCCTGAACTATTAAGTAATCACATTTAGTCTTTCTCTCATTATATTAATATATTAATTATAATAATACAATAATATATTATATATGAATATATATAATGTCTCCCCTGAATTCAAACTTCATGTATCTAACTGCCTGCTAGACAGGTCCACCATCCAATGGATACTCAGCAGGCAACTTGATCTCTTTATGTCTAAAACAGAAATGTTGATTTTTTTCCTACTCCTCCCCTAGCCTGTCAAATCCTTCAATGTTTTCCATCTTAGCAACTGACACTTCCACCCATTCAGTTGCTTAAGGCAAAGCCCTATCACTTGTTCTGATTCTTCCTTTTGACTCTATTTCTAAAATTAAGTTCTAAATTTCCTCAATTTTCACCTTTTACAGAATCATTTTTCTAAATACTATTTGTCTCCACCAAGATTACAATAAGAGCTTTTTAACTGGTTTCTCTGATATACTACTGCTCAATGTTTGCCGAGCACCCACAGTGGTCTTTCACAAAGGTAAATCACATCACAACACAGCTTTGCTTAAACTCTCCCATAATATCCCATTCCACTAAGAATGTGATCCAAATGCCTTTCCCAAACTGATCTGATGCACTGCTGGACTTGGACCTCATCCCACTTAATAGCCCCTCAGTTTCTATCTCCTCTATCAGGAAACCTGAACTCATTAATCTTTTTTTATCTTATTCCCAGATTTTGAGACCCTTATCTTTCCCTTCTTGTCTTCTAGGGATCAGAAAAGAAAAGTTATTTACATATTCTCTCTATGCCACTTTCCATTATTGTTATCGCATTTATTCTTTGGTTCCCTTTATGGTCGTCTTTGTTGAGTCTCAAAAGCTTATTATGGAATTCAAAATAGAAAACTTGTCACTTCTATAGTTTTTTTTAGCGTGTCTCTAACTTTTTTATCCTACAACAGATGGAGGCCTATCTCGATCTTAAGGCTTTCCTTGGTTATTAGTCAGATTTCAGTGTTAGTTAACAGTCCAAAGCAAATGAAACCTGGTGGGTAATGCAAGTCTAAGCACAGGATGATCCGTTGCTTACCACTTCAGGGTTTATGTGGGTCAGTGAGACTCCTGCCAATGAGTTTGTAAAAGTATACAACTGCTCTGCATCTCCCATTGGCTAAATTGGCATGTTCCTTTAAATGTGAGGGTTGATCCTAATCTATGAATAAATTGCCCAGCCTAACATGACTAATAATTGTTGGAATTGAAATCCTGATCAATCAAGAGCTACCATGTATAAAATTCATGTTGCTATACTTTAAAAATATATCAGGTTGTATCATGTTTCTTAATTTTAATGTAAAATGTTGAGTATGGATTTTTTTTCAAGTGCAAACATACCAAACTTTATTTTACATTTGAGCCAGTCAGACATTTAGCAATATATATCAAAGAAGTGAAGGTTTCCTGTGTTTATTATTTCAATATGATGTCTGTTCTAATAAAGTAGAAGAATGCATATGATAGATCATGCAGTAGATATTCTCTAGTTCCACAGTGTGGCCTTTAATATATACATATATTTATAAATTAATCCAAACACATTGCCATGGTTTCAGTTCTTGAGTATGAATTTTGAATGCTTTAAAAATAATTTACCGGTTTGTGGAGTTGGTCAAGAACCTCTAGCCTGGCAGAGCCAGCCAGCTCATCCTTGAAAGAGTGAGGCTGAGTTCCTAGTCTTCAAGCAGGCATCAGCAAAAAAAAAAAAAATTACCAGTCTGATAAGGGTTAATATCCAAGATACATAGAGAATTCATATAACTCAATACCCAAAAACAAATATTAAAAAATGGGCAGAGTACCTCAATAGCCATTTTTCCAAAAAGGTATACAGATAGCCATCAGACACATGAAAAGACACTCAACATCTGTAATCATCAAGGAAACACAAATCAAAACCACAGAGAATGATCACCTCATACCTATCAGAAAGGCTTTTATCAAAAAGATGGAAAATAACATATGTTGAGGGTGATGTGGAGAAAAGGGAACCCTAGTACACTGTCAGCAGAAATGTAAATTGGTACAGCTACTAAGGAAACAGTACAGAGGTTCCTCAAAAAAATTAAAAATAGAGTTAGCATGTGATCCTGCAGTTCCATTCCTGGGTATTTATCCAAAGAAAATGAAAACACTAACTTGCACCCTAATGTTCATAGCAGCATTATTTTTGAGGGTGAGTCAAAAATTATATGCACTCCAGTTGTATTAAATCTTCTGTAAATTCTACAGCCAGAGTGCGGATTATTTTTGACTCACCGTTTTACAATATTCATGATATGGAAACAACTAAATATACTAAATATACATCAATAGATGAATGGATAAAGAAGTTGTAGTATATATATGTATTATGTAAATACACACACATGCATATAATGGAATATTACTCAGGGATAAAAAAGAATGAAATTTTGCCATTTTCAACAAGATGCATGAACCTGGAGGGTATTATGCTTAGTGAAATAATCAGACAGAGAAAGACAAATACTGTATGCTTTTACTTACATGTGGAATCTAAAAAAGTAAGTGACTAACAAAACAGAGTTGGATTCACAGATACAGATAACAAACTAGTGGTTACCAGAGAGAGAGGAGTTGGAAGAGGGCCACATGAGGTGAAAAGGATTAAGAAGTACAAGCTACTAGATATAAAATAAATAAGTTACAAGGATGTAAAGTATAGCACAGAGATTATATGCAATATTTTATAATAACTTTATATGGAGTATAATCTATAAAAATATTGAACCTCTATGTCATACCTCTGAAACTAATATATTGTAAGTCAACTATACTTCAATAAAAACTAATTTACCATATTTTATTCTAATGGCAATGTATTTTTAGGAAATTTCTTATGACTTTATTTCTGTGAAACAACCTAACTATTGGCTTTTTATTTTTGATTGGTGACATTTTCTCATACGTTGAATATGTGGACCATTCAATTTAGTGTTATTTAAAATACCAATATCTAAAAATATTCACATTTATATTTTAAGAAGAATTTATAGACAGCTAAGTCTGATTATATCATTGAATGAAAATCTCATCAATACTTTGAACTTTTGCCAAAACTACAATTAAATTATCTCAGAAAAGTAACTGTCTATGTTCTTTCTTAAAATAGCAAGGAATTGACTTTCTCACTTAAAGAGTAATATTCCCTTTTATATCAATTCAGAAAATTCCTCTTGATCCCTAAGTTAAGCTTCCTAAGTTTTACTTTATTTCTACTTTTCTCATCTCAAAAAACTTTTAGTGTTTCTAGCCATTGATAATAGAAAATACATTTATTTTTGGTTTTAATTATATTTTGGTCTTAAGTTTTTTAAAGCAAAGCAAAACGCCTCTTTTCTTTCTTAAGATGAATGATTTTTCCTCAAAGATATGTTTCAAGCAGTTTAATTGCAGGAATCCAGTTTAAATAAGTACACCTTCATAACTCTGATATTGAATGTGATTTTTAATTTTGTTCATGATTCTGACCACAAACATCCAGCGAAAACAATACAGTGTGAAATTCAGACCTATTGCAACGGAAGGCCAATAAAGCTAAGTAAAATCAATTTTTAAAGGATATAACAGTTATCAAGAAAAAGAGAAAATCAGATTTGCAGTCAATTGAATTGGGCAAATATTTTCTCTACCTCATAATCTAATTATCACTATTGTTTCATGATTAAGTTTTATGCCTATGAAATGAACAGGAAAAAACCATAAGCCATCTCCCAGTGCTGTTAGGATCAAAGGGATACCGTATGTGGTGGTATTTTATGGTGCTTAAGAAGGATGACCTTGGAATCAGAAAGCAGAAAGTAAATCCCAAATCTGGTCCTTACTATAGGTGTGGCTTTATTAAGTCCTCAAAGCCTCATTTTCTTGTTGGAAAAATGGGAATGATTGTAATCATGACATTAGAAATTATAGTTTTATAAAACAGCATTATGTGTGACAGGCATTCAATAAATTATAATTATTGAAAACTACTTTATAAACTTGTAAATGACTATAAAATATAAGATTGATAATTGCTATCATTATTTTATTCAAGTACTAAGATTGAATTACTCTACAAGAGTGTTGTTAATAAATGTGCAAAAAGTGACAGTTTATGGTTCAGCCTAATTTTTCTTCTTTTCATCTCATTCTTCTGCCTCAGAAAAGATGTGCATGTATTTTATAACACATTGCATTTTCTTCATAACAAAGACATTAAAATTGCTAATGATACTTATGACACAGAGAAGTTCCTATTCTATAAAGGATGCTATGTAATTTGAATAAATCTTGTCATAAGCAGAGGTGACAAACTTAAAGGCAGTATGTACAAATATTTAAAATCTTTTGTTATAGTTCAGGAGCAGAGTTCATGTCCTAATTTAGTTGCCTGATTCTGCTGCTTATCAAAACAGGATTACAGTTGTCATCAATGATAACTTTGCCTCAGTAAATCTTACATGATTGGGTAGTATTAGAAATTTAAATCTGATTATTGCAAGAATACTTTTGAGATAAAAGATACCAGCATATTTTAAATGTCATATTTCAATACAAAATCAAGTATATATTAAAAATATAGTTTTTACTTTTCAAGAAAATTATGTGCCTTTTAAATAGCTCATTGTATATTTTATAATTATAATAATCACATTTTACTTCTTAAAAAATTGATTCTAAGCCTCTGGCAATCCATTAAAAAACTTTTTGGAAGACAATATTGTTAACTTAAAGGCCTTGGCAGCTAACACCAGATTCTGTATTAAATATAAGCCTGGATCTTTTGTCTGTTGTAATGTCTTGGTTTTGATTACAGTATTTTGGTGTTTCAATTTTTTTCTTTTTAAAAACAGGAAGACTCAAAATGATATCATTTTTCCCCCTGGAGTGTGCCTTTCTGTCTCTGGTAGACAGAAAAGCTGACAGCCAGAATGAAGTGCCTTTGAGCCAGCGTCACTGACATCTAGAGAAGCAAAGGTTATCTTTCTTCCATGTGCTTGTACATGTAGAATATTTGTGAGCAAAACAAATGTTGTCTTTGTTTTAAGCCACTATACTTATGGGTAGTTTGTGTTACATAGAAATTGATAATAGAAGCAATCAGCAGGAAATAAATACCTAAGTTTTTTGAAAAGGTTTTTATTAATATAACATACACAAGTTAATGTCTAGGAATAGAACAAAATATTGAGATAACTTCAAATTATTAAAGTTGACTCCAAATTAGTCTATACTTCCATGGCAATTTCTATCAATATACCCAGCTATTTTGTAGAAATTATCAAACAGATTCTAGCATTTAAAAATACATTTATTGCATAAAGACCATCTTCAAGGGAATAAACAAAGCCTGAAAATGTATACTACTAGGTATCAATATTTGTACATAAAACTAAAGGGATTTATACTGTCTGGTATTTGTTATTGGTGCAGTGATGGAAAGAAAAATAGACAAATAGAACATAAAAGGGCATCTGGAAATAACACATACATGGTCACCTATTTATGTCTAAGTTGACATCATAGCGCATTGGAATAAGGATGGTCTTTTTAATTGAAGAATAGTTGATTTTCAATATAATATTAGTTTCAGATGTACAACATAGTGATTCAATATTTTTATTGATTATATACCATTTAAAATTATTACAAAATAATGGGTATATTTCTCTCTGCTGTACAATATATCCTTGTAGCTTATTTATTTTAGGCATGGTAGTTGATGTCTCTTAATCCCCTACCCCTATCTTGCCCCTCCCCACCTCCCCCTCCTCACTGGTAACCACTAGTTTGTTCTCTATATCTGTGAGTCTGTACTGCTCTGTTGTATTCATTCATTTGTTTTATTTTCTCAGATTTCACATGTAGGTGATAATACAGAATATTTGTCTTTCTTTCTTTGACTTGTTTCACTGAGTATAATACATTCCAGGTCCGTCTATGTTGTTGCAAATGGCAAAATTTCATTCTTTTTTATGGTTGAGTAATATTCTATTGTATATTTACATACCACATCTTCCTTATCCATTTATCTGTTGATGCACACTTAGATTGCCTTCATTTCATAGCTGTTGTAAATAATGCTTCTATGAACATTGGGGTGCATATATCTTTTTGAATTAGTATTTTTGTTTTCTTTGGTTATATACCAAAGAGTGGACTTGCTGGGTCATATGGAAGTTCTATTTTTAATTTTTGAAGAACCTCCATACTGTTCTGCACAGTGGCTGCACCAATTTACATTTCCACCAACAGTGTACTAGGGTTTTCTTTTCATCACATCCTACCCAATACTTGTTATTTGTGTTATTTTTGGTAATAGTCATTCTGACAGGTGTGAGGTGATATATCATTGTGGTTTTGACTTGTATTTCTTGGATAATTAGATTAAAAATGTTAAGCATCTTCTGCTCTGATGTGGTATATCACATCAATTGACTTGTGGATATTGAAGTACCCTTGCATCTCTGAAATAAATTCCACTTGATCATGCTGTGTGATCTGTTTTATATATTGTTGCATTTGATTTGCTAATATTTTGCTGAGTATTTTTTGCATCTATGTAATATTGACTTGTACTTTTTATTGTAGTGTCTTTGTCTGGTTTTGGTATCAGGGTAACGGTGGCCTCAGAATGAATTTGGGAATGTTCCATCCTCTTCTGTTTTTTGGTTAAGTTTGAGAAGGATAGGTATTAGCTCATCTTTATGTTTGGTAGAATTCCTCTGGTCCTGGGCTTTTGATTGCTTGGAGTTTTAAAATTACAAATGGAATTTTACAATGAGTGATCATCTGTTCAGATTGTCTTTTTCTTCCTTATTCATTCTTGTAAAGTGGTATGCTTCTAGAAATTTGTTCATTTCTTCTGAGTTGTCCAACTTTTTGGTATATAACTGTTCACAGAATCTTCTTAGGATTTATTTGTATTTCTGATATCAGTTGTCATTTCTTCTCTTTCATTTCTTATTTTGTTTATTTGAGTCCTCTCACTTTTTTTCTTTGATAAGCCTGGCCAAGGATTTACCAGTTTTGTTGATCTTTTCAAACAATAGCTTTTGGTTTCATTGATATTTTCTTTTTCTTTTCTTTTTCTTTTTTGTCTCTTTTTTTATTTCTCTCTGATTTTTATTATTTCCATCCTTTTTTGAGCTTTGTTTGTTCTTCTTTTTCTAATTCCTTTAGTTGGCAGGTTAGAGATTTTTATTGTTTCTTGAGTTAGGTCTGCATTATAAATTTTCCTCTTGGATCTGCTTTTGCTTCCTCTCATAGATTTTGGAAAGTCATGTTTCCATTTCCATTTGTCTCTAGGTATTTTCTGATTTCCTCCTTGATTTCTTCATTTACCCATTGGTTTTCTGGTAGCATGTTGTTTAGTCTCCACATGTTTATGTTTTTCCCATATATATTCTGGTTGATGATTTCCAGTTTCCTACTTTTGTGGTTGGAAACAATGCTTAATATTATTTCTGTCTTCTTAAATTTGTTAAGACTTCTTTCATGGCCTAGCAAGTGCTGTTTCCTGGAGAATGTTCCATGTGTACTTGAAAAGAATGTGTATTCTTCTGTTTTTGAATGAAATGTCCTATAGATATCTATTAGGTCCAATTGGTCTAAAATGTCATTTAAGACCACTGTTTCCTTATTAATTTTCTTTCTGGATGATCTTTCTGTTGACATAAGTGGAGTATTAAAGTCTCCTATTATTATTGTATTATTGTCAATTTTTCCCTTTGTGTCTGTTATTATTTGCTTTATATATCAAGGTATTAGGTGCAAATATAATAATGGGTGTTAGATCCTCTTCTTATAATGATTCTTTTAGAATTATATAATGTTCTTCTTTGTCTTTTGTTATAGACTTTGCTTTAAAGTCTATTTTGTCTGATATGATTATTGCTAACACTGCTTTCTTGTCATTTCCTTATACATGAAATATATTTCCATCCCCTCACTGTCAGTGTGTGTCTTCTTTTGGTTCTGAAGTGAGTCTCTTGTATGCAGCATATAGATGGGTCTCATTGGTTTTTGTTTTGTTTTTTAATCCAGTCAGTCACCTTATATCTTTTGATTGGAGCATTTAATCCATTGACATTTAGTGATTCTTGATAGGTATGAATTTATTGCCATTTTGTTACTTGTTTTCTGCTTGTTTTTATAGTTCTTCTCTGTCCTTTTCTTCTTTATGCTTTTTGCCCTGTGGTTTGATTATTTTCTTTAGGGGTATGTTTGTGTTCCTTTCTCTCTAGGTTTTGTGTGTCTCTTGTAGGATTTTGATTTGTGGTTACCATGGGTTCCATACATTTGTCTACTTGTTTTAAACTGGTAGTCATTTAGGTTCAAACACATTCTGAAAGATCTAATTTGTTTTTACTCCTCTCCCCCACATTTTGTGTTTTTGATGAAATATTTTATATCTTTATGTTTAGCACTATGCTGTTTATTTTAGTTACAGTTGATTTTATAGTTTTTAATATTTTAATCTTTATACTAGCTTATTTAGGTTGGTGATCCTCAGCTTTCCCCATGTATTTGTCTTTTCTTTTAATTTTTACTTTATATTGGAGTTTAGTTGATTAACAATGTTGTGTTAGTTTCAGGTATATAGCAAAGTGATTAAGTTATATATATGTATGTACCTTTTTTTTTTTTCAAATTATTTTCCCATTTAGGTTATTACAGAATATTGAGCAGTTTCCTGTGCTATTTAGTTGTTCCATGTTCATTATCTATTTTAAATATAGCAGTGCATATAGGTCAATCCCAAACTCCCAATTTATCCCCCCCCCCCCCACCTTTCACCTTTGGTAACCACAAGTCTGATTTCTAAGTCTGTGAGTCTGTTTCTATTTTATAAATAAGTTCACCTGTGTCATTTTCTTTTTTAGATTCCACATATAAGCAATATACAATATTTGTCTTTTTCTGTCTGACTTACTTCACTTAGTGACTTACTAAGTGATTATCACTAAATGATAATCTTGTGATCCATCCATGTTGCTGCAAATGGCAATATTTCATTCTTTTTAATGGCTGAGTAATATTCCTTTGTGTATATATACCACATCTTCTTTATCCATTCATCTGTCAATAGACATTTGGGTTGCTTCCATGTCTTCACTATTGTAAAGAACACTACAGTGAACACTGGGGTGCATGTATCTTTTAAGTTATTGTTTTCTCTGGATATGTGCCCAAGAGTGGGATTGCTGGGTTACATGGTAGCTCTATTTTCAGTTTTTTTAAGGAACCTCCATACTGTTCTCCATAGTGGCTGTACCAATTTATAATCCCACCAACAATGTAGGAGGCTTCTCATCTCCAGCATTTATCATTTATAGACTTTCTGATGATGGCCACTCTGACTGGTGTGAGGTGATTTCTCATTGTAGTTTTGATTTGCATTTCTCTAATAATTAGTGACATTGAGCATATTTTCATGTGCCTCTTGGCCATCTGTATTCTTCTTTGGAAAAATGTCTATTTAGGTCTTCTGCCCATTTTTTGATTGGGTTGTTTGTTTTTTTGATATTGAGCTTCATAAGCTGTTGGTAGATTTTGGAAATTAATCCCTTGTTGGTCACATCATTTGCAAATATTTTATCCTATTCTGTGAGTTGTCTTTTCATTTTGTTTATGGTTTCCTTTGCTGTGCAAAAGCTTTTGAGCTTAATTAGGTCCCATTTGTTTATTTTTGTTTTGATTCCCATTATTCTAGGAAGCAGATCAAAGAATTTGCAATTTATTTCAAAGAGTGTTCTTCCTATGTTTTCCTATGACAGTTTTATAGTATCATATCTTATATATAGGTCTTTAATCCATTTTTGAGTTTATATTTGTGTATGGTGTTAGAGAATGTTCTAATTTCATTCTTTTACTTGCAACTGTCCAGTGTTTCCAGCACCATTCATTGAAGAGACTGTCTTTTCTCCATTGTATAGTCTTGCCTCCTTCGTGATAGATTAATTGATCATAGGTGCTTGGGTTTATTTCTGGGCTTCATATCCTGCTTAATTGATCTATATTTTTGTTTTTGTGCCAGTACCATGTTGTTTGGATGACTATAGCTTTGTAGAAAAGTCTGAAGTAAGGGAGCCTGATTAAAAAACTCCCAACAAGCAAAAGTCCAGTACCAGATGAATTTACAGGCAAATTCTATCAGACACTTAGAAAAGAGTTAACATCTATCCTTCTGAAACTATTCCAAAAAATTGCAATGGAAGTAACACTCCCAAACTCATTCTATGAGGCTAGTGTCACCCTGAAACCAAAAACAGACAAAGATACCACAAAAAAAGAAAATTACATGCCAATATCACTGATGAACATGGACACAGAAATCTTCAACAAAATACTAGCAAACAGAATCCAATAATACATTAAAAGGATCATACACCATGATCAAGTGGAATTTATCTCAGGGATACAAGGATTTTTCAATATCTGCAAATCAATCAGTGTGATACACCACATCAGCAAATTGAAGAATAAAAACCACATGATCATCCCAGTAGATGCAGAAAAAAGCTTTTGACAAAATTTATGATACAACATTTATGATAAAAATTCTCCAGAAAGTGGGCATTGAGGGGACATACCTCAACATAATAAAGGCCATAAATGACAAACTTATAGCTAACATTATATTCAATAGTGAAATGCTAAAAGAATTTCCTCTAAGATCAGGAACAAGACAAGGGTGTCCACTCTAACCACTGTAATTTACCATGTGTTTGTCTTCACTAGTGGGTATTTCCCTTTCCTATAGATACTTGTTTTTGAAGCTTTTACTTTTCCACTTAAAGAAGACCCTTTAACATTTCTTTTAGTGTAGGTATAGTATTGATAAACTTTTTTAGTTTCTGCTTGTCTGAGAAGTTCTTTATTTCTCCTTTAATTCTAAATGATAATCTTGTTAGGTAGAGTATCCCAGGTTGCAAGTTTTCCATTTCAGTACTTTATAATTCCTTCCAGTAATTTTTTCATTTCAGTTATTGTATTCTTCAGTCCTGACTGGCTCTTTCTTTATATTTTCTAACTCCTTGTTAACATTCTCACTGTATTCATCTATTCTTTTTTCTAATTCAGTTAGCATTCTTATTAATAAAGTTTTGAATTCTTTATCTAGTAATTTTTTTCTGATTTATTAGTTATTTTTTCAGGGATTATCTTTATTTTTTCTCTTGAAACAAATTCCTCTTCTTATTTTTTTTTATTTTTCTCTATGAAACTAGGTGAAACAGTTATCTATTGTGGTCTTAAAGTGGTATCCTTTTAAGGGAGCATTCTTCTACAGTCTATGTATACCCAGTGGCTTTGGTGGGAGAGCTGGATCTAGTGTAAGCACGAGTCACATTGCCCCAAGGTGTGCTGACAGCTATCACTTTGGTAGAAATAGGGATGGAGATGGAGGGGCTAGAGCCAGAACTAGGGGTGATTTGGGATTTCTCTGCTCAGTGGCCAACCTTACTGGGGGTGGTTTCACATTCTGAGTTGCTAGAATAGAAGCCCTGAGGGTCAGGTCTGTGCTGGCTCCATTCTTTCTAAGTGTGTGCTTTCCCCGCTCCCAGCACTGGCACCTTCTCCCCAGAGGGGAGCCGTGCTGGGGCAAGAGGGGCTGGAGCAGGTACTCAGCATTGTTCAGGGTGCTGCCTCCTTAAGTACCAACAATGTAGGCCCCCTGCTTCAGATGTAGTTTCAGGTTGAAGCCAGCTCTGTCCCTCACAACTGAGCACTCTCCTCAGCCAAGGCAGCCCCCTCCCCACCTTGCCTGGAGCTGTATGGTGGAGCACATGGGGCCAGAGTAGGCACTTGGCCCAGGCAGTGGCACATGCTGGGCTGGTCATGGAAAATGGCCAGGGCCCCATGAAGTTTCAGTCCTCTTCTTCCACCTTGTTTTGGGAGTAAGCAAGTGTGTGCATGCTCTTTATGAGCAGAGTCTACGTTTCTTACAGCCCTTCTGTTAGTACCTCTCACTTTCCAACTAGCTAAGGGGAATTGTCTTCCAAATATTGGACCCCAGGACTGGGGCACCCAATATGTGTCTGGAACCACTTACTCCCCAGGAAGTATTTCTGCACTTGTAAACCTCCTCCTTTTGTTGTCCTCTCCCAGGGCACAAGTCCCAACCTGATCACTTCTCTTCCCTTCCTACCAGATTCCATGAAGAACTTTCTTTCAGTCTTGGGTGTACAGGATTCTTTCTGCCAGTTGCCAGTGAGAATTGCTCCACATGTAAATGTATTTTTTGATGTGTTCATAGGGGGAGGTGATCTCTGTGTCCTCCTATCCGGCCATTTTGATCTTCTCCTCTCAAAAATAGTCTTTTTAAATAAAATGTTCTAGGTTCATTGGATATCCTTCTGGAAAACATTAATCTTGTATCCTACATAACACCATAAACAAGCATTAATTTCAGATCAGTCATAGCCTAAATATTAAAGGTACAAAAAAGAAAGCTTCTAGAAGAAAACAGAATATATTTATAACCTTTGTGTAGGTAAAGACTTCTTAAATAAGACAGAAAAATGGGACTTCCCTGGTGGCTCAGTGGTTCATAATCCGCCTGCCAATGCAGGGGACACAGGTTTGATCCCTGGTCCAGGAAGATCCCACATGCCACAGAGCAGCTAAGCCCGTGCTCCACAAATACTGAGCCTGTTCCCTAGAGCCCGTGAGCCACAGCTACTGAGCCCATGTGCTGCAGCTACTGAAGCGTGCATGCCTAGAGCCCATGCTCTGCAACAAGAGAAGCCACCACACTGAGAAGCCCATGCACCACAACAAAGACTAGCGCCCGCACACCACAACTAGAGAAAACCCGTACACAGCAACAAAGACCCAATTCAGCCATAAAAAAATAATTAATTAATTAATTTAATTTAATAAAATATTTTAAAAAGAGAAAAATGGGGAAACTGATAGGTTAGATTATATTAAAATTATGAAATTCTATTTATCAAACCAAACCACAGAAATACTGAAAAGACTCATATTTAAATCTTTTATATCCATTATGAATATACATGTATCGATACACATTGATACACACATATGAAAAGACTCAAATCCATAATATATTTTAAAACTTTTCACATAAATAACTTAAGCAGACAAGCTAATAAAAATGATGAATAAGTAATTTCAACAGGCATTTCATAGAACAAAAAAACATGATTAATAAGGCTTTGAAATGGGACTGAACTGTATTAGTTATTAGGGAAATGTAAATTAAAACCACAGTGCAAATTATTTATACACCCAAAAGAATGATTAAATTTTTAAAAGATAGACAGTAACAAATATTGATAAGATATGGGGAAAAATGAATTATCATAACTGCCACAGCAAAGTAAGTTTATGCTAATAGCTTGAATCAAACGTTTGGCATTATCTGTAAAGCTAAAACCATATCTACCCCATGACTCAGAAATTCCATTACTAATTAAACACCCAGTGAAATTAGGTATATATGTTCTCCAAAATGAAAATAACCAAAATATCCATCAGTTGTATAGTGCATAACAGTGGTATATTCACACCGTAGAAAACTACATATATCTCACAGATGAAATATTGGGGGAAAGTGGCCAAACACAAATAAGTACTTACTGTGGGATTCCACAAATCTCAGTTTTACATTTTCTATATACACATATTATAATTCAATAAAAATTCTAAAGATACAGAATATTTCTGCTTCTGACTCTGAGGTTGCATATTCACCATATTATTTCAGAGGGTACTGACCTTAATGATTATATATAAAGATATTATTTATTTACCCATATTTGACACAAACTGAATCAAAGCTTAAGTAAATTTGAGGCAAGCAGTACTGATTGAAAATGGTAAATGAAAAAATAAAGCATTTCTCTAAGTTCAGTTTATCCTCTGTCTATATCCATTTCTGAATGACTGCAATTGATTGTTTATAGCACATACAATGTTTCAGTGTTTTTCAAGCACTTCTCAATCACAGTAGGTGCGTATTATATCCATTTTATTGTTGAGCAATTTTGCTCTTACAGACAGTAATGAATTCTCTTAATTTTATACCAGTAGAAAGTTAAAGAATTTTAGATTAAACCTAGGTTTTATCACTGTAAAACTAGAGTTTGTTGCCACTGACAAAGATATATTAAAATGCATATACTTTTGTAATTTATTTTTATTTGAATATTTCTATTAATTGAGTATAGCCACAGTATAATAATAAAAATAAGATGCATTTAGCACCATATATTTTATAAAGTATTGGTTTGGCCCAAAGGTGCGTTCGTTTCTTTCCTTGAGATGACTCTAGTAGTGCTTAGTTGTCTTTAACTTCATTTGAAGCAATTTTGTTAGATCGTATGTGACAGCTGTCATATCAGCATGCATTTTAAAAAAGAAATCCAAATTGGTGAATTTTTGTGTAGCCATTTTAATATTGAAGATGGAAGAAAAAAGGAACATTTTCAGCATTTTATGCTTTATTATTTCAAGAAAGGTAATAAAGCAACTGAAATTCAAAAAAAATTTTGTGCAGTGTATGGAGAAGGTGCTGTGACTGATTGAACATGTCAAAAGTGGTTTGTGAAGTTTCATACTGGAGAATTCTCATTGGATGATGCTCCATGGTCAGGTAGACCACTTGAAGCTGATAGCGATCAAATCAAGACATTGATTGAGTACAATCAATGTTATATCATGTGAGAGATAGCCAATGTACTTAAATATCCAAATCAAGCATTGAAAATAATTTGCAACAGCTTGGTTATGTGAATCCCTTTGATGTTTGGGTTCCACATAAGTTAATTAAAACATACCTTCTTGACCATATTTCCTCATGTGATTCTCTACTGAAATGTAATGAAAACGGTCCCTTTTTAAAATAAATTGTGGCAGGTGATAAAAAAAAGTGGATATTGTGCAATAATGTAGAACAGAGGAGATTGTGGGGCAAGCAAAATGAACCACCACCAACCACACCAAAGGCCCATCTTCATCCAAGGAAGGTGATATTATATATTTGGTGGGATTGGAAGGGAGTCCTTTATTATGAGCTCCTTCCAGAAAACCAAATGATTAATTCCAAATGCTGCTTCCAATTAGACCAGCTGAAAGCAGCAGTCAAGGAAAAGAGTCTGGAATTAGTCAATGGAAAGTGCATAATCTTCCATCAGGAGAATATAAAACCACATGTTTCTTTGATGACCAGGCAGAAACTATTACAGCTTGGCTGGGAAGTTCTGATTCATCCGCCATATTCATCAGACATCGCACCTTCGAAATTCTATTTCTTTTGGTCTTTACAAAATTGTCTCAATGAAAAAAATTTCAATTCCCTGGAAGACTGTAAAAGGAACCTGGAACATTTCTTTCCTCAGAAAGATAAAAAATTTGGGGAAGAGGAAATTATGAAGTTGCCCGAGAAATGGCAGAAGATAGTGGAAAAAAAGGATGAATATATTGCTCAATAAAGTTCTTGGTGAAAATGAAAAATGTCTTTTATTTTTACTTAAAAACTGAAGGTACTTTTTGGCCAACTTAATACTTTTGTTTAAGGAGCTATTATGATCCCACCCCCCCAAATAAAAAAATCAATCATTTGTTCCTTAAAAATTTTTTTAAAAATTAAATTCACATTATTCAGTGTATCACATTTTTATATTATTGAAGATATTAACATTTCTCAATGCTAGGTTTGGTTGTCTATGATTGCCTGAGTTCAGATAATTAGTCAAATGTTTTATATAATATGCATCATAATTAATATAACTTAATAGAAAGTAATTTTTAAACCTTCATGTATTTCTCAGAATTACAGCAATGAAATTAGTATCCAAAGGTCACAATAATATCATTTTTGGAAAACATTCATTCAGGAATGAATAAGCATGAGTCATATTTTCTCATGTCATTGATTATAAAAAAATAAAATAAATATTTTTCAAGCTGATTTATAAGTTAATGTTCACATTGTTGTTGGCATTTCATTTTGGTAAATAAATTGATCTTACAATCTTTAAAAGTGAGAAAAAATTTTACAAAGCTAAATCATTGGAATGTATTTGTGTTCAAGTTATCAAAATAATAGAGGTGTAGAGTTTGGAAGAAGTTGTAAATTTTACTTTTATCTTAAGTTAAATTGCAATGACAATAATCTATATTTTATGTTTGAAGAACAACTAGCTAAAGTATTAATGATGACAGAAATGGACTGAAAGCTCAGTGTGTGTTCTGAATCATAAATATAATCAATTATTTGAGTATATTTTAGATTTTAGCTTCATTATATTATGTTCTGTGTCTATGAAAATTATTAATCTGATTATCACCATTAAATGATAGCAAATAATAATTGATTTTTTCATATTTTAAGCTTTAGGATATAATTCTATAACTGAAAATTGTTTATTTTTTTCCACTTACGTGAGGTATTTATTTATTAATTAATAGAAGTATAGTTGATTTACAATATTGTGTTAGTTTCAGGTGTACAGCAAAGTGAATCACATATATATATATACACACACATATATATACATATATATACACACACACACATATATATACATATATATATACAACTTTTACATATTTTTCAGATTCTTGTCCTTTATAGGTTATTACAAGGTACTGAATATAGTCCCCTCTGCTATACAATAGGTCCTTGTTGTTATTTTATATATAGTAGTGTATAACTGTTAATACCAAACTTCTAATTTGTCCCTCACCCCCCTTTCCCCTTTGGTAACCATAAGTTTGTTTTCTATGTCTTTGCCTCTATTTCTGTTTTGTAAATAAGTTTTTTTTGTATCATTTTTTTAAGATTCCACATATAAGCAATATCATATGATATTTGTCTTTATCTGGTTTACTTCACTTACTATGATAGTCTCTAGGTCCATCCATTTTGCTGCAAATGGCTCTTTTTATCCCTTTTTATAGCTGAGTAATATTCCACTGCATATATATATATATACACACACACATATATATATACATATATACCAGTCTTCTTTATCCATTCATCTGTCAATGGGCATTTAGGTTTCTTCCATGTCTTGGCTACTGTAAATAGTGCTGTGATAAGTATTGGGGTGCATGTATCTTTTCAAATTAGAGTTTTCATCTTTTCCAGCTATATGACCGGGAGTGGACATCTGGGTGGTGGATCATATTGTTACTCTATTTTTAGATTTTTAAGGAACCCACATATTCTTCTCCATAGTGGCTGCACCAGTTTATGCTCCCATCAACAGTATAGAGGGTTCCCATTTCTCCAAACCCTCTCTAGTACTTCTTACTTGTAAATTTTTTGATGATCACCATTCTGACTGGTGCAGAGTGATACCTCATTGTAGTTTTGATTTGCATTTCTTTAATAATTAGCAATGTTGAGCATCAGTTCATATCCCTGTTGGCCATTTTTATGTCTTCTTTGGAGAAATGTCTATTTAGGTTTTCTGCTCATTTTTTGATTGGGTTATTCGTTATTGGGTTTTTTTTTATATTGAGTTATATAAACTGTTGGTTACAGCATTAGCAAGTATTTTTCCCATTCTGTAGGTTGCCTTTTCATTCCATTTGTGGTTACCTTTGTTGTGCAAAGCTTTTGAGTTTGATTAAATCCCATTTGTTTGTTTTTGCTTTTATTTCCATTACTCAAGGTGACGGATCCAAAAAATTATTACTGTGATTTATGTCAAGGAGCTTCTGCCTATGTTTTCCTCTAGGAGTTTTATTGTATTGGATCTTACCTTTAGGTCTTAAATCCATTTTGAGTTTTATTTTTGTATATGGTGTTAGAGAATGTTCTAATTTCATTCTTTTACATGTAGCTGTCCAGTTTTCCCAGCATCACTTACTGAAGAGACTATCTTTTCTCCATTGTATAATCTTCCTTCCTTTGTTGTAGATTAATTAACTACAAGTGTGTGGGTTTATTTCTGAGCTTTCTATCCTGTTCCATTGATCTCTGTGTCTGTTTTTGTGCCAGTACCATACTGTTTTGATTACTGTAGCTTTGTGGTATAATCTGAAGCCAGGGTATCTGATTCTTCCAGCTCCTTTCTTCTTTCTCAAGATTGTTTTGGCTATTTGGGGTCTTTTATATCTCCATACAAATTTTAGAATTATTTGTTCTTGTTTTGTGAAAAATGCCATTGGTAATTTGATTGGGATTGCATTGAACCTGTAGATTTCCTTGGGTAGTATGATAAAATTCAACCTCCATTTATAATAAAAATTCTCCAAAAAGTGGTTATGAAGGGAATATACCTCATCATAATAAAGGCCATATATAGCAAACCCACAGCTAACATCAAATTCAACGTGAAAAGATGAAAGCATTTCATCCAAGTTCTGGAACAAGACAAGGATGCCCATTCTCACCATTTTATTCCATTTTGGACTTCTTGAAAATTTAAGAACCATATGTGGTGGTATTTCTTTCTTTCTTTTTATTACTACTTTTGTAAATTTATGAAAGAGACATTTTCTAAGTTTAATAACATAAACAAGATGACAGCTGAATTTATAACAAAATAAATGCTATCCCAACTAAAATACACAAAGAAAAAAAATAGCACCATTTGGATTATTATGCAGTTAAATTTTTCTTGGGTAAGCCCAAAATGAAAGAAAAAAATATTAACTGATAATTCTAGGAGAGGTCTCAACCTTTATTATTCCTATAGTTCTTATTCAGTTATGCAGATTCCTAAGATATGTAGTATCGTTTCCAAGAGTAAAATGGCTTTTGGCCATTACATGTTCTTAAATATTTTAGTAGTGCTACTATGTGCAAAGACTTTACTATTTATACATTATTATCTTTCATGAGCGGGTTTAATAGAATATGTTCACTCTGTTAGTGATTTTGTGTATTGAGCAATTGAAAATAATAATGATGATTTCTTAAAAGTCCAAATGTTGATTCCATTTCACACTCCTATTAATCTGTTACAATTAAGTCTTTATATCATCCAAATGTTTATAAATCAAAGATAAAATGACAAAAATAATTAATCATTTTATTAGAAGAAAGATAGAAATGGGTTCTGAATTGAAATAGTGAAATTTATAAGATTTTATTTAAATGATTAGAATATGATAGTTTAAGTTCGGAATACATGGATTGCTCTTGCAGTTTCAATGGTCTTATATCATTTGTGAATATGAAAATTATATTTTATTGAAGATATGTATTCCATTCTCTGTGTCATATTAAATTTTTGTGATATTTCTATAATGAAAGCAAGGTTTATGTCTAGCACTTCTGACACTGTGCAATTTATTTTCTAAAATGGAACAAGTTACTTTATTTGAAAAACCTAAGTAAGATATATGTGAAAATATATTTCAGTTTTAAGGATTCCAGTAAAGAAAATAGTTTAATAAAATGCTAGTACTAAACTATTTCTAGGTATTACTTATCATTTTCTTTTATTATTTTAAAACTACCTTTTCAGGATGACAGGTTAACATTTTAGAATAATCCTTTTTAGAAAATTCTATTTTTTCTCAGTGGGAAATAGATCTAAAGAAATATTTTCTCCTCTTTACCAAAATTCCCCAACAATTGACTATACACAAATTCTCCAATTCATCTCCTGGTCTCCCTTAAATCCCCTCTCCATTAAAAACTCAGTACAACACAACAAGCAAAAAAGATTTTGATAATTTCATTGTTTCTCACTTTGGTAAATCTAATGGATTATGTTCAGTCTTCATTTAACTTGACCAGACAACAGGATCTGATATGGTTAATCCTTCTCTCTTCCTTGACACTTGATTTCTAATCTAAGTCTTCATTTTTTTTGCGGGGGTGGGGGAGGTAATTCCCTTATATTATAAGGCAATGGTTGACCAGTTCTCATCCTCTTCTCCCTATTAACACTTACTCCTTCAGTGCTCTTGTGTGGTATCCTGGCTTTAAATTCAATCCACCTATCAAAGTCTCTGAAATATATATCTTCAGTCTAGACCTTTCTCTGAATCACCAAATTTGTAGTTTAATTATTTAATGTCTTCACTTTCAGGCCCATTAGATATTCCATATAGATCCTATCTAAAATCAGTGTTCTGATCTTTTTAAACCAGCTCTATTCACAGCCTTCCCCATCTCAGTATTGGTTGTCAGTATTGGTGTCTTTCTTGATTCTCCCTTTTTTTCCCCATATCCAAGGTAGATGGGATACATTCAGCATCAGACATCATTTTATCATTCTATTGTTAGTCCTCTGGGACAAGTTACTGACCCTCCTCCTCACATGTATAACTGCTACACTCTTTCCCTTGACCTCCATGCTTCTAACTTTGCTCCTAAAGTCTCATCATGTAGCATATATAGTGAAGCTTTTCAAATTATTTATTTAATTAATTTATTTTTACAATAAGAGTTGTGTATATTTAAGTTGTATAATATAATTTGATATACATATACATAGTGAAACAATTTTTACAGTCATCTAATTAACTTATCCACGTGCTCATGTAGTTAACATTTTTTTAATTGTGAAAGGATCTGAAAGTAGTAGTCTGAGCAAATTATTCACTACAATCATCATACTGTACATTTGCTGTCTAGACTTATTCATCCTACATAGATGCAGCTTTGTATTCCTTGGCCAACACTTCCCCATATCTTCCATCTCATTGCCCCAGTAATAAATGTTCTACTCTGTTTCTTTGTATTTGACTTTTTTAGATGCCACATATGTGAGATCATGCCAATTATTTATTTATTTCCCTGTGTCTGGCTTATTTCATTTAGCATAATGTCATCCACATCCATCCATGTTTTTGTAAATGGCAGGATTTCTTTCTTTTTGTATGCCTGAATTATATAATTTTTCATTATAATATATTACAGTGAACATGGGAAAGCAAATATCTGTTTAAGGTACTGATTTCATTTCATTTGGATATATACCCACAAAAGAGATTAAACTTTAAAAGTGTAAATAAGATCATATCTTTTTTCTGGCTCCTTATTTTTTTCAGAGTAAAACCGAAAGCAATGTGATATCTATATGATCCTGTGTGATCTGGCCTTTCTAGTTCCTTCTTTGACTTCATGTTTTTTTACTTTAGTTATCTCCAGCCACACTGGCCTCCTTGATGTTCTAGAATATGACAAACAAGCAAAGTTCTACATTTTCACTGTTGTCTGGAAATATCTTCCAACAGATATCTGTATGGTCAATTACTCAAAACTTCAAATCTTCATGCTCTGAACTGCACTAAACTTTCTATTTAAAATTATAAACTACCAATGCTACCCTTCAGCATTCATACTCAGCCTTTTGTTCTTTTCATTCTTTTCATTACCTTCTAACATATTACATAGTTTGCTCATTTACTGTGTTTATTGCTTATTTTCTGTCTCCCTGACATCAAAAATATGTCTCCCAAAGGCAGAGATATTTGTCTACTTTGTGCATCTAAGATGAAACAAGCACCTGTTAGAATCCAAAAATATTTGTTAAATGGCTGCATGTCGAAAGTTAAATGAAAGGCTTAATGGCTGTAGTTAGATGTGCCATGCAAAGCTGTTAAATATATCGTGCTAACATAAAATGCATCAAAAATGTTTTATAAAAGTATGAAAGTTAGTGAGTGTACCAGACCCGGCCCATGAAATCTTGCTACACATGCACCCCTCTGGCTAACAGGATTGGATACAATCACCAGGACAGTCTAGAACGGCACGTGTTGAAGATTGCAAAACTTCCATCAGCCTGAATTTTTAGTCTATATCGAAAGGTGAATTTTCAAAGAATCCCTTCAGATAGGAAGTGATTAAGGAGTCTAGTTTAGGGGTGTGATGTCAGCAATTAAATTTCTCAACACACACACACAATGTTAGGTGATGGATGTATTAACTAACCTATTGTGATTATAACTTTGCAATATACATGTGTATCAAACCATCACATTTTATTCCTTAAACTTACACAATGTTAATGTCAATTATATCTCAATAAAGCTAGAAAAAGGAAATAAGAAAATATTAGCGAACCTAATTATCTTAGAAACAGAAATGAAGTTTTCTCTTACATATAAGAATTAATTTTAAGACTGTAAAGTTTATAAAAGCCTGTCACCTTTCAGTGTTTAGCATACAAGAGATAATTGATAGTCATTAAATGACTATATTACTTCCTACTCATTTATTGTCTTTCATAGAATGCGTCTACTCTCATATCCCTCTAGCCATCTTCTGTATTGACAGTGTTGTCTTTTTAAAATCTAAATACAATATACACTCTATTGCTTAAAAATCTTCAACAGATTATTATTATAAAGATCATATGCTTCAATACAGCATGTATGCTCCTTTACAATTTGACTTTTCTTTATCACCCAGTCTCTTCCCAAATGTTATAAACATATACTATTCAAATGAATTGTCTAGGACATGTTGAGTAGCTTCTATCACGCTAATGCCCCTGTTAAGAAAAAGTAGAAAAGACATCTCTGAAGTCTCAGAGAGCTGCTGAGACAAAAATGTTCTGAGAGTCAAGACTGCTAAAAGAAGGGAATAACAAAGTGTGAGTTGAAAGTGTGTAAGCAGATTTTCTTTCTGGTTATTCTTGGAGCAGGAGAGATACTGAGAATATCAGATAGTTACAGCCATGTAGTTAACAAACCAGGACTTTTGGCAGTCTCATAGACCTGGTGAAGTAAAGAAGGGAATTTGGCAGTAACAGGTAGACAGGACTTGAGGGGGTCAATATTACAATGAGAAGTGAGATGAAGGGAAAGTGAGCCCTACCCTCAGCAACTTCCCCAACAAGGCTTTTACAGAATTGGTAATTCTACAAAACTAAGCAGAATACTGCTGAAAAAGATGGTAATTTACGTTATCGTACAGTGAGGAGGAGAAAAATATTGGAATTCAGAACTTTCCAAGGAAGAGAAGGCCCAGCAAACTCCCAGACTCTCAGGAAGAACCCCTGGGGTTCTATACAGGGGTCAGCAGAGCTTAGCGAAAACTTCAGCCCAGCATCTAGTCAGCTCAGCCTCTAATTAGATGTTCTAGTCCTATCCTATTTGTGTACCAGAGAGTAGGACTCCCGCGTTCTTTAAAGAAGATGATAAATGCATAATATTCTATCAAAAATTACTCTACAGAACAAGAGTTGGAGCCAATGCCACTGACCAATAACCCAAATAATTGAACTTATAAGTCACAAATTTGATGAACTTGTGTTAAATATATTCAAAAATGACATGATGAGATGGAAAACTTCACCAGAAAATTGGATTCGATATTTTATAAAAACAATAAAAAAAATCTAAAACTGACAAATACAGTTAAGAATTCAGTATGTAATAATATATGGAGCCATTAGAAAAGAGGATTAGTGAACTAAAAGAGAGGTCAATAGAAATACCCAGTGTAAATCATGGAGAGCTAAACAGGTGGGGGACAAAAGAGAGAAAAGAGAATATGAAACATTGGGACACAGTGAAAAGTTCTAACATTACAAGAGTTGGAATCCCAGAGAGAGAGAGAGAGAGAGAGAGAGAGAGAGAGAACAGGATCAAAGTAATATTTGGAGAGAGAAAGTTTAATAATTTTTATGTACATACTCATCCCACTTTTTACCCTGTTCAAATTATAATTTTTTCTTTTCACCTGTCCTACATAATGCTTTGTTCTTATTTATAACTGTTCTTACCACAAGACATTGCAGTTATATATTCACAATACTCAGCACAAGAAGTTCTTAAAACTTCCTTTCTCATTGACTAAATGAATGCTTAAAGGTATACACAAAAATTTCTTTCATCATATACTTCTTTTGCCGTTAAAGTTATTTCCATTCAGTAATACCTCTAAGGTACTTGCATGAAGGAAGATACAAGTAAAGACTCTGTGTTAAGCATCAGTTGATTGAGTTTGGGAAGTCAATTAATAAATACTTGTTGAAAAGAATTAGAGAATTATAGTGCAAATGAAATCCCTTAGGTAAAGGGAAATATGTTTTGAACTTAGCTCTTTGCAACAGAGGGCAGCATGATATTCTTTTCTTTCCCCCATAATTGCTTGAACTTTGAGGTTCTCTTATTCTTACAGACTCTCATAAAAGTTATGGTTTTATGTCACTAAAGCAGAGTGAAACAATGAAATTAAAAGTACTATTTTCCTGTTTCATCATTTAACAATTCATAAATATTGTCGATAATACCATGGCTTTGAATAGCAATGCCAGTGGTAGACTGTTAAAGGGAAATGATGACAATAGGCCATTTGCTTTCATGAGGTCTTTAAAGCCTTAAAAAAAAAAAACAAACTCATACAGTTAAGCATGTGTAGACTTAAATCCACTCTCAATGCAGTTGTTCCAGGGAACAGAAAAAATAGTCTTTGTCTTCTCTGTCTTGCAGAAAATTGCCCTTATACTTCCGAGACCCGCCGGGTCAAATGGGAAGGTGACCCAACAGCACATCTTCGGTTTGTAGACAATTCTAACAGTTGAAATCGATAATGTTGTTCTGAACGTGTACTCAGAACGAAAGGGCATGTGGCATGTCCTACGTAATTGATTTTAAAACTGATTTAAAAGTGTGTGATTCTCACTTTTAAATTGTGAAAACCCAAAGCCATAAACAAAAGATTTCTGTTAACACTAAAGATTCTCATTTGCAGCATACTTCTCTGACACACAAAGCGGACTATTGTGTCCTTGTGATGACATAAATTAGAAGAAGCAGGAGCAAAATTGCTTACTAATTGCCCTGAGAGTAGTAGAATAAAATTAATAATGTCATAGCCTCTAGGCTGGGATCAGTGGTTTCTTAAACAATATAGTAAAATCACTTGAACTATAATCAGTTTTACCTGGATTAGAAGATATTGCTGGCAATTAATGACCATGTAACTTTAAAATCAATGAGTCCTGCCAAAAGAAATTATGGAGTCCACACCATTTTAACAATTTAGGTAATTTGCCTCAAGATTATTATGAAAGGGACCTTGGGTAATTGTAAGATAATGATGAAATGATGTATAAGCAAGGAGCAGGAATTTGGGAATGCTAAGCCTGATATATGGCTTGTTTCTACTGGAAATAAATATATTTTTGTTCTATTATAAGTTTATAACATATGTAACATTATTATATGTATGAGGGTGAGTCAAAAAGTATCCGCACTCTGGCTGTAGAATTTATAGAAGTTTTAATATAACAAGAGTGCGGATACTTTTTGACTCACCCTCGTGTTTAAGAAACAACTGGTCTTAATGGGTCTATTGTAATATTACTATTTATAATTGATAATATTTTATTATCATTTCTATTATAATATGATAGAAATGAGTTTTCATTTACTAGATTTACTATAGCATCTTGTCACAATAGCATCATTTTCACAGCATGGCCATTTTCTCTGCATCAGCAGTGTTCATAAGAACTACTAAGCCCTAAGTTAGATATAGAATTTAATTCCAAATATTTTAAACATGAAATAGTAAATATTTCATTTACTCTGACTTTAACACAAAATATAGACATTTACATTTTTCTTTAAGCTAAGATTTTTTCCCATTAGTTACATAAAAACATTGTTATTTATTTCATGTGTCTGCAGTTCAGATTGAAAGCCACGATTTTAGGCTGAAATCTAAAACCCAGTTAAACAGTCATAAAGAGTATACATGTCATTAGGCTTACAGGTTGACATTAATGTACATAAAATGGAAATTTATTTCAGGCTAGATGTCAAAATTATGCATCTTGATTTACCACTTTCTATTTACCACTTTACCACCATCTGATCTACTTATGAAACTGACTGTCTTATACTCCTGCCCCATAAATGAAAGAGATCCTGTGGAGCCTTTTCCAAACATATCTTTGGGATGCAGAGATCAAGCTCTTACTTCAAGCAGTCAAATGAGTAATAAAAGGTCCATCAGAAAAGGTGATACTGAGAACCAAGTTTGATAATTGTGTCTTCAGGGAAAAATATGTTAACTAAGAAATCAGAGAGATACGAGTCTTAAAGTTCATAAAAAGAACTGCAGCATTAGTAGACTTGGTAAAATGACGTTCCATAGGAAGTTAGGGAAGTTTAGAATTTGCTCCAACTGACCACGTTCCTGCCCACAGAACCAACATGTAATGCAGAAATGCCAAATGGTATTTTCAATCCACAACCAGTCAACCTTAGGACCAAGATTTTTCTTAGGGAGAATGGGAAATTGTTCATCAGGTGTATCTGAAGAATGGTAGGAATAAACTGTCTGATTTTCATAGGACAAGAGAAAGCATAATTATTTCAGGGTCTGTAAGCTTCTAAGTGGCAGAGCCAGAATTAAAACAGATTGATCAAACAATACCTTTGTTATAAGCACTACATCAGTGGCTTTCAAACTATTTTTAACAATTGATTTTTTATTGATTAGACAGTGCCAAGTTAAATTATAAAAAAATTGAGCTACAATTGTTGAAGTTGGGATGAAAAGTAGTCCATTTATTTTTTTCACTAAAACCTTATCTAGTCCTGTCCCTTACAGTGATCTCCAAAGCACTTTTACAAAACAAACCCTAGCCTTCTCTGGAAGTGTCTTAAAAATCACTGTATTTAAGACGCTAGATGCTACATTAATATATAAATTCCCTATGGACATATTATTAATAATGGACATTCCCATGATTACATTAGAATGAATTAAAACATTAGATGGCTAACTGAAAAGAGAAGAAAATTGTTTATTATTCCTTAGTAATAATCAGACTATTCTGAAATATATGTGAAAGTTTTGACTCTGGTTGTAAGGACTGAATGATACAGTTACTTTCCTTAAGAAACTGCATAGACCTAAGACCCCATTGCAAGGGTAAGCAAAGTAAAGGTACGTGCTGAAGCACTGTTAGCAATAAGGAGTTATAAAGCAGTTGTTCTGAACTCTTTCACTTGTGTTTTCCTTTTAGGTCAAAATATTACAGTATATGGCAAGCATGATAAGTGCCATAAATAATAAAGTGCAAAATATTAAAAACTTAGAAGTAGGTGATAGTATTTTTCCAGGTAAGCTCATTAGGAAGGCATTCATGGATGGTGTGGTATATAATCTGGGATAAGCAGAAGAGAGAAGGAACTGGAGGAAGAGGGAAACAGAGTAGATATACCAAGGCATCATTGATTATTCTTATTCTTCTCATAATTCTCAAAGATTATTGTAATATAGTGCTATGCACTTAAGATAATAGTATTTCTTAATATCTGTATCACTTCTGACATCACAAAGAGAAGCTAACATTCTTATCATTTCCTCTGATGTTTTCTTCCATCAGTAATTCCTTCAAGTTGATAAATTCAAATATTCTTGGCATTCTTTTTTCTTTAAGCAAAAAAAAAAAAAAAAATATGGAGGTACAGTGGTGAAACCAATCATACGGTAAAATCTCTCAAAATCTACCCCCACTCTGTAGCCTTGAGATTAGGAAGCCACTCCAGTCAGAAGTGCCCAGGATTGTGCACCCCCAGGAAACAGCATGAAACAGAAATTGCTGGTAAATTGGAATGAACTTCCTCAGTCACTTGTCTCTGGAGAGTCACCACTGCAGCTAACAAACCCTCCTAACTAGGCAAACTGGCATTATGTCTTCAATATTTAGTCCCTGAAAGTCATAGATGGGATATTCTCTTGTGACTTAAACACTCTGGCAGTCATGTGCAGGAAGAGGAGATCAGTCCTTCATGGGTCATTTTGCCTACAATCCATTATTGGAAATATTCCTGGCCCTTCTCATGTATCTCCAATCTGACCCTTGTGATTTGCTTGCCATTTTCTCACACGTATTTACTCAACCCAGGAGATTCTAAGGCATGAATGATTACACAATAGTTTCACCAATATTGTCCCATTCATGACATTTCTATGATTAATTCCATGATACTAGCACAAAAAATGAATAATACAAGTAGCCATGTCCACCTGGGGTATGATGGCTTCTGAAAATCATTTATCCCAGTATACTCTACCACTCTGAACTTCTTTATTTTATTCTTTTCTCTACTAGCTGTGCTACCTAGCTCAGTTTCAGGCAAGCAGTGAATAAATATTTGTTTAGCAAATGAAGTATTTTGAATAAATATTGAAAGAAACAGCTTATTTACTTGTTCTTATGTTACCAGTGTATTAACCTTTATGTTAAAGTTGTGTTATGGATTGATGAATATATTTAGTCATATTTAAAAATGAGTATAGTTTAATTATTAAAAATTATCTGAGAAACATACCTTATTCATTTTCAAAATGCCCAGATTACAATGCAACATATGCCATGATTTTGGCTACATTTCCTGGTAAAAACATTATAAAGTATATCTTTAACTACATTTAAAAAATCATTTAGAATAGTCATACAGTACTGTTAAAAGAGAGGATGAAACTTTAAGCCAAAAGTGTGCCTCTGTTGAGATCACTTACTTAGGGAGATATTTCAGTTTGTATATAGATAGTTATCAGTAAATATTTACTAGATGGATGTTGATTGAAAACACATACATAAAAACTTTGACAGGGAGAGTATAGTAGGCTGAAAACTGTTCAGCAATTTCTGCTAAAAGGATGCATGTAATCACAGAAATAAAGAGAATAAAACAGATTTTGGGGCTAGTGAATTCCAGGTTGTTAGATTTTTTAGCATTTCATGTAACGTGATCGACTTCAAAGACAAGGACAGAACAAGACATAGCTTTTCTCCTCCACTTCCTCTTCATCCTTTTCCTTTATCTCTTCTCTTTACTTTTTCTTTCTTTCTCTCTTAAGCCCATCTGCCTGTTTTTCAAAATAAGCAAGAAAGCACATAAACAAATTGGAAAACTATTTGAGAATATGAACAAAACTTTTGAGCAAGGGGTTGGGAGTTCATCAAAAAGTAAATTATAGCTGTAATGTACATATCTTTATTCACATTTTATTTCTTTTCCTTTTTTCCTTCCTTCCTGAAGAAATTATCAGGTTAGAAAGAAACATGGACCTACAGGGAACTCCAACCCTTAATTTTCTTTGAGGTTTAATAATTTCCTTAGAAATTCATGTGAAAAAACATTTTACTTCATAATACATTGATTTGTTTTAATGTAAAAATAATGGTTTGACATTAAAAGTTTTGAGCTTTCCTAGCATTTGAATAACAGGATCCTTTTTATTTTGTTTTGTTTTCCTGCAATTTTCATAGATTCCCTACATACTGTCATGTGAGGGGTATTTAGTAGGCTAATTTGAGATGAATAATGACTGTATGGGAGATGCATAAAGCACTTTAAAGAGTAGAAAATGAATGATATGTTGAATATCATGTAATACTAAAGATATGAAAAGTAGCTCTTGAAAGCATTTGATACAATCTCTGGCTACCAGCATGAAGAGTGAGGACATGGGATAGACTCAATAATTATTTGAACAAAATAAGGGTGAAACAATAAAGGCTATCTTTTCTATGGTACATTTATAATCATGAAATAATTCCATAAAATGCAGACCATAACATTAACATTCCACTGAAGAATTTTTTTTTGATGAAATGATACTGTTAAGGCATAAGCAATTGGTAAAGAGTCTGTAATAATGTATTTACAACATTTTGTGCTTTGAGGGATCCCTTAAGCATGTAATAATCAGATAAGTCCACATGATTTGAAATAATTTTCATTGGATTTTGTTGAAATGACTTCCGGATAAGTAAAATGAAGCCAAGTTATAGGGACATATCCCCCATGAAGCACTTTTCAAAGGAAATTTGTCAATTAGCTGCTTGGGTAATTATATAGGAAAAGACAACAATTAGCCACATATCTTTCATCATACAAGTAAACACACACGCGCACACATTCTTTGTCTTTTCCTATATGTGTATCTGTCTATATACATTGACATAGATATATACATAGAAGATTTTTCAGGGGCCATTACTCATTTTTGGCAAAAATCATGGCTGTCAATCAAAAAGAAAAAAAATTCATCTCCCATAGGCACTTTTGTTCTCAACCTAGACAAGTTTTGACAATATGTTCCATCTCTACTTAAAAATAATCTGTCCTTATATTAAAATTTGATCATCTTATATTTTATGCTTCCCTTTTTAGTTATTACCCAGCTTATTTTATTCTAAAATTCTGAAAATCAATAATCTATATTCAGTGCTTCCAGCTTCTCATCAAACATTTCTAATCCCAACTATAGACTTTTTTAACCTAGGGACATTAGTTTTCAAATGTTAATAATGTTTACCTCATGTCAAATCTAGTTCTACTTTATATTTTGAAATTCCCAACCATTAATCTTCTCCTGATGCAAATATCTTTTTCTTTTACTTTCCAAGTAGTGAATATTCACTGGTTTTGTGGTTGCCTCTCAAGCTAAATGGTTTCTATTTCCTTTACCATCTCAACTTCTGTTATATTCTACACTAAAAATGTAAACTTTCTTCAGATGTTTTTGTTGGCCTTCTATTGTTTTTGCTGTCATTTCTCTGTCTTTGGTCAAACACATTCACTCCATTGGTTCAACTCTCAAAAAAATCATGACAAACTAATAAATATTATCTCCATGACTTTTTTCTGAACTCCATATCGCAGTTTCCTGATATTATACATGTCACATATTTAACCCTATATACATATATAATATAATAATATATAACAGTGTGATTTATGCATAAAATCAAGTACATAGTCTGCTTTTCCTATATGTAGAGTCTGTAAGGGTAACTAAATGGATGCTGAGGAAAAATCAACCTTCCAGAGGAATCACAGCTAATAAATGATAATTAGTCATCAGTAGCTGCTAACCAAAGTGGGATGTTGCTGTGGAGTGTTATAATAGAAGGTTCAGGGTAATGTACTTGAATTTCTCATTAATGCCCAAATTATTAAACTATAGGCAAGCAAACATCATGTATTTCCTGATATGATACAATATGAATTAGACACTACTTATGACATATTCTTTCCAATCCTTAAACATGGATCACACTTTTAACTCTGTCAGTCTAGAAGAAAGACTGGGAGAGAAAAACATGCTAAATGACACTGTAAAGATACAATCAGCTGAACCCCAGAATATGGAAAATTCTTTGTGACAAGTGACGTGTTTTCTTAAAGTAATGCCACAGGGGAAAAATGAAACAGACTATAGAGATATAAGCCAAATACAATATGTAGATTTTATCTGGATCTAAATTCTAAAAATTAAATGAACAAAATTAGCTAAAAATAATATTTATAAAACTATAACTAAAAATTTAATGGAGATTATTTTAACTAATAATAAGGAATTACCTTTAATTTTGCTGTTTGTATTAATCATTTTGATATTATATTTTTAAAAATTCCTTATATGTTAGTGTATATACTGCTCATAATTTAATTGAATTTTATTTATAATATGCTTTAAAGATAAAAGAGGGGTGCAATGAAGTAAGAAAGGCATAATGCTCTTTTACTGAAACTGGATAATGAGGTCATGATGATTCATTATACTATTCTCCTTGGTTCTGTTTATTTGAAAATTTCTATGAAAACATGAAAAGAGTTGAACAAATTCTAGTTTATTTTCCTTCTTTATGTATTCTAAAAGTGCTTGGCTTATTTGCATAACAGTGGTTGACATTTTGCATGTATTACATCTCTTTGAAAATTAACATACAGGGCAGAAGTGTTGTAACTGACTGATTTCTTTTATTCTTTTAGATCTTGAAATTAGGCAAAATAGCGTTCAGTTTTTACCCATGACATAAAATTAGAAATTATTGATATAATATTGAAAAAAATTACTTGTTTTGTCCACACATTTGTTAAACCATCACATTAAGTATAATGGTGCTAGCCACACAAATTTAAACAATCTCCTTATAAAAGGTAGAATTTTGTACATTATTAGCTAAGGAGTTATCTTGGACTTTAGAATTTTGGGAAGTATTTTGCAAATAATAAAATTAAAATCAAAATAACACATTGAGAGGTAGTAAATGCATTAGTGGCGTGTTTTTTAACCTTTTAGAAATAGTGTTATTGAGGTATAACTGATATACAAATAACTGAACATATTTAGTATGTACAATTTGGTGAGTTTACTGTATGCAAATATTTGTAGTAGGTGTTGGGTATGTCTAATATGTCTATTGTAGTGATGGTATCACAGAGGCGTATTTTAAGGAAGAAAAATTAGTTAAGACTAATGGCATTTAAAAGCTTCAGTTTGAGCAGATGTAGATTCCTTGCACATATTTTCTTCTCCAATATTCCTGTTCTGATTTAATAAATGGGTTGATATTTCAAGAGGTCAAAATGTCTATTTTTGAGCTTGTGGGTAGTGCCATATTAGGCTATTCATGACAGATGAAACATTAAAAAAGACTAAAGAATTAAAGAGTTCAAAGCTTTCCTTAGATATGTTCTAATATTTAATATTAGATGACCTGGCATCATGACTTAGAAATTAGAAGATTCAAGTTCTTAGAGTAGGTCTTGTAATATAAGTCGTGATCTTGGGCAAATTTGAGTCTCAATTTTCTCCATAGTTAAATTAGTGTAATGTGAATATTAATTGATATAATGTATGTGAAAGCTATCTATCTATCTATCTATCTATCTATCTATCTATCTATCTATCTCTATCCCAAAGATCATTAAAACACTGGAAATTTTCTGTTGCAGGTAGTAATCTCATTCATATAGTAAAATTTACTCATACAGTAAAATTGTTTTCTTTTAACTCCTATTTTACTTGAATGGTAGTAGTTTTATCTCTGTCATTTGGGTTTTTTCGCCTTTTTGGGAGGTTGTATCTAACTTCTAGGGGCTTGTGTAAGGATAATACCTTAGTTGGTGGGAAGGATGCTCAGAAGTTCTTTGGTGGCCATAAAATATAATCTAATAATCACTGACATATTAATGTTTTCTCTGGTGTTCTGTTGTTGATTCATGTAGGTCACTGCAGAGTCATCCCTCAAACCAACTCATAATCCCTTTCGAGTCCAAGGATTTGGTTGCTCCTTCTGTGTTTCACTAGGCTTGGTATATGCCACCATTTCCTAAAGCTCCCTCTCCCAACCACAGTTTGGAATAATTCTAATGTTCTCATACTTTGGTAGCATGTAGAATCCTGGAGTCTGACAGATTTGGCAAGGATGTACCTATAAATCTGTCATAATCACTGAAATCAATGAGATTTCTTTCATTCCTCTCTGTAAGCAAGGTGATCCTTTTCTAGTCCCATTGTCAGGAATTTTTATATTGATAGTTTCTTACTTATATTCTCCCATTTCTGTTGCCTGTAAACTGGATTTACTGTATTAGGAATTATTTACAGCATGAGTTCTGAAGTCTGAAGTCAGACTAGGGTTGAATCCTGCACTTCCACTAGTCCATTTGCTAGCTTCTTGGCCTTCTTATTTAACCATTCTGCACCTTGCTTTTTTCATTTGATAAGTAGGAATGATGATAGTAGTTCCCTCACAAAATGTGATATGTGTAAATAACCAGAAACTAGTGTTACCCATTATTATTCCACTCATCTTACCAGAGTGCCTTTGTCAGTTAGAACTCTGAAGAAATTTGCTTTTCCTTGATTTGTGTTTGCACATCTTTTCTTTTAGGTATGAGAATAGAATGACATATGCTATCAGAAAAGTAATGGGAAGAGGGCCAAGTGGGGAACAGGAAGGAGTAGAAGAAGAAAACATAGTTAATATTTTATTAGTGAGGTGCCAATTAAATTGCTGAAGTGGTAATTTACACAGATTGTCTACTTCTCTTGCACATAGCAGTTGGTTGTTGAGCAATACAGGCTATTAGGACAGTGTTCCTCAACAAAGTCTCCTAACCTGGTTACACCTTAGTGCACTGCCATTCCCATGAGTATTGTCCTTTTCTACGTATTTGAAGCTGACTTATTTGTCATCCATTCACCAGGAAGAATTGTGGAGGGAGTTCAGAATAAATATTGCAGGAAGTCACATACATCTCTTCTAGCACATCCCGCAGGATGGGCCAAAGTCAATAAATACTTACCAGGAAGAGAAACTAGGAAGTAATTTCTAACTAGGTAGACAAATGCCTAAATAAAACTTGGAGGGTTTGTTATTAAAAACTATGTTGAGGATAGCGGTGTTTACTACAGTGTTTTAAAATTTACCCAATGAAAATTACTTTAATAATTATTTATTCTAATATTTTGCAAATGTGTTTTCTTGTTTGGTATACAGTAAAGATACAAAGAAGTTATTATTGTAAAATATTTTCTCATCCATACCATATTGTTTTTGTAATATGTGAAATTTGTAAAATCGATCTCTTATTACAGTGTTGACTCTAAATTGTATTATATTGTATTTATAAATACAAATTGTATAATTTGACAACAGCGCATTTCAGGATCATATTCACTCAAATTGTTTCTTTAAATTCTTTCTATGCTCAGGATTGTTAATAAGGCACCCTGTCCTGTTCTGTGTATGTCTAGGTATATTTAAAAATAACTGCTCAAAAGCAGATATACCACCGTATGTGAACTTTTGATAAGGTAAATTTTCTCTGATTAAAATTTTCTAGCCTTTTAAATGGGGTATTATTATCCCTAGGTAGTTGTGAAAATAAAATATATTCAAAAATATAGAGAGCCTAACGCAGAAGCTGGTACTCAATAAATCTAATCTGGTCTTCATCCCCCCTTCTCCTACTTGTGGATCAGGAAGAATTATATCCATTTTCCAGGCAGGAATCTTGGTTAATGGAAAGATTATGTGAAATTGTTGAGCTGATGAAGTTTCTTGTGTCACTATGCTAATAGATCGTAGGGTTCATTTCCAAATCCTTCGTGAAGACCTTTCCAAATCTCTTAAATTCCATCTACTTAATTTTCTTTCCACAAGTCTGAAAGCACCGATGAGTCTCATTTTGTATGTGGAAAAGAAAGCACAAAAGATACATTCTAACTTTTCTTTCTGTCTGAAATACTCTGTTTTAGCTAATTTCGCCACTATGTAAATAATTTTTCATTTGACTAATCATTATGTCCACTTCCACTATTTAGGTTTTCAGCCTCTACTTTTGGCTGTATTACTTGCTTTAATCATTTGCTTCAATCTAATGTACTTTGAAGAGCATGTAGAAACAATACAAATATGTTTTTAAATTTTACACCACGTAATCATTATAGCTCTGTATTTTTCTTTCTCTCATGTTTTATCTTTAGCTTACCTGCGGTCTTGGAGCCTCTGAATGGAAGCTTTATCAGACACAATAGAGGAAACCTGAAGTTACTGCCAATCTTGTCATTCCCTCATTGCTGTGCCTGCGCTTTCCCTGTCTTTCTGGTGATAGACTTGCCTCTTGTGATAAAGCTGAACATATAAACTGGGATGAGCCAATTGTTACTCTCAAAATAACTGTGATTCCAGGCTGAGCTCATTTGCCCTCTGGACCAATCTGAGTAATTTCTTGGCATGTTTTTCTTCCTAGAGATGGCAAGGAAGTCTTTCTTTTTGCTTTGATAGAAAGTTTATAATCCAGAGCTGCTTTTAGCAACGTGTTGATAGTAATCGGTGTGCTTCTTGAAGATGATATATTGAACAAAATGAATACCACATTCAGAAAGATGAAGTGATGAGTAGTTGAGGGTGGGAACAGGGGAGGAGAGACAGAGAGAGATAGAGAGACAGAGAGATGGAGGGAGGGAGGGAGGGAAGGAGGGAAAAGTAGTGTACAAGCCTTCATGTCCTTAGTTTTGTTATCCTTGATAGAAGCTCAAATCTTTTGTTTGGACTGAAGGACAGCTTTTCGATCTTTACTCGTTTATTTAAATTGGAGTTTGTCACTTACAAATAGATTCCCAACTATCATACAAGAATCTCAGTGTATTTATATATTGAATATCAGGAAAAAAATTGGGAAGGAAATAAAATCCACCCAGAATTATGGTATATTTGTTTATTATTTATTCATCTAGCATATATTAAGCATATTTTTGTGCCAGGGACTAAGCCTTTCTGGAAATATAATAAATCCAGGTGTATGAAGATCTCTACCTGCATGATGTTCCCAATATATGATAGAAGATTGGCAATCATACAAATCATTACAGTAGAAGGTGGAGTATTCTTTAGGAACTATATTCAAAGCACTAAAGGAACACAAAAAATAATCAGTACAACGCTGTAAGTTCCAAGTTGTGGGTTGAAAAGTTACTTAATCTTCAAATAATTAATTAAAAATATTTGCTAAGATAGGCAAATTTCAGTAGAATACACTAAATACACATTGTAGAACATGAAAGTGCCTAAGTTCCATGTTGGAATCAATATGGTACCGCATAAGGACAATATGATTAAGCTAAAACACTGGGGTCATTCAACCATACTTACAGATTAACATCACTTTTAGAGCTTTAAATAAGTATCTATACCTGAGACCCATTCTAACTGATTGTGTCAACTAATCTGGGGTGTGACTTGGGCATGGCTATTATTTAAACTGCTGCAGAATAGTTCTATTCAGCAGCCAGGCTGGACAATCACTGACCTAGATTCCTAGGAGGCCCGGAGAGTTTAAGTATTTCTTGGGAATTTAGCAGAAATACATGAAAGGGATTTGTCTTCTCTATGTCTGTAGTGTTGAGAATTTCAAGGCAAGTGCATGGAAATTTCCAAGTACAGGAAGTCAAACATCTGACATCTATGTTTTGTCCATACTGATCACCATAATGAATGGCAAAAAAGGAGTGGAAAGTTGAATTTTAAAAATATTTCAGTAATACAAATAAAAAGTGTACGTAACTAATAAAAACGTGTAGAACAAAATTGGTATTGACATGGTAGCTCTTTATATTATTTTATGTTACATATGTATCATTTTTCCATTTTATTAAATAAGTTTTCTGCTGATCTGAAAGGTTTTTTAAAACATAAATAGTCATCATTTACATCTTAGAGTTTCAGTATTCAGTTGATGATGTATGTTGGTATGTGATTTACATAAACACTAATAATTCTCTTACATTGGCTTTGCTCTAGACTTGAAAATCAATATCGAACAATTTTTTAAAATAAAAATGAGCCTGCAAATGTTAGATTGAACTGAAATTCCATGTATCTAGTAATGTTATATACAAAGGAAAAGGGAGTCACATTTTCTAAACTCTGTCTTGCTGAAACAAGCCTAAAGGATGGGCAATAATACCTGCACAATATCATGTAATGAAATGAAAATAGTGAAATGTTCTTCAAAAATACTGTAGAATTTAGAGTCACATATTTCTTGAAGTTCAGGTTCAAAATTAAGATGAAAATTACTTGGATAAAAAAGTTACAATGTACATCCTTCAAATATCCTATGGTATAAACTATAGATGGAATTGTGTGAATTTTATGGAAAAAATCATTTAAAAAAACTGAACTAGAATATAGGTATCTAGGTATAGATATCTGTCTTTTAAACCATTTTAATTTTATGGTCACTATTAAATAATGATTTCTATAGCAAAGTATATTGAATATGAGGCATAATTCTAAGTTTAAAATGTATTACTTTATTTCATCCTTAATAGATTCAGTGAAATGTTCTTTTGAGTAAATGATGCTCTTAACATTATTATTAATTGCTTAATTTTGAATCAATATTTCTAATGTATATCTGCTTATCTGTAAGGTTTACTATGTTTTGCTTTTATGTTGTTTTTAAAATCTAAACTTGTGTTTGTGTGGGTGTGTATACATTGAAAGATTGCATTTGTGCTAGTGAGGCTTAAGTGGCTCACTGATACAAGTTTTTTAAATGCATTGGAAAGTTTAGGAAGTGAAGTGAACTAAACCTGTATAAAATGTTCTTTCTCTCCCTTTTCCTCTCTCAGTATCTATCTCCTTATACATCATTATGGTCTCACATGCTTTTGTTATTTGATGATCACTGTAAATATTCATTTTGATGCTTAGTTTGCACCAAACATGACCAATAGGACCTCTTTCAAGAGGAGTTCATTTTTTTTACATGATTCCATTAGTCTTTGAGTGCTTCTTGCATAACAACATTTATCAGTTTTACTTGCATTTTTTTCCTGCCATAGAACTATATTCAGCTATAACTTTAAAGAGTCCTAGTTTTTTAAAGAGGCAAGTGGTAGTTGCAAACAAAGACCTGGGTGCTAGGTGTGCTAATTGCTCTGGAGTATCATAGCTTTTAGAACTTTTCAGTGGACAAATGTAGGATATATTTTTTAATTAGTTTTATATTTTAGAACACTTTTAGATTTACAGAAATATTGCAAAGATAGTACAATTTTTATAACCTCTGCACTCAGTTTCCCTTATAATTAACATCTAACTTTAGTATAATACATTTATTGTAATTAACCAATATTGAACATTATTATTAACTAAAGTCCACATCCTGTTCAGATTTTATTAGCTTTCATCTAGTGTCCCTGTTCTGTTCCAGGATCTCATCCAAGCTACAATGTTACATTTAGTCATCATGTCTCCTAGGCTTCTCTTGGCTGTAAGAGTTTCCCAGACATTTTGTGTTTTCAATGACCTTAACAGCTGTGAAGAGTTCTGTTCAGGTCTTTTATAGAAAATTTCTCAGTTAGAATTGTCTCAATTAGAGTTAGAAAGTCTGATGTTTTTCTTATGATTCGACTGAGGTTATGGGCTTTTGGAAGGCATACTAGAGGTGAAGTGCCACTTTTAGGGCATCAGATCAAGCGTTTGTAGGATCCTGACATTGTTGTTGCCATTAACCTGATCCTCTGGCTGAGGTTGTGGTTTGTCAGAACTCTCCACTGTGCAGTTACTCTTTTACCCATTTCTATCCTGTACACTTTGGAGAGAAGTCACAATATGAAAACAACACTTGAAGAGTGTGGAATTAATTTCCACCCCCAATAAGGCAAATTACCTAAATCGTTTGGATTTCATTCTGCACTGGAAATTTGTCTCTAATTCCTCAGTTGCTTCTTTCTTTATTCAATAATTTATTTATGTCATTAAATACTCATGAATATTTACATTCTACCTTGGGTTAGAATGCAATACTTATGTATTTTGCTGTTCAAATTGTTGGGGAGGTCTTTCAGTTTGTTCTGGTTGCTTAAATTCCACATCATTGTTTTGTTTTGTTTGTTTTGTTTTGTTTTAGAACTCAATTTCTGGCACCAGAAGATTTTTTTCCAGGCTCATTTTGTGTATTTCCTGCCTTAGTCCTAGAATCAGCCATATATTCAAAATTCTAGTTCCTTACTTTAGAGGTTGGAATTAGAAACCAAAATCTGGGCAATAGGTGATAAGATGGTTAATTTTATGTATCAAGTTGACTGGTTTAAGGGATAACCAGATAGCTGATAAAGCATATTTCCAAGTGTGTCTGTGAGAGTATCTCCAGGTGAGATTAACATTGAATGGGTATACTAAGTAAAGATAACCTTTTCCAATGCAAGTGGCTGTCATCCAATTCACTGAGGGCCTGAATAGAACAATAAGGCAGAGGAAGGGTAAATTTGCTCTCTGTTTGAGCTGGGACATAAATCTTCTTCTGTTCTTGGACATTGGTTCTCCTGATTCTTGGACATTTGGCCTTGCTCTCACTTACACGTTGACTCCCCCGGTCCTAGGGCCTTTGAGTTTAAACTAGAACTACACCACCTGCTTTCCTGGGCCTCTAGCTTGCAATGGCATATGGTGAGACTTCTGCATCTCCATAATTGTGTGAGCCAATCCCTTGTTATAAATCGCTTTCTGTATGTCTATGTATATGCTATTAGTTCTGCTTCTCTGGGGAAACCTAATACAGGTTTAGTTAGTAAACCTAGTTAGTAATATATGTTTATTTATTTATTTAGTTATAAATTTATTTATTTATTTATTTATTTATTGGCTGCATTCAGTCTTTGTTGCTGCACATGGGTTTTCTCTAGTTGCAGTGAGCAGAGGGGCCACTCTTTATTGTGGTGTGCTGGCTCCTCATTGCAATGGCTTCTCTTGTTGTGGCGCATGGGCTCTAGTCATGAGAGCTTCAGTAGTTGCAGCACACAGGCTCAATAGTTGTGGCTCACAGGCTTAGTCATTCTGCCACATGTGGGATCTTCCCAGCCCAGGGATCGATCCTGTGTCCCCTGCATTGGTAGGCAGATTCTTAACCACTGTGCTACCTAGGAAGTCCACTAATATAGGTTTAGATTAGTAAATCTTAATATAGGTTTACTTATTGCTACTGGGGTGTCTTTGCCTCTAGGCCCCCTTATCAGTGTCAGTGCAGGGAATATAAATGTGTATATACTAGCCGATGTATATATACATATCTATATTTATAGATACCTATGTCACCATATATATCTATATTAATCTAAATATGGGTCCATACTGATGTCTCCCATTCTAATTTATTGCCACATCATTCATTTTACTGCCTTCCTCTTGCTTACTACAAAAGTGAGGAAACTCATTTTTCATCATCTACCTTCCATTTACTTTATTTTTCTCTTTTCTTTTTTTTTTATTGATTGATTGATTGGCTGTGTTGGGTCTTCATTGCTGCATATGGGCTTTCTCTAGTTGAGACAAGTGGGGGATACTCTTCATTGTGGAATGCAGGCTCCTCATTGCCATGGCTTCTCTTGTTGCAGGGCATGGGCTCTAGGCATCTGGGCTTCAGTGGTTGTGGCACATGGGCTCAATAGTGGCTCATGGGCTTTAGAATGCAGGCTCAGTCCTTGTGGCTCATGGGCTCTAGAATGCAGGCTCAGTAGTTGTGGCACACGGGCTTAGTTGTTCTGCAGCATGTGGGATCTTCCTGAAGCAGCGATCGAACACGTGTCTCCTGCATTGGCAGGTGGATTCTTAAGCACCGCACCACCTGGGAAGTCCCATTTACTTTAATTCTAGTAGACATGTATATTCAGAAATGTTAACTCATACCTGGTGGGATATATCTTTTTCAACTCAAGTTCAGTGATTATGTATAGTTCTCCCCCGCCTTTAGTTTTATAGTCTCCACTCCTTTCCAAAGTCATTTACCTCAGTGCATTTCCCCCACCCCATCCAGTGAGGTTGCTTCATATATTTGTAATAAAGTTCAATTGTTTTGTCACATTTTGTGTTTCATTCTGGGAGTCCTTGACCTACTAAATTATTATTTTTAAAATTTTTGAGTATTAAGGTTCACACTTTGTGCTATGTTGATAAATGGATTTTTAAAAATGACTACTGTCATTTATCCAAAGATATAGTTTTATACTTAATAGATTCACATTCCTAAAAACTCCTCTGTGCTTCACATATTAAATCCTACCTCTGCTTTTCCCAAATTCCTGGCAACCACTGGATTTTATTGTCTCTGTAGTTTCAGCTTTTCCAGCATCATCTAATTGGAATCAAAGTGTATAGCCTTTTTAGCCTTTTACTTATAAATACAAATTTAAGATTCATACATTTTTTTCTGGCTTGATTGCTCATGTTTTTATCACTGAATAAATATTGTATATTTTGGAGGTACTGTAGTGGACTCTCCACTTATCTACTGAAGGGCATCATGGTAGCTTTTATTTTTGGCGGCCATAAATAAAGCTGCTATAACATTTGCATGCAGGATTTTGTGTGGACATAACTTTTCAAGTCAGTTGGGTAAATACCGAGGAATGCAATTAATGAATCACGTTAAATGTAATATTTACTTTTGTAAGGAACTTCCAAATGCTCCCAAAGTGGTTGTACTACTTTGCATTCCCACAAGTAATGAACAGAGCTGTTCCTTCACTTCTTCACCAGAAATGATATTATCAGTTTTTTCAATTTCAGCTAATCTAATAGGTGTTTAATGATATCTTGCTTTAATTTGCAATGCCCTAATGGTGTTTTATGTATAGAATCTTTTCATGTGCTTATTTGCCATCTGTATGTTTTCTTTGGTGAAGTATCTCTTCAGATTCTTTACTACTTTTTATATGGGTTTTTCCTTTTACTTATTAAGAGTTCTTTTATAGTTCTTTATTAGATACATGTGTTTTGACAATCTTTTCTCCCATTATGCAGTTTTTCTTTTCATTCCCTTAACTGTTTTTCACAGAGAAAAGTTTTCATTTTAATAAATCCATCTATCAATTTTTTTTCATTAATTGTATTTTAGGTACTTTATCTAGAAGCTTGCATCCAACTCCAAGGTCACTTAGATTTTCTAAGTGCTTTCTCCTAGTAGTTTTGTGGTTTTGCATTTTCTTTTAGGTCTTTGATTCATCTCTATTTTTTGTGAAAATTGTAAATTCTGGAATTAGGTTTATTTATTATATTATTATTTTATTATCATTATTACATATTAATATTTAATGTTTCAGCACCATTTGCAGAAAAACATTTCCCCATTGGATCTTCTTTCTGTGGGTCTGTCTCTAGGCTTCTTATTCTATTTTATTGAATTATGTATCTATTCTTTTGCTAATACTATGTCGCCTTGATTACCGTTAGAGGAGGTCATTGGGAGGATGTGACAACTGGTTGACCAAGAGCTGAACCCAGGCAACTGGAGACTCCTGACCCTGTCTACTGTAGTTGGAATGTACATTCTGCCCCCATTCCCATAACTGGACCTGTATCAAAAGCATGGCCTTGAGAGAGTAAAGTGCAGTCGAGACCGCGTGGACTGCCTATGTGACTGAACCCAGTTAATGTCTCTATATAAATTTTTAAGATTCTGGTGGGTGGGTGCAGAGACATACTCATCTTGCAGCCACTCAAGATAACCCTCATATGCAAGTTCCCTTGTTTATGAACACTGCCGCCTACCAAGCTGGAGTGGTCTTCCTCTTTCTTTAGTCTGTCCTTCCCCTTCATGTATGGGGACCAGTTTCAGATCTTGCTGTACTGAATTATTAGTTTCAAGAATTTCTTTGCTGAATCTTTGCAAATTTCTACAAAGATTACTCTGTCTGAGAACAAAGATACTTTTATTGCTTCCTTTCCAATCTGTATACATGTTATTTCCTTTTCTTAGCTTATTGAGCTGGGTAGAACTTCCAGTGCAAGGTTGGATAGAAGTGCTGAGAGAAGACACCATTGACTTGTTCTCATCCTTGGGGTAAAGCATTATTGTTTCACCATTAAATGTGGTGTTTGCTGTATGTTTCTTTAACAAATTGAGAAAGTTCTTTTCTATTCCTACTATGCTAAGTTTTTATACTGATTTTTGTCAAAATATCTTTCTGTTTCAATTGTCAATGTGGTAGATATTATACATTGATTTTTGAATGTTAAAACAGCCCTAAATACCTAGAATAAATCCCACTTTATTGTAGTTTATAATTGTTTTCAAATATTACTGAATTTTATCAGCTAACATTTTGTTGAGAATTTATTGCATTTATTTTCATGAGAGGTGTTAGTCCAGAGTTTTCTTTTCATGTCATAAGTCTCTCATTTGGCATTGGGTTACTGATTGATGAATTCCTAGAATGAGTTAGGAAATATTCCTTATAATTTTATATTCTGGAATAAAGTGTGGATAATTGGCATCATTTTTCCTTAAATATTTGGAAGAATTTACCAGTGAAACCACTTAAGGGTGGTGCTGTGCTCTTTAGAAGATTATTGGTTATTAGTTCAATTCATTTAATAGATCTTGGCCTATTCAGGTTATTTATTTTTCACTATGTAGATTTTGGTAGTTTGAGTCTATCAAAGATATGGTTCATTTCTACTGAGTTATCAAATTTGTGGGCATAGATAGAAGGCTGTTGAAAATTTTTATTGTAAAATTGGGTTTGTCTCATTTTTCCTTGAATATCTATGTTTTTCTTCATGTCCTTTGTCTCTCTGTTGTTAAGTGCATAGACATTAAGGATTTTAATCTCTTTTTGAATTGACCTGTTAATCACTCTTTAATGTCTACCTTTATCCCTAATAACTTTCCTTGCTCCAAAGTCTAATTTATCTTAAATTTCTATGGCTACTCCAGATTTCTTTCGATTAGCATTGGCATGCTGTACCTTTCTCTAACACTTTTCTTTTAACCTATATGAAATTTCAGATTTAAATTGGATTTTCTGTAGGCAAAATATAATTGTCTTTTTAAAATTCATTCTAACAATCTCTGTTTTATAATTGTAGTATTTAGACGATTCAGATTTAAAGTGATTCATGGTTTAGTTAGACTAATACTACTCTTTGTAACTGTTTTCTGTGCCTTGTATTAGTTCTTTGTTTCTTTTCCTTTTGTTTTCTGCCTAATCTGATTTGATTTAATATTTTATATGATTTAACCTGCTCTCAGAATATTGGTTGTATTACTTTCACTATCCTTTTGTGTGTGTGTGTGTGTGTGTGAATGTGGTTCCCTTGTAGTTTACAATATATGTTTTAACTTATCTAATCCACCTTCAAATAACACATACTGCTTCTCTTGTAGTGGGTGTACCTGATGACAAAATATTCCCATTTCCTTCCTGCCTCATTCCTTATGCCATTGTTGTCATTCCTTTCACTTATCCATACCCTGTAATCACACAATACATTGTCACTAATTTTACTTCAAAGAAGCAGTTGTCTTTTAGATTATCTTAATTAAGAATAACAAAATATTTTATGTATATTTAATTCTTCCATGACACTCTTTCTCTCTTCATGTGAATCTGAGTTTCTGACATATATCCTTTTCCTTCTCCATGAAGAACTTTTAACCTTATTTGCAGGACTGCTCACAATGAATTCCCTAGGTTTTGTTTAAAAGGAAGTATTTATTTCTCCTTCTTTTATGAAGGATTAGTTGCTGATAAAGATCTGTGTTGGTGAATATTTTCTCTGAAGTGTATATATATATGTATATATGTATATATATTACTCCTTTCTTGTGTGGTTTTTGATGAAGAGACAACTGTATGAAAAAATCTCCCTATTCCTCTATAATTAAGATGTTTTTTCAAGATCACTGATTCTTTCCTAGGCCATGTTTAGTATATTAAAGGGCTCATTGATAGCATTCTTCAGTACTGTTACAGCATTTTTTATTTCTAGCTTATTCTTTTGATTCTCTTTTAGAATTTCCATCTCAATCATTACATTTCTCATCTGTTCTTGCATATTATTTACTTTTTCCACTAGAGTCTTTATTATAATAATTATAGTTATTTTAAATTCCATCCCTGATATTCCTAACTTCTGTGTCATATCTGTTTCTGATGCTTGCTTTGTGTCTTCAGACTTTGTTTCTTCTCAACTTTTTAGAATGTCTTGTTTTTCTTTAAATCTATTTATTATTTATTGGCTGCAATGGGTCTTCGTTGCTGCATGTGGGCTTTCGCTAGTTGTAGCAAGCCGGGGCTACTCTTTGTTGTGGCGTGCGAACTTCTCATTGCAGTGGCTTCTCTTATTGCAGAGCATGGGCTCTAGGCACTCAGGCTTCAGTAGTTGCGGCACATGGGCTCAGTAGATGTGGCTTGCAGGCTCTAGAGCACAGGCTCAATAGTTGTAGTGCATGGTCTTAGGTGCTCCGAGGTATGTGGGATCCTCCTGGACCAGGGATTGAACCCATGTCCCCTGCATTGGCAGGCAGATTCTTAACCACTGCACCACAAGGGAAGTCCCTAGCATGTCTTTTATTTTTTATATTTTTCTTGAATGCCAGATGTGATGAAAATAGATTGAGGTAAATAGCTTTAGTGTGAGCATTTATGTCATTCTGACTAGGAGGTGAGGTGTTTATAAAGTTTGCTGTACCTGTAGGCACATTTATATTCCTAGACTATCGCTCCTGTGTTGTCCCTGTTGTCTTTGAGCTTCCCTAAGAACTATTCCTCAGATGGAGTCTTTCAGATCTTTACTGCAACCCCTGTTACTGCACAGGCTCTCTGATGGTGTGGTGATCAGGTATGGGGAAAGAAAAGCATTCTATAATATTATGATTACATCTCAGTGTTATAGTAGAACAGTGTCCCTGAACTGTGGTTTTTAATAAGCATTTCTTAGCTCTCTCCCCCCACCCTCCATGAGACAGGAAGACCAGAGATTAGGGAAAATATTCTCTTCCTAGGTCCAATAAGGTTCTGATAAGGTCTTTTTATCTTGGAGAGTGGGCCTTTGTTGTGGGGAAAGCTCTAACCTAGTTCACAATGGTTACTTTTCCCCTTCCTCTGAAAAATTGATAATGGGAGTGTCAGCTCTTCACCACAAGAATCTGGTTGGTTCCCTGGAGGTAAATCTACAGAAGTTTGTGACCTCCCAATATAAGAAAGAGAGTAAAACCCCCACGTTCTTTACCTGTTGAAGCTTAAATCTGAGATCTCTGGATGTATATGTTTTAAAACTTGAGTTTGTATTAATATTTCCAATTTAAATATAGCATGCAACATTTTTCCTACCTTTGTTGTTTTTTACCTTTATCTCTCTTTTCTCTAATATGGAACGTTTCTTTGATTAGTAACATTATTATATGTAAGTGCATATGAATGTATGTTATCCTGTGATATGCTTAAAATAATTTAGTTATAAACTAACACTGTAGTTTAAGATTCCTTAGTATATAATTCTTTTTATCCTTAGAGTATGCCCCACAAAGAGTATTTAGTCAGTGTACTGTCTTCAAATTTATTACAAAACATTGTCTTTTCATAGTTATGTTAAGTACCTGATATATAGTTCTATTAATTTTCTTTCCTTATTTTTGGTTAAATATTTTTAGGCTTAATTTTTTCTTAAAATTTTGAATTTCATATTTTTAATATGTAAAATTGATATGGTTTAAATATAAAAACTTTAAAAAATGGTATATTCAGGGAAATATTACTCCATTTGTTTGCATCTCTTTAGCTCTGTCCACCCAATAACTAATCATTTTCAGTATTTTGTACTTTGTCCTCTTTTGCAAGAATACATATTTTACATACTGCCCCTTATATTTTAAACAATTTTAGCAAGCTATACAATGTATCTGTAACCTGCATTTTTAAATTAACAATATATGCTAGAAATAAATCCACGATGAACCTCTTATTTCTTTTTATAACTAGTTTGTTGTTTTAATTATGTATTAGTATGCATATATTGTAATGTACCCAGCTAGTTATCTATTATGGTGTTGAAGTTGCAGACTTTTTCCAGTCTTTGCTATAATATGTAATGATATAACAATATACTTATGTATTATATTGTTTTATATTTGTAGAAGTGAATCAAACTCTATACGATAGAGGTTCTAACATTTTGATATATCCCCATGACATATAAAATTCCTACTTTTTACAACCTGTCAGCAGAGTATGTTTGTGGTCTTTCTGATTTTGCCTATCTGATAAAAGAGAAATGGTGTCACTGTGTAGTTTTATGTGTTGGTGTTATTATGTTAAACATAATTTCATGTTCCTAAAGGCCATTTTCTTTCCTTTTTTTTCCCCAGTTAACTTCCTTTTGCCTTTTTATTCTGTCAACTTGTTCTTTTTTTTCCTGTTTTTTAGAGCATTTTATATGATGAGGATTTTAAGGCTTTGACTATGCTATCAATGGAAAATACTTCTCCCTTTGACTACTGAGGTTTCTGCAGTTCCATTATTGTTTTTATTTTTAGGTAGGATATATATGTATGTGTATATATGTATATATATACTTTGCTGTACACCAGAAAGTAACACAACATTGTAAATCAACTATATTTCGATAAATAAATGAATAAATACTATAATATTCCATGAACACATAAAAAGTAACTATATTTTCTAGTATCTGACTGCAAATTGGATGTATCAATAAGAGCCTCCTTATTGATTGCTATTCAGGTGTTTTTCATCTTTACTTAATATTGTATTGATTTTATCTGAGACAAAATAGTGTGCTAGTAGTATAGTAAAAAGTGCTCTTGGGATCAATACTTACTGATAGAAATGGAAACAACCAGAATAGGCCAAGGAAGTAGTTGGGCTGTCATGCAGTCTCTACAAAGACTTCAGCCAGCAAACCTAAGGGGAGCTCTGAAGCTATGATGGGTCTTCAGAGTTACTCCATGTTATATCCATGGGTCAGACATTTATAGTCTTACATTGATGGTTCTCTGGATGTAGTCTGTCAGCAGAAACAGGGCTTTTCTTAGGAGAGCCAGCTCTCTCCAGCCAAGACAATTTCCAGAAAAGGCTAACAACTGGGAGTTGGCAGCTGGCAGTATTCCAAGCAGCTAAGGGAAGGGTCTTTCAGTCCTGAAGCGAGTTTCTGAGCAGTTTCTATATCTTCTTCCTTGTGTATCTTCTAGTCTCTGCTTTTTGAAGGCTGGCTGCAGATTTTTTACTGCACAGCTACCAACAGCTGTTATAGCTTCTTTGTGAGTTGTAGTTACTATGCTATAAATATATTTGTTTTAAAGATGTATTTTTTACATTAGCATCATGCACTTTCTTCTTCACTTATTTATGATTATTTTTATGCATTTCAATTTCCTCCATGTTGTACACTTCACAGGTATTTTTATTACTGTTTTATGCAGTTAATATTTTTTATTAAATTTACAACTATGTAAGAACTTTCTATTACTCATACATATTCCTTATCTTCAATCTTTGTTCCAGGTTACATTTCCTTCTGAGTAAAGGATAGTATTTTCCATTATCTTTAGACCAGGTCTGTTGCTGGTGAATTTTGTTTATTTTGTTTGCCTGAAAATGTCTTTATTTAGGCTTCATTTTACCTTTAAAGTTTTCTCTTGTAGCAAAGGGACTATAATTCTACGGTGTTCTGGTGTCCATTCTTGCTTTTGAGAGGCCAGCTGTCACTTTATTGATATTCCTTTCAAGTTCCTCCCTGAGCCTACCTATCACTGAATCCCTTCCTTTCAGATTGTTGTCTTTGGCTTTTATTGTTAGCAGTTGTCATATTGTCACACTTCCTCTGTGGCAGGAAGTTTATATTATTATTATTTTTGAAAGCCTTTCAGCCATATCCTCTTTGAATATGGCTTCTGCCTCATTCTCATTCTCGCCTCCATCTGGAATGCAAAGAACATGTCGGTATGAGCTTTGCATACTATTAAATAGGTCTTCTGTGCTCTTCCCTGTATTTTCCTTCTTTTGTTTATGCATATGTATTGTGGATATTTTCTTTAAGACCATTATCAGTTTTACAGTTTTTTAAATTTAATGGTATCTAGTATGGCATTAGCTCTACCCACTAGGTTTGCAATTTCAGTACATTTTAATCTCTATAATTTCCCCTACTTATTTTTTAAATAGTTAAAAAAATTTTTGTCTGCCCAAATCCTTGGTACTATCTTTTTTTATTCTTAAAAATAATAAGTGTAGTTATTTTGGCCCATGTCTGCTTACTTCATATTCGTTTGTGTGACTTATTCAGTGTTTTTATTTTTGTTTTTTATATATATTTTAAAGCAGTTTTAGGTTTACAACAAAACTGAGAAGGAGGTACAGAATTTTGTCATATATCCCCAGCCCCCACACATGCATAGCTTCCCCATTGTTAACATCCCCTATCGGAGCGGTGCATTTGATGCCATTGATGAACCTACATTGATACATCATAATCACCCGAAGTCCACAGTTTACCTTAGGGTTCACTCCAGGTATGTACATTATATAAGTCTGGACAAAAGTTTAATGTCATATATCCATCATTATAGTGTCCTGCAGAGTATTTTCACTGTTCTAAAAATCATCTGGTTTCCCCATATTCATCGCTCCCTCCTCACTAACTCCTCTTGGATTTTCTACGTAGACAGTCATGTCATCTGCAGATAAAAACAGTTTTATGTCTTCCTTCTAAATCTTTATAACTTTTGCTTCCTTTTCTTGACTTATTATATTAGCAAGGTCTTCCAGTACAATGCTGAAAAAAAGTGATGAGAGGAGACATCTATGCCCGTACCTGATGTTAGTGGGAAAGCTTTGATTTTCTCACCATCAATTATGATCTTGCTGTAGGATTTTTGTGAATAAACTATCAAATTGAGAAAGTTCCCCCTCTGTTTTTAGTTTGAGAATCTGTATTATAAATGGGTATTGGATTTTGTCAAATGCTTTTTCTGCATTTATTGATATGGTCATATACTTTTTCTCCTTTAGCTTTTTGATGCCATGAATTACATTAACTGATTTTCAAATATTGAACCAGCCTCGCATATGTGCAATAAATCCCACTTAGTCATAACGTATAATTATTTTTCTGCATGATTGGATTTTATTTGCTAAGGTTTTTTGAGGATGTTTGCATCTATGTTTATGAGCAGTATTAGTCTTTACTTAGCTTTCTTATAATGTCTTGTCTGCTTTTCATATTGAAGTAGTGCTGGCTTCATTAGATGAGATAGGAAGCATTCTCTCTGCTTCTATCTTCTGAAAGAGATTGTAGAGGCTCAATACAATTTCTTCCTTATATATATATTTTTAATTAACCAGTGAACCCATCTAGACCTGGTACTTTCTGTTTTGGAAGGCTGTTAGTTATTGGTTTACTATCTTTAATAGATATATACCTATTAACATTGTTTCTTCATGTGTAAGTTTTGGCAAATTATGTCTCTCAAGGAATTGGTGCATTCTAGGTTATCAAATTTTTCAGCCTAGAGTTGTTCATAGTTTTCCTTTATTGTATTTTTAAATTTCCATAGCATCTGTAGTGTTGTCCTCGTCTTTATTTATGATATTAGTAATTTGTATCTTCTCTTTTTTTTCTTGATTAGTATGTCTAAATGCTTACATACTGTATTGATCTTTGAAGTGAACCAGCTTTTGATTTTGTTAATTTTTGTCTAATGCTGCTGGATAAAGTTTTCAAAGTTTTAAAACCACAAAAGGCAGGAAAAGATTAGAAGACATTGATTTCTAATTTTTATTATTTTTTCTTGTGTTTACTTTGGATTTAATTTGCTCTTCTTTTAGTTCTAAGGTGGAAGATATTTCTTATCTAATATATGCACTCAATGTTATCAATTTTCCTCTAAGAACTGCTTTTACTACATCCCATGGATTTTGCTAGGTTGTGTTTTTATTTTTATTTAGCTAAAACATTTATCTCTTGATATTCCTTCTTTGACTTTTTTGTTATTTAAGAGTGTGCTCTTTTGTCTTCAAGTATTTTGAGGTTTTCTGTGTACGTCCAGAATGGGTCTATCTTAGTAAATGTTCCATATGAACTTAAGAATAATATGTATTCTGCTATTGTTGGATGAAGTAGCCTACAAATGTCTATTATAGCCAGTTGATTAATGGTGTTGTTGAGTTCAACTATGTCCTTAGTGATATTTTGCCTGCTGAATCTGTCCATTCCCAAGAGGGGAGTTAAAGTCTCCTTGGTAACAGTGGATTCATCTGTTCCTTCTTGCAGTTCTTTATGTCCAATTTTGGCCTAATATACTTTGACACTTACTTTCTAGGTACATAAACTTCAAAGGTTGTAACATGTTTTTGTGTATTTTATCCCTTTCTCATTATACAATGCCCCTCTACTTCTCTGTTGACTTTTCTTTCTTTGAAGTCTGTTCTATTTGAAATTGATATAGCTCCTCCCATTTCTTTTGATTACTGTTAACATGTCACGTCTTTGTTTGTCATCTGCTTTTAATCTATACATGTATTTATATTTAATAGTGGTTTTCTTGTAAATAACATATTTAGGTTTCTTTTTTGATACACTCTTAACAATCTCTATCTTCATTTGTGCATTTAGATCACTGATGTTTAAAAATATTAAGATAGTTGGATGCACATCTACAATATTTGTTAGTTTTCTATTTGTTGCCCTTGTTCTTTTTTCCTATATTCATCTTCCAATTTTTTCTGCCTTTTGTGGTTTTAACTGAGCATTTAATATGATACCATATTTACTTATTTCTTAGCATATATGTTATACTTCTTTTTCTCCTTTTTTTAGTGGTTGCCCTAGTGCATACAATACATTTACACCCAATCCAAGTCCACCTTCAAATAACACTATATTACTTCCCCAGTAGTAGAAGCATCTTTTTATAACAATAATCCTAATTCCTTCTTCCCGTATCATTGAGAGCATTTGTTTCAATTATATACACTTGTGTAATCATACCAAAATACATATTCATATGTAATTTAATACATTGTCACTATTATTTTGAACAAACTGTTTTGTTAAAACAAGTAAGAATAAAAAAAGTTTGTATTTTACATTTACATATTCATTCTCCAATGCTGTTCCTTTCTTTATGTGTATCTACGTCTGACCTATAGCAGTTTTCTTTGTTGTAAAGAAATTTTTTTTTTTAACATTTCTTACAAGGCAGGTCTACTTGCTACAAATTCTCTCAATTTTTGTTTGTCTGACAGCCATTTATTTCTTCTTTACTTCTGAAGGATAATTTCTCAGGGTACATATTTTGTGGGGTTTTTTTGGTTGTTTTTTTCCTCTGAATTATTTAAATATTTTTCTCCACTCTTTTTTTTTTTCTTTCTGTTTTCTTTTCAGTTTTGGAGGTTTCTATGAAGAAATGCTCAAGGCCAGAGATTCTTTCCTAGTTGTTTCCACTCTGCTAAGCCCAGGCCAATGCATTCTTCATTTCTGTTACATCTTTACAGTATTTTTTACCTCTAGCATTTTCTTAAATTTTTTCTTAAGATTTACATCTCTCTGCTTACATACAGTCTATTTTATCCATTAGAGGCTTTAGCCTATTAATCATGGTTGTTTTAAATTCCTGGTCTTATAGTTCTAATATCTCTGCTATGTCTAGTTCTGTTGCTTGCCCTGTCTCCTCAAATTGTATTGTTTTGTGGGTTTGTTTTTTGTTTTTTTGCCTTTTCGTATTCCTTGTAATTGTTTGTTAATAGTTGGACATGATGTACCAGGTGAAAGGGACTGCTCTAAATAGACCCTTAGTTATATAGTGATGAGGTATTGGGGGAAGGGAAGTGTTCTCTAATCCTGTGACTAGGTCTCAGTCTTTAGTGAGTCTCTGCCTCTGTACTGTAAGCTACACATGTGCTAGTCAATTTTTTTCCCTCCTTAGTGGGACAGAATGGCTAGAATGGGCTGCAGTTGGGTAGCCTCCTAGAGCTGGATATTTCTCTTACCCCGGATCAATTAGACTCCTATAATACCCCAGCTGATTAAGATCTGGTTAATTAAATTATCCTGAAGGCTGACCTTATTAAGAGGAATGGAATGCCCTGGTGTATTTAAAAATAGTTCCCTTTCCTCTACCTAGCCTGGAAACACAAGAGGATTTTTCTCAGATATTCACTGAGAGAACCTAGTTAAAGCTCCAAAAGTGTGGAGAGCTCCTGATCACTAGGTCCTTCTGAATTTTTTAACACTCAAAGTAGTTCACTCTGAGCCTCCAGGAATTTGTCAAGTACAGTTCTGATTTCCCTACCAGTCATTGGTTATCGCAGTGTTTCTTCTCTGGTAAGTTGTGATTTTCTGTCATTGCCTATGTCTCTAATTTTTAGGCAGTGGTTTGCTCTGTGTCCTCACCTCTTGTAAGAATGTAAGAGTGGTTGATTTTCAGTTTGCTTAGCCTCTTGTTAGAACAGCTTGTCAACTTGTAAGCCTCAAATAGCCTGTGTTTGGGTTTATAAACATTAAATTATTGAAACATAAAAATATGTATATAAGAAGCTATGAGGGCCAAAGAGGACCAAAACTCAGAACTTTTTTTTCCTTATTCAGCATTTGTAATACATTTGACAGCTACATAAAATTTGAGAGGTGGGAAATTATTTTAAAGCAATGGAAGCTAGTGGGAAAAAAACTATTTCCTTTTATGTTTCAGATGTAACACATTAGTATTAAAAGTTCAGAGTTTGGAATTTGGGGAAAACACTCAGATGCTAGAATAAGAGTCTCTTACACACAAACACACAAGAAAATCAAATTTGGTAGAAATACAGACATAGTCAAAATCTTATAGACTAGAAAAGCATTTTATTCAGAAATCTACATTTCACATCTCTCTGGCCAGTTGGCCCAGTTGACCCCTAGTCCCCACCCTGAAACCCTCTCCAGGCTGAAGCCAAGAGCTACATACTGGGGGTGGGGGGCAGGGCAGGCAAACACATTCAGCTCTGAGCTTCCCGCTCCCCACAGCACAGCCAGCTCCCTCACATGGCTTCAACCTTTCCCGTGCGTGGCTGGCTCCAGCCCTTGACTGTAGATTTATGATGGGAAAAGACCCCTCTACCCATATCACCATCCTTTTTCAATTGCAATGAGCTCTCTACTCTACTTCCCCCCGCCCTGCGCCTTTCTCTTAGTCTTATCTCCCAATCTGGTCGGGAATCTGTTTGCAAGAGAAGCAATATTTCTTTGTTCTGTATATAAAACTGCTCTTATAAGCCATTGCCATTTTGTTACTGTAGACAGATTCTTTTATATACTTGTAAGATTTAGGTCAAATGCTAGCTCTCAGTCTCTTATCCTCCCTGTGGCCCCTGTGCTGTTGTCCCAATGCCTTATTTTTCTCACCCGTTACTAAAATGTGTAATCTGATTTCCTGCCAGAAAAACAAAATGTATTAAAAGTAACTGGTGTTCTTAAAGTCCTACAGAGATTGCAAAAGTAGGAGCAGAGGAGAATTGAAGCATTGAGACAAAAACTTTGATGAAATACTTTGCTTTTATAATATCAACTAAGACTTTTATGCAAATAATCTAATATGACAGAAATACTAGAAAAGTGTGTTCAGGGTTGGAAGAACTATTGATTTCTGTCCATATTCTAAACTTATATAACATGCAAGGAAATTTCTATTGAATCTCTCTCTTAACTCATCCTCCCCAAAGGAACTGTGTGTAACCTAATTAACTGGAATGTGATCTTTAGTGAAATATGGTTACCTTTTAATAATTTGTTTCAAAGAAGGATCCAAAATACCCTTTTTAAAAATCACCTCTTTCACTCAAATATAACATTCTCTCTGTTTTGTTCTATCCTCCTGGTCTAGACACAATCTCCCTTTATCCATAGTAATCACAACATTCCAGAGGCTCTGGGTGGTAAATTTGATCTACTGTTTTGTAAAGGCTCTTGCTAATTCAAAGGTAAGATTTATGGTGAGGATTTAGGCAAAGTAAAAGGTATAATCTGCCTCATCCAACTGAGATTTTAGTAGGGCCTCTTTCATAGGAGGTTACCTGATTTTGCATGGATTCATAAGTTGATAATTGTTTACCATTTGATTATATGCACTACATTACAAAAATTTTGAGGAATCCAGAGGTGATTTCTCGAATACCTGAAGTTTAAAGTTGGAATGGCTCTATTAAAGACAGTAAGAAAACGTTATATCAAATTTGTTTTTGTTTTAAAAGGAAATATTTAAGTGCATATTTGTTGCAGATGTTGTAATTAGACTTAATTTTATTCAATATTGGTGATATGGACTGCACATTTCCATGTTCGTTTTTCAATGTAAAGCTGCTATTTGTTATGGCATAAATAGAACAATTTTAATGATTTAATTAAAATTACACTTGAGTTGTTGAGTTTCTTTCTTCCTCCTCAATGCTCAGAGGTTTCTTGGTATTTCTATTGGTACTTTAAATATACACACCTGCTTGTCAGTATTATTTGCCTTAGCACACACTGTCTCAACATCAGTGTGATTGCCTCTAAGTGAGATACATTTTTAAAAAGCCCAATATGTCTTAAGATAAATTTCCAAATACTTTGGATTAGTTTACATTCTTGAAGTGAGATTTCCTTTGTCATATTTCAGATTATCTCAAGGAGCACAGTTTGAGGAAAGAAATGCTTTCAGTCTTACATTTCAGTTTTACATTAAAGTCTTACACTCTTTCAGTAACCATTACAGTCCTACAAAAAACTCATGTAAATTATTTCATTCCAAATATTCATGATGGTATATCATTGACATGGAAATGATTATTCTCGTGTTTCTTTATTCCTGATGAATTTTGTGATTTAAAAATGATGAACCAAATAGACTTTTATCAACCTAAAATAACTTCGGTTGAGGAAATTTTAAAAAATACTCCATGGTTTTTCTTGTGATATCCAAGATTTTGTCAAAGTGTTTATGTTATCAGAAAGACCAGAAGTGTGAGGAGGTAGAAAATGAACATATCATGTCTATTGGATTTAATGTAATTAAACAAGAACAGGAACCACATCAAAACTGTGATGTATCTGTACTTTTTTGGTTTGTTTTTGGATACTGTTCAATATATAACTATAATTGGACCACAAGACAAAGGGAGGGATTTGGGGTCCAGTGCAACCAAATCAGCTCCTGATAAACTTCCTTAGTTGGATGGACTTGAACCAAGAATTTAGATACCTCAGGTACACTTTTTTAACTTTTTTCAATTTATTTAAACTTAAAAAAACCCCATAAAACTAGTTTACCCATTTCTCCCACCAAACCCCCCATGCCCCATCTCTGGAAACCAACAATCTCTCCTCTGCATCTATGAGCTTAGGTTTTTGTTTTGTTTTATTTTTAAGATTCTACATATAAGAGAGATTGTACAGTGTTGTCTGACTTGTGTTACTTAGCATAATGCCCTCAAGGTCTATTTGTATTGTCACAAATAGCAAGATTTCATTCTTTTTTTTATATCTGAATTAAAAAAATGTGTACTCCCAAGCTTAATGAACTTAGTTTTCTCTGAGACTGAGAGAACTGAACTGGCAGTTTTGAGTTTTGCTTGAGATCACTTAAAACGTCATTCAGAAATAGTCCCACGAAAGAGAGAAGATGCACATGAGAGCTTAAATTCACACAGAATAGAGACACTGAAATAAAGACTGGCATGAGAAGCTATTTGTTTTAAATATTATGGCTTTATATTGAAATGTGATGTGAAATATGTGTTAAAATGGTGAAAGGTGAATCAACATTGACAGCCAACTGAGAAAAAGGAATGATTGTAACATATTGATGGTCCCATAAAGCTTAGTAACTTCAAAGTGTTAAAAATGTTTGAAATCTTTGCTTTCTGAGTGTCAGTTGAATCTCTAAGAAAGATAAAAAGCCATGTCATAGAAAAAGGGAGACTTTCAAATTAGCCCAAGTTGAATATAGTCTGAATGAATACACTAAACAAATCTCAAAAAAACTTACTCAGAAGGATGTCCCTCAGCCACTGTAGCAAAAGAAAGGCAGAACTACTTTGTCAGAACACAAACAAGGCAGGTAAAGAATATTAGACCCTTTTTCTGCAGTGTCTGCAGCTTTCTTGCACAGTCTTGCTTACTTGGGAAGAGTAGATCTCATTTGTTGGGCAGATTATGTGTATTATGTAATGGCTTGGTCTGCTATATTGACTGGCTTCTATTAAAATTCAATTCATCAAATTTCATCATTTCTTTTTTAGCTAACAAGAGCAAGCCTCCCACGATCTAATCAGTATACAGCAGAAAACTGCTGACATTAAAAAAAGAAAGGCAACATAGGGAAAAATTAAAACTTGCAAAAGAAATCAAGCAACTTATGGTATCTGTGGAGGGAAACTAAAGTAATAGAAGAGCTCTTTCCTCACGTTAGCAATTATAATGTTTTTGCTAACACAAAGCAACGAAGAAGATAGATTTCAAAATTGATGTAGATTTGTGCCCTTATGTTTCTTCAATTTAACTTATATTTGTACCAAAATTACACAAATTCTTACATAAGTCTTTCCATTGCTCTTGCTTTCCTCCCCTACATGACTATTTCCCAGAAGTAGACTTTTAGCCACTTCTTTTGGTATTTCTCTCCCTAACTCTAGACAATATGTTTATAACTTTAGTGCTTTATATTTTAGATTTAGGCATTAGGTAGGCACTTACTACTGCTTAAGGTAAAAATATAACTCTTTGTCCACTAAACCTCAGTATATATATATATATATATATATATATATATATATATATATATACACACACATAGGACAAGTCTAACACTATCATGTTAAAATTAGGAATGAAACCATGATATGCATAGCTGAGCCATGTGGCACACTACTTGGCTCATATGGAATATGTGTGCCCGTGTGTGTGTTTATGTGGTAGAAATAATAATTATATTTCTTGAGATACAATCCTATACTCAAAGTTGAAATAAAAATAATTGTGAGTTTTAAAAATATTTAAATTTGGAAGGAGGGGGAAGTTATATATATGAGTGTATTTGTGAAGTATTTATGGCTATGGTAAATGAAATTTACCAAGTGAGAAACACATTGCATAGTGTCTAGCTTTTTAATATTGTACTACATTAATAATTTTATCATTTCAAATACTCATCTTTATCCAGTCAACACAAATATCAAATTTATACAATATATTTTGACCAAAACTTCACAAATTTAATGATGAATCTTTTCTATCAAATGTTAACATTTTAAACACTATTAAATTTTACATCAGTTACTATTTGTGAAATGATCTGAAAATTATTTTAACTAATTTTTAAAACAGGAAAAACCAAAATTCTTACTCTTCATAACCAAATATTTATAAATATATTTGTATGAGAAATTGTCTCTTTCTCAAGACAATTATCTTGTCTGTCTCCCATATAGTAGTTCTATTTAGCGTTTTATTTTTTAGAGTTTTTCCAAAGAAACTTTTCTAAAACATATGTATATTTTCCCTTGTTCCCTTAATGAATGTAATATTTTCCCCACTTAAAAGACTGCTTTTTCAACATTTTGCCTCTTTAACATTCAATCAACATTTATTAGTTCAAGCAAGCATTATCTTATTAATAGTATTATGAAGAGTATTATATAAATATTTTTCAGTCTTCAGCGGGCCAAGAATTAAAGGTACAGTTTGTAATCTGATAAATTTAGCCAAATAATTTGGCTGTTCTCTTATTGTTATACAATGTGTTTGGCTATTTTATTAAGATAATTTCATTGGTTCCACAATGAGATTATGGAAGTTAATAGTTCTCTCTAATTGTCCAATCATTCATTATACCTGTATAAAGTAAAGAAGGTATCTTATTTGGGGAGTAACATATTCTATTATCCATTAGACCCACTGTTCATTGATAAGAACAGAAAAAATTGCACAGACTATTATTTAACAGGTGATGTATTTTTTGAAGACTACATGATATAATAATGAGCTTTTTTATGGCCAATATGTTCTCTGATGTGAGGGGAAAAAAGTATTTTTCCTTTCAAGATAGAAAGGTGATTATAATAGCCTCTCAACATAAAGAATGTAAACCTGTATTAAATTTCTAGGTGAGCAAAACCTAAATGTGATTAATAATCAACTTGGGAAATTTGTAATCTGATGGAGTGGAACACACCCTAAAGTAGATGAAATTGTATAGAAAACTAATTTTCACACAGAGGAATAAGTTTTTCAGTCCTTTAAAGTTTTACACTTGACATCTAAAATGATTTAGCTCTGATTGATTTGATATAGATTTCTAATCCAGGCTGCTGATTTTGACAAATTCCTTTGGATTTAATGGAAAAGTCACTTGAAACGGTAATGACAAAATTTAATGTGCTTTAGGAATAAAATGTAATTAGTTCAGTAACATATAATCTGTAAATATTTGGTAAGTCAGTGGCCACTGTGTTGTAATATAAATCTTACTTTTTCTGATGAAGTCAACCCTCTGTTGGTTGAATCTGTGGGTGCAGAGCATGTGGATATGCAGTGTTGACTGTACTATGCCATTTTATATAAGGAACTTGAGCATCTACAGATCTTGGTGTCCCCAGGGGTCTTGGAACCAATGCCTTGTGGGTACCAAGAGGTAACTGAATTTTCATTTGCAAATGATGCTCTCCACTTCTTGCTTGCAGAGTTCTTCGTAGCCATTATTTTTAGTTGGAAAAAAAGAATTTTCTTACTCAGATTTCTAATACTTTGATTTTGTTTTGTTTATCTGTTTTTGGCCAGCAGAATCTCTCACATTCTGTTATGGACATGTTAACATCTCCCACTATAGCTCTGAATTGCTAGTTTCTCCTTGTAATTTTTGCCGCTTCTTGATTTTTACATTGCCAACGTTCAAGGGCTAGTTTGCCTTATTACTGTTGCTTTTATGGTTAACTTCATGTTTATGTGTTCTTAAACCTGTTTTTATTATATTTTGATATTAAAATTCTATTTCTTCTCAAACTTTAAACATTCTTTTATATTCTAAAAGCACTGCTGTGTTTATTTAATAGCAGCCTTCTATGTACCTTTTTTAAAAGTGAGTTAAAGTGTATGTATGTATGTCACCAGAAGCTGAAATAAGTTTTATGAACATTTTATTGAGGTAAATACATAACAGAAAATGCACATATCCTAAGTGTATACCTTGATGAATTGTCACTAATCAAACACACCTGTGCAGTCAGGCCCCAGTTTAAGACACCTGTTATTACCAGCTGCATAAACATAGCTCATGCTCCCTTCCACTTAATACCAGCCTCTTACTCAAGGGCAACCACTGTCTTACCTGCTAACAGCATAGATTTCTCTTGCCATATTTTGTACTTTATATTAATAGAAGCGTATAGCTAATGCTCTTTGTGTTTGGTTTCTGTTACTTAGTAGTATGTTTGTGAGATGCATCCATGTTATAGACTGAATGTGTCCTCCCCAGAATTCATATGTTGAAGCCTTAATCCATGATATGACTACATTTGAAAGTAGGGCCTTAGGAGATAATGAAGATTAAATAAGGTCAAAAGGGTAGGGTTCTTTTTCAATCAAATTAGTGTTCCTCTAAAAAGAGAAACCAGAGAGCTTGTGCTCTCTCTGCCATGAGAGGACACAACAGCGAGGCAAGAAGAACACTCTCACCAGGAACTAAATCCTGAGAAAACCTTGATCTCAGACTTTTCGACTTCCAGAAATATGAGAAAAGCAGTTTTTGTTGTTTAAGCCACAGTCTGTAGGCAGCCCAAGCTAAGACAATCAGCATTGTCATGTAAACGTAGATTGTTATTGCTGTAGATTCTTCCATTACGTGAAATGCCACAATTTATTCCCTTGATGGTGCTTTTCAGTAGTAGTTTCCAGATTTTTGTTTATATAGGCATGATTGAAACTGGGTCATGAGCTGTGTACTAGTTCAGCAGAGGATTCTGTTTGTCCATATCCTCACCAAACTTCATATTATCTCACTCACTTTATCCTCATTGGTTGACATTAACAATGTCTTCGTGAAAATTTGCCTTTTCTTGATGACAAATTAAGTTGAGTTTATTTTCATATATTTAGTGACTATTTAGATATCCTCTTTTGTGAAATGCCTATTCAATTACTTGCCAGTTTTGAGTTTCTTACTTATTTTCTCCATAATGACATTTGTTGCTTTTGCAAATATCTTCAGTCACCCTATGGGTTGACTTTTCTCAATGTTGTTTCTTTTGATAGATAGATTTTTTAGTGTTAATATAGTTACAGAGGTAATTTTAAATTGATAATATTGTTTGTGTGATAGTAAAGAAATATTTGCCAAATCCAAGGTATCATATGTATTGCTGTGTTTTCCTCTAACCCGCTTTGCTGTTTTAACTGTCATATTTGCATTTTCCCTTCCTCTTGAATTTATTTTCACTTAAAATGGGAGTAGGGATCAAAGGATGAAGATAATTTTCTTTTTTTTTTTTCCATTTGAATATCCAGTTGACACGGGCAACTAGTTGAAATATAAGTTATTTCTCTTCTGCACTGTGGTGTTGTCGTAATTAGGTGAACATTTATGTGTGGGTAGATTTTGGAAATCTCTATGATATTCTGTTGATGAGTTTTGTATATGCCAGTGCAAAGCAGACACTGCACTTCCTGATTAATGTATTTGTATAATGGGTCTTGGTATCTTGTAGTGTAAGTTGTCTGGCTTTGCACTACTTCAAATCCCCATGGCACTTTTACCCTTGGAGTTTCCAAATTAATTTCAATTTTAATTTTCAGCACCTCCCCATCCTTCACAAATCTATGAACACCCACACACAGACACACGCACATGCACGCACACAGAGCTATGATTTGATTGGGATTGTATTACATAGAGAAATATGTGGTTAACTGTGGCTAAATTTGCAATTTTATTCAGCTTCCCCTTTCCTTCAATTTATTAGTTCATTAATTTTACTCAGTAATAATTTGTATTTACAATATATATGTTTCCATGTGATTCTGGTTTTGGTGTATCATTCACAATCACCATATAATTTTAACTTTTAAATTAATTTTGATCTATGTTTACCTTTTAAAATTTTGTATGTTTCTTTACCTTCCCTCATCTTTTTTGTTTTTAAATTGAAGTATAGTTGCTTTACCCTGCTAAATCAGTTTCTGCTGTACAGCAAAATGAATCAGCCACATATATACATATATCCCCTCTTTTGTGGATTAACTTCCCATTTAGGTCACCACAGAGCACCAAGTAGAGTTCCCTGTGCTATACAGTAGGTTCTCACTAGTTATCTATTTTATACAGAGTAGTATATATATGTGAATCCCAATCTCCCAATTCATTCCACCTCCATTTTCCCCTTTGGTATCCATATGTGTGTTCTCTATGTCTGTGACTCTATTCTTGCTTTGCAAATAAGATACTATATACCATTTTTCTAGATTCCACTTACATGTGTTAATGTATGATATTTGTTTTCCTGTTTCTGACTTACTTTGCTCTGTATGACAGTCTCTAGGTCATCCATGTCTCTGCAAATGATATGATTTGTTCCTTTTTATGGCTGAATATTATTCCATTGTATATATTTACCACATCTTCTTTATGCATTCCTCTGTTGATGGAAATTTAGGTTGCTTCCATGTCCTGGCTATTGTAAATAGTGCTGCAATGAACATTGGGTGCATGTATCTTTTTGAATTATGGTTTTCTCCGGGTATATGCCCAGTAATGGGATTGCTGGGTCATATGCTAGTTCTATTTTTAGTTTTTTAAGGAACCTCCATACTGTTCTCCATTGTGGCTGTATCAATTTACATTCCCACCAACAGTGCAGGAGGGTTCCCTTTTCTCCACACCCTCTCCAGCATTTATTGTTTGTAGATTTTGTGATGATGGCCATTCTGACTGGTGTGAGTTGTTACCTCATTGTAGTTTTGGTTTGCATTTTTTCAATAATTCGTGATGTTGAGCATCTTTTTTTTGTATTTGTTGGCCACCTGTATGTCTTTTTTGGAGAAATGTCTATTTAGATCTTCCACCCATTTTTTGATCAGGTTTTTTTTTTCTTTCTGATATTGAACTATATGAGCTATTTGTATATTTTGGAGATTAATCCTTTGTCATTTGCTTCATTGGCAAATATTTTCCCCCCTTCTGAGGGTTGTATTTTTGTTTTGTTTATCATTTGCTTTGCTGTGTACCTTCCCTCATCTTTGATTCTTGATTTATTCCCTCTCTGCTTCTAATTAGAATATAATTTTAACTCTTCTTGTTTCTCTTTCTTGATTCATAAACTGTAGATTATATGTTTATCATTTCATTGTTTTAGTGCTTCTCTTTAATTTTTTGAAGTTAGAGTGCATTTTCTAATAAAATCTAGAGTTACTCAGCATTGATACCCTTCTTTTGACAAGAGTTTTTAAAAATTTTCTTGAACTCCACATTGAATACTGCTGCAAATTGCTATTCTTTTAGATGGTATTGTATATCTAACACAAAATATGTGAATATTATTATCGTATAGTAAATAGTTAAATAAATTTAAAATAGATTTTGTAAATTTCTATGGCTTTTGTTTTATTCATTCCCAAGCTTTTCTTCTTTCTTCAGTTGACATCATGATGAACTATTTTGCATAATATGTGTTTAAATAGAGATTAGTGAGTGGTAATCTGTTTCAGCTTTGCTATTCAAAAGCTTCTTTATTTGGAACATATTCCTATGTCACTTTATTTTGCCTGATTTGTTGTTTTTATTTCTGTGTATTTGGAGGTTTGTTTTTGATTCCTGACCTTGAAGAAGTGGCTTTTTGTAGAAGATATCAAATGCATCCCAACTGTGCACTCCCCTTTTGTCACCAGAGCTATGTGCTCTAGCTCTACACCCTCTGTGGGCTGCATGGGTCCTTCTCTTGTGGCAGTCTGAGTACTGTGGGTGGTCTGGTATGTGTGGTGGGCACCCAGTCTTTTTGGCTGCCTTGTGCTGAGGCTGCTGGCTGCTGTTGCACATGGCCAGGTCATGAGGTGACTCGCTGCAGAGCCCTGAGGGTCCCAGGTCTATTGCTGGTCCACTGGTGGGCAGAGCTATGTCCTGGGATGAATAGTTGCAAGGCTGGATTTCCTGGATCTAGTGTCAGCCTGCTGGTGTGTAAGGCCTGTTCCTGACATGGCTGTCTATGCAGTCTCTGGGGCCCAAAGCTGGCTTTGGTCCACTGTTGAGTGGGGCTGGATCCTGGGGCAGCTGACTGAGGGGTCCAAGGTGTCTTGAAGCTGGTGTTGACTTCCTGGTGTGTGGGGTTGGGGAATAGGAGGGGTTCCAGAAGAGATGTTGACTTTCTGATGGGTAGGGCCAGAGCTCATGGGGCCCCTGGGCTAGTGTTGGCCTGAAAGTAAGTAGACTATGTGCTGATATGGCAGGCTGCAGTGCTGTGGTGGTCCTGGGATTGATGTCTACCTACTGGTGGGTGGAGCTGTGACTCAGGTGATCCCAGGGCTGGTGCATGCCCACTGGTGATGAAACTAGGTCCTGTCACTAGTGCTGGTCCACTGGTGGGTGTAGCCAGTTCCTGTGGTCTCTGGCTGCAGGGCGTAGGGGGACCCAGAGAAAGTGTTGGCCCTTTGGTGGGTGGACCAGGGCCCATGGAGCTTTGGGCCTTATGCTTGCCAACTGGTGGGCAGAGCTGGGTCACAGGGTCTCTGGTGCAGTGCCCTGGAAGTTCTGGAGCTAGTTCCCATGCACTGGTATATAGGGACATGTCCTAGGCCCTGTGAGGGACAGACTAGTTCTTGTGGCCACTGTGGGCTCAGTGAATTTTAAGGCAGTTGGCCTGATGGTGAGTGGGACTGTTTCCCCATCCAGCTAGTTGTTTGGCCTGAGGTATCCCAGTAATGGTTGTGACAGTTTGGTGTGTAGGACCGCATTCCAGCACTAATAAGCTAGGGGGAGAATTCCACTTGCCAGCACTAGTGTCCTCTTAAGAGAAAAAGCTACAAAATATGGCTGCCACCAATGTCTGTGTCCTCAGGGTGAGCTCTAGTTGCCTCTTGCCTCACTGGGTGGCTCCCCCAAATCAGCACGTGGGTCTGACCCAGGCTTTTTTCAAATTACTACTTCTGTCTTTGGTCCTGGGGCATGTGGAATTTTGTATGTGTCCTTTAAGAGTTTCTTTTTCCCACAGCCCTCTGTATCTCCCCAAAACAATCCCTGCTAACTTTCATAGCCAAATGTTCTGGGGGGACTATCTTCCTAGTACAGGACCCCTGGGCTAGGGAGCCTGATATGGGGCTCATACCCCTTGTTCCTTGGAGAGAACTTCTGCAATTTTAATTATCTTATTGTTTGCAGGTTGTCCACCCAGGTATATGATACTTGACTATACTAAATCTCTGCCCATCCTACCTGCTTCATTGTGGTTCATTCTTTATAACTTTAGATGCAGAAGATCTTTTCTAGTCCTCTGGTCTTTCTCATCAATATTTTCTCTGTAAATAGTTGTAATTTTGTTATGCGCATGGGAGGAAGTGAGCTAAAGGTCTTCCTACTCCACCATCTTGGCCACTCTCAATTGCTACTTGTTCATACGTGAATATTTGTAGACAGTTCTCCTTGAGTCTCTTATGATTTTGTGTGTATGCAAAGGGACAAACAGTTTTTTAACATAAAATCTGTCAAAGGTATTTATGTGGGAAACAGCCTTGGGAAGTAGAATCTCCCACCAGAGCAGAGGGCAAGTTTGTGTATTGTCCAATAAAATCAATATAATATCTGCTTCTGGGATAAAGGGCAGTTGTATTTGCTTGCAGCTTTTATAAAAGGTTGGGATTTCCTAAGCTTAGAATCCCTCTTCTGTAATGCAACCCATTGTGTGTTCTGGGTTCTCTTGGCTCTTACTGCATTGCCTGTGGGAGCTGAGGCTTGTGGAATCTGTGAGAATGACTGTACCATGGTACCCTAGCAACCTTGCACATTTCTATGTAGACCACATAGGCAAGACTTGACTGCAACTTATCTATGTCTTCGCAGAATGCCCTGTGATCCTCCTGGAACATGAGATCATTTAATGTTTGTGAAGAGTTGTTACAAGGTCGTTTTCTACTTACTTCCCATTTCCCCTGGGATACTGTCATGACACATTTTTTCTTAGCCCTCTAGTTTCTGATGAGCTATAAGGCTGTCTGCCTTGCCTCCTCAGGGTACTGCTGTAGGCTCTGAGACTGCTTAGCTACAGCATGACATCAGCTCCTCTGCAAAAGGGTCTCCCAACGCTCATGTTGTATAGTCATGTCATCTGTTCCCTTTTGTTTCAGTGCTATCCTAAGGATCAGATGATGTAGAAGCAGGCACCTTTACTTCTCTTTCTTTTTGCTAACTATGTATGTAATGAACAGTCATAATCTAAAAAGGGCTTTCCCTTTAATTACTGGCCAAGTTTTTCAGCCTTGCATTGGTAAGGAATCAGTACAAGAAAATGATACTCTGGCTACTGCTACTTCTGTGAATAATAACTGTCCTTTTTCTTTGATTCAGAAGAATTGTGTCTTCTACCTGCATCCAATTAGCTGTGACAGGTACATTTGTTAGCTTGCAAATAATGTAACACATCAAAATTTTCAGAGCTCTTGACGATGATCTTGGCTAGAGTTGTGTCACATATATAACCCCAGCTGGATGATGGCTGGGAAGACATGATGTATATATAGCTTGAGTTCCCACCCAACAACATCTAACATATAGAGCTGACTCCTAAAAACATAACCGAAGAGATCCATATAAAGGCCTAATTTTAACAAGTTGCATGCTTAAGACATAGAGTAAAATTCATGTCATCATAGTCTCCTTAGCCAACCTACTACTATAGTTTACTTATCTCCTTGCTTGACATCTTTTTCTTTTTTTTAAATAAAGAAACCCTTCTTAAACTACATAAATAGTTGACTGTTTTCAATGAACAGAATCTAGAGGGGATCAGGAAATATGTTTCAGAGCATTTAAAAACACTTTGGGTTCTTTCCTCTATACTTAGGAAGTCATTATCTGTTGAAGTCGGGAGCACTTAAACTGTTTTGAGATTTTAAAATACAGACGTTAAAAAAAGTTATTAGTTTAAAAAATGATCCTTTTAGGACTTGAATGTTCTTGAGTGCTAATTATAACTTTTAATGATTGTAAAGTGCCCTGGGAGACTTTAATGAAGATTGCAAGACTACATTTCTACTATAAATTTTCCTTTCCCTTACACAGAATAAGGATAAAGAAAATGTGTTTGAGCACCCAAAGGACAGAGCTAATTGTATAAAGCTCACTAAATGTTAACAGTTTCGTAGTGACCCAGGAGTCATGTAAGGGAATTACAGACACATGTTCTGAGAAATCTTTGGCAGAATTAGTTCTTTGGAGTTCAAAAAAATGGGCTGAGAAAAATTTAAACAATGATATTTCTTGCTTAGCCTGTAATAGATGTTACTTAAGTCAAAAGTACTGGGGAAAGACACTATAATTTGCAATTCTATTAGGGCAACTTCCTGCTCCTTTCTAACTGACTTGCTGAAAACTGTGAGGCTTGTCAATAATATACTTCTGAATTAAAATTGTTCACAAAATCTCAAAAGCCAGGGCCATTGGCACTATAAGTTATAAGTTATAGAATTAGTAGTCAAAGTACTGTTCCCTGGAAACATTATTTCTGGACTTAAAATACTTTATCTGAATTGCTTCATATAATGGTTCATTTGTACTCAATAATTTAACATTTCTTTCTCCAATTCTTTTCTCCCTTGTGGTTGCTGCAGTTCAAAAGGCTAAGTGGTGCCATTTCTCTTAATTCTTGTCGGATGTGAGCATCATGTTACAGATAGAAGAATAAAGTGTTCTTCCCTTTGGAACTAAAACAAGGCCCTTTACAAGATAAGTTCTCTCTTCTACAGAATTAAATGGCTTATAAAATTAGGTAATTTATCTCAAAAAACTGATCACTTCAAATAAGTAATGTTTATTTCCTACTTTATTTCACCATTGATACTTACAATTATAGATGGGGTTTTGATTTTTTGAAATATCCTTAGGATATCACAAAAAAGTCACTATGGATTCTTTTTTATTTTTTAATTTTAAATCTTTAAAGTTATACTGGCATTTTTGGAGGAAAGAATACAATTTATGGATGTGTCAAATGGGCATAATGACAAATATCTTCCATATTCAAATATTAATCCATCTGTGAATCTTCATAGAGATTAAAGTCCAGACTGAACATGACCACTAAATCTCTTTTAAAAAATGTGATTTTATCACTAACAAGGGTTCTTGGCCTTGTTCTTGTAAGAGTTTTTAGACATTTTGTCAATTTTCCAAATGAAACCAACAATTAGAACACGTAAAGTAACAATACAGTAATTGCTATAATTTAATGACCTAATTGCCAGGAACTTTTCTAAAGCCCATCCCATATTCCTGGGCATATATCCAGAGAAAACTATAATTCAAAAGACACATGCACCCCAATGTTCATAGCAGCAATATTTACAGTAGCCAAGACATGGAAGCAGCCTAAATGTCCATTGATGGATGATGACTGGATAAAGAACATGTGGTATACGCAATAGAATACTACAGAGCCATAAAAAAGAATGAAATAATTCCATTTGCAAAGATGGATGGACCTAGAGATTATAATACTAAGTGAAGTAAGTCAGACAGAAAGACAAATACCATATGATTTTATCACTTATATGTGGAATCTAAAATATGACACAAAGGTACTTAATTACAAAACAAGACTCACAGACATAGAAAACAAACTTATGGTTACCAAAGGGGAAAGGAAATAGGGTAAATTAGGAATTTGAGATTAGCAGATACAAATTTCTATATACAAAATAGATAAACAGCAAGGACCCACGGTATAGCACAGGGAACTGTATTCAATATCCTGTAAAAAAAAAAAAAACATAATGGAAAAGAATATGAAAAAGAATAGGTGTATATATGTATAACTGAATTACTTTGCTGCACACAAGAAACTAACACAACATTGTAAATCAACTATACTTCAATGTAAAAAAAAAGACTCTAATAGGTGGACTAGATTTATGAATTGATAGTTATATGTAGATTGCACATTTCATCTTCTATACTTTCCACATTAATGGTGAAGTATGAAAATTGAGATTTTCTATACTTCAAACAATTCATTTGATAGAATTAATTTCAAAAACCTCTAAAATAATGTCTGGGAGCTCTTTATGGACCCCATGGGATAACTTTATCACTGAGTGTGTGGCCTATGATGGACAGGTTTTCCATAAAAAATTAATCATTCCAATGTCATGAAAACCAGGAATAAGGCATAATGATAGTTGTAACTGCTCTATTTCTTTTTCATTTTTTTCTTTTTCTTTTGGTTTTTTGAGAATAAGTGTGGAGAAATTGTGACTATTGACTAGGGATGACTGTTGACATCCTATTATTAGGCTGATATGTAGACAGATGACTGTGTCTTGAAAAGGTAGGCTTGAGAAATTGTGAACAAAGTTAAAAATTATTTCAACTAAATGTAATTGGTTCAAATTATTCTGTAATATATATTTATAAACAATATTTACCCAGAATAAGAAAACTATTTTATTCTTTCACTCCTCTTGAAATTCTGACATGATGATTTTATACCTTGCTTTAGTTAAACCTAAATTTTGTTTTCAAAGTTCTTCAAGCTAAGTATATTGACAAACCAATCAGCTTTTAGAAAGTTCTATGGATAACTGTAGAATACAAGACTAAGAAACAAATCTACAAAATATAATTCTTATAATGGAAACTTTTGTTTTCTGAAAGTTTCTGTGCCTTACCTACTGTATCATATTTGATGATAAAGAACACCTAGGATTTCTAGCAAAGAACGTAAAAGGTATACTTCCTTTTTCATTATATAAAAGTCGTTCCTATAATTTTCCTTCTTTCCTATAGTTTTATTCATTTACCTTCCTACCAGTTCCACAGTTTTTTTTTTCTTCATTTGCATGTTTACTTGTTGGGTTTTTGCTCTATGTGTTTGTGTTATTGTTTTTATGTTTCCTCTCATTAACTTTATTCCACCTAAGTGTGCTACAAAGTCAAGACTAATTTTCTAGATTCCATCCTAGAAAGTTGACAACATCCTTGTAGTCCTTTGTGGGGTTTTTTGGTTTTACACATTCATCAGAAAAGAGTGTTTACATATACACACTACTATATGTAAAATAGATAACCAACAAGCACCTACTGGATAGCACAGGGAACTCTACTCAATATCTTGTAACCAATAATGGAAGATAATGTAAAAAAAAAAAAAACACACACATGTACATGTGCACGCGCACACGCACACACGAGGGGGAGTCAAAAATTATCTGCACTCCAGTTATATTAAAACTTCTGTTGGCTGCAGTGTCTTATTAGTGCTTTCCGTTCAAGGCTACTGTGTCCCCAGTCATAGGTGTGAACGTGTTACATCAGTTGATTTGTAACTAAGGTGCGAGCAGAAATGCATGCCCCACTTGTGATTTGCACGAAAGAAAAGCAGCGTGCAGTGATTTGTTTTTTTGTGGTCTGAGGGTGTGCACATCTGCACACTTGTGCCCACACTGTAGACACTCTGCAAAAACTTTGTTTTGAGGTGTTAAAGCATCCTCCCTATAGTCCTAATCTTGCTCCACTGGACTTTCACCTGTTTGGTTCCCTGAAAGCAGCCCTATGAGGATGAAGAGTCACTTCTGATGATGTGAAGATAGCGGTGCCTTCATGGCTAGCAGCTCAGACTAAAACATTTTTTAATAAGGGAGTACGAAAGCTTGTTGACGGATGGACAAACTGTATTGAAAAGCAAGGAGATTATGTCAAAAAATGATGTACTTGTCTTTTCTAAAAGTTAATTAAAATAAATTCTACAGCCAGAGTGCGGATAATTTTTGACTCACTCTCGTGTACATATATATGTATACGAATATATATATATTCAGTGTACAACTGAATCACTTTGCTATATCTGAAACTAACACAACATTGTAAATCAACTATATTTCAATAAAAATTTAAAAAAAAGAAAATAATTTACAAATACCTTTTTCTTTATAATATTCACCATGTATCAGAGCATGACCTGATGCATTTCTAATTTTAAAGACTCCCTGAGACTTCCCTGGCAGTGCAGGGGTGCAGGTTTGATCCCTGGTTGGGGAAATAAGATCCCACATACCGCACCGTGCAGCCAAATTAAACAAAACAAAACAAAACAAAACAAATAAAGACTCCCTTCTCCTCAGGAGTAGAATGAAATAAACAAAAGGAGGAATATAGAAACCCAGCCCTGTCACACTCAAATGATTAGAAGGAAACCCTCCTCTCTTTGTACTCAGAATCTAAAGGTAGAGAAAAAGAACTTGACATTAAAAATGTTAATCTGCATAAATTTTTTTTTTTCTGGAATGGGCTGGGCTTGATAGGCTAAAAATAAAATGTGGCAATATTTCATCATTTTCAATTGTGCTTTCTCTGATTTTACTGTCCCTACTCGTAAATATATATCAGGAGGTATTTAGGTAATTAGAAAAAGGTTTTGTTTACTTATTAAAATATCCAGTTGAGTCTAAAATGTATTTTCTAAAAACTCAATCTCACATACCAGGCCAATAATTTCCCCTTTCCTCAACTCAGTTCTTTCCTTTGGTTCAGGAATCGTCAGTGGCAAAGGAAGCATGGTCCACTCGGCAATATTCCCTTTCCACCCCTCTTCCCTACTTATTCTAGGGTCATGGCTGTGAGAGGACAGAAGGAAAGGTGCTAAGGTTATTTTATTTGCCTGTTTCAATTATCTCTTTGGATGATATTTTCTGACCACGTGCCTGCGGTTGTTGCAGACACTCAACACTGCATTTATGTTTACTTTTCAACCGTCTACATTGACATACTGCCCTGTTGTCTGACTTGGGACATGACCTCCTGCATTGTGGTCTGTGACAGCACCCTCCCTCTCACTTTATGTTCTGTGGTCTGCCACACAGAACTTCTTACTTCTGAAGTTCCTCCATACTGGTAACCCCACCTAGGTTGGGTCCCTTCACAATGACTCAAGCCTCCATTTCCATGGAGCTCACTTGGTCCACAGGATGCTACACATCCTAGTTCTGCTAAATGGTGACAGTGCAGTTTTCCAAACGATAATTAATCCCTTTGTCCTGTGTTTGCAAACTGTTGCAGCTTGCATTTAGTCTTTATTTTTCACTTGATAAGCAGAACCAGAATCTATGCTTACACAATTCCCAGTTTCCAGGGTACAAGTATCCCTCTTCACTCAAACGTCTCTCACTGTATGTGGTAGGCTGACTATTGACCCCTCCCCCACCAAAAGATATCTATGCATCAATTTTTAGACCTTGGAAATGTGTTACATTATGTGGCAGAAAGGACTTTGCATATATGATTATATCAAGTGTCTTGAAATGGATAGATTATCCTGAATTTTCCAGGTAGGCCCAGTAAAATCTCCAAGGTCCACATAACAGGGAAGCAGAAGGGTAGAGAAGGAGATGAGACACAGGAAGCAGTGGTTGGAGTGATGTGGACAAGGAATGCAGCAGCCTGTAAAAATAAAAAAAGGCAAAGAGATTTTCCCCTAGAGCCTGCAGAAGGAATGCAGCTCTAGCGATACCTTGATTTTAACCCTATAAGACCCATTTCAGATTTCTGACTTCCAGGACTAAACAATAGTAAATTTGTGTAGCTTTAAGCCACTAAGTTTTAATTTGTTGCAGCAACAATCAAAAACAAATACACTAAACTATATTCAAGAAGCTATATGAAGATGGTTCTATAATTTCCTGGCTTTCCTTCTTGAAAACAATTATATATATATTTTGGGGAGTAGAGGAGAAAAGTCAAACACTCATAAAATTTATCAATGAATCTTCTGAATTTCTGGTCTTCTCTTAAAGAGTTTGATGGAGTAATAAAGATGAAGGTTCCAATGTCATCTGTTCTATCCCTTGGTGATTCTGGCGTAGATGTGTATTGCACTTCTCAGTAATCTTAGGATATGTGTAAATCAGATTCCCAGCAGCAAATAAATGACACATCCAATATTTTTTGTAAAGAGTTTAATTATAGGACAACTGACAAAGGTGTAGAGAGAGTGCAGAAAGTCATAAAGGATGGTGCAGTACCCTAAGTCTCTGACAACTTTAAGAAACAAGGAGGAAGAATTTATCAGAAACTAGAGAAGAAAGTTAATGGAGAAGCTGACTTGACAGGGGATGTGACCTTCCCTTGAAGTTGCAGTCACACCGAAGTGACCCATACGCCTCCCTCTCTTATACTTTCCATATCTGCCAGTGTCCCCCCTTGGCTAAAACTGAACAGGAGCCAGAGGGCAAAACAATCCAATGTGTTTCATGTAGGGTAGAGAAGAGAATGGAGAAAGTTGGAGAGCATATCTTGATAAGGAAATGAGAGACATCTCACACAGACATCATGTTAAAAACATGTTTTCCAAGCTTTAGACCTTCATCCCAAATTCTGGAGAATAGGAAAAACACGGTTCCTCAACATGTAACAAATAATTACACGAATGGGAAATGTAATTGTAAAAATATAAATGAGTCACTAAGGAAACATGGAGGGGAATCAAACTCCATTTGAAGACTAAGGGTAGGTCTTTTAAGATTAAAAAACATTTGTCATTTGCAGTAATTATTAAGGATACACAATTGTACTTCAAATGGGCCATAAGAAGGTGATCATTTTGTAGAAGAAAGTTTCTATTAGACATCATGACTAAAGCAGAAAACTAAAGAGAAGATACCTTGAATTTTTATTTCATTCCTGATATTTCTGGCTCTAAATAAAATTGTATTTTTTTATCCTTCTAAAGAGAAGAATCTGACTCCACTTTTGATACTTGAATGCTGACCACTTTTAGGCCTCACTCTTCCCCCTTCCTCTCTTGTCCCACATGGGACAAGCAAATGACACCTGCTAGCTTCCTCCCTTAGCCCTGGGGAGAAAATTCAAACCATGGAAAATGCAGCCCACAAAACCTGCAGCCTGGTCCCCCTAACCATCCATAAGACAAACCAAAGCCCCTCACTCAAGCCATTTCTGGCAGGCTTAAATGACTATTCTCTTCTCTTGAAAAAATCTTAATATGTAAGAAATCTCTTTCATAGCTTGTTAGTCTATGTATGGTGTCATCATGTGTACACTCACATTAATTATGGATGGACTAGAACTTACTCTTGTGCTCTGGGGACAACCTGTGAAACACAATAGTATAGAGAAGAATTGACTTAAAACCTTATCTTTAAAAAGATAAGTGATATATTTTAATTAAATATATGCCTTAATTAAAGATCACTAAGTAATAATTGGTCCTTTATTCATCTGTAAGATATGCAAGAGACTTAAACACATTCTTCAACCATTGTACTGAGAATCAAAATTGTAATTCCATTTATTCATTCCATGTTTCCAAATACCAAATGGTAATCAGCCTTCTATATCTGGGATCTTGCCCTCACACCAGACTATACCATCCACTTCCTCCCCAGCCCTTACTTGTTGTGATTTGGTGTCAGAAATACTGTCTTTTTATCTTGTTTACAGTGGTGTGGTTAATAATTTAATTTTCTTTGCCAAGGGTACCTAAACTCCCTGTGCTAATTGCTCACTTGTTTTATGATAAGGTCAGGTGCATTATAAAAGTGAACTTGATTCCTCAGTGATATGCTGATATATGGGTAAAGAGTCAAGGAATGGATTAGAATTTTGTATGTGTGTAGACCTCTCTCTAAAACTAACATGACCCCAGCTATTTTGACAGCTACAAACTCAATCACAATATTTTTATGAGTGGGAACAATCCTGGGCTATCTGCTTCCAACACTGACTTCTTTCCCTACCTCTAACCCTTACCATACCAGGTTCTCCTTCCGTTATCTTTTATGTGAGCTTATGTTAACTTCTGTTGCTACAGTGTTTACATTCTAGCAGTCTGAACGTTTGAGGGAAAATGATGCTTTGAAACTCTTGTACTAGCACCATTGTAAAATGATCACCTCAATTACTAAATTGCTTTTCAGGCCCATGAAAGTCATTTACTCATTTGTTCTTTTTTTTTTTCCATTTTTTCTCTGTGTTCTCATTTTTAACATAGGAACCTTACTTTACCTAATATGTCAGCAGAGTGTTGCTTAGTTTCACTGGTCAATATTGTTGTAGTGCTTTGAACCCTTTAAAGATTTTTTTTTTTTGGTGTATAACACGATTTAATATTTGTACATATTGCAAAATGATCATCACAATATTTCTAGTTACCATGCATCACCACACATAATTACAATTTTTTCTTATGATAAAAAGAACTTTTAAGATTTACTCTTAGCAGCTTTCAAATATACAATACAGTATTATTAACTATAGTCACCAGGCTTCACATGATATTCCCAGGACTTACATTTTGCAATATAATCTATTTTTGTGCTTCTAAAGCAAACAAGGCTTTGTAGTTTTTGACTACCTTCACCCATCCTGCCCACTCCCCACCTCCACCAATCTATATGCTATATTTGTGAGTTCATTTTTTGGGTTTCTTTTAGATTCCACATGCAAGTGATACCACACAGTATTTGTCTTTCTTACTTTACTTAGCATAATATCCTCAAGGTGTGACCATGTTGTTACAAATAGCAGGATTTCCTTCTTCCTCATGCCCGAATAATATTCCATTGTATAAATATAGCACATATTCTTTATCCATTCACACATTCATGGATACTAAGTTTCTTGAATTGCAGGTATTTTTATTAAATTTGGAATAATTTTTTTTAACATTTTTCATGCAATCTGGGACAATTTCAGCCATTAGTTCTTCAATTCTTATTGATGGTCCCCTTTCCGTCCTCTCTCCTCTCCTGTAGGACTCCGCTTACATTGTCACACAGCTATGGAGCTCTGTGGGTTTTTTTTTTTTCTGTGTTTGTTTTTTGCCTTTTTTCTCTGTGTTGCATTTTGAATAGTTTCTATTGCCATATCTTCAAATTTGCTAATCTTTTCTTAAAACATGTCTACGCTTTTTAAATTCCATCCAGTGTATTTTTCATCTCTAGCAGTTTTATTTGGGTCTTTTAAAAATATCTCTTTCATGTCTCTTCCTAACATCTCATGTTTTCCTCTACCTTCTAGAATATATGGAGTATATCATGATAGCTGTTTTAACATCCTTATCCACTAATTCTGTAATTCATTTCATTTGACTTGTTTTTATTAAATGTTTTTTCTTCTCATTATAGATCATAGTTTCCTTCTTCTTTGGCATAATTTTCTTCTTTGCTTGCCTGTAAATTTGCTGTTAGATGTCAGACATTATGAATTTAATTTTGTGCATACCAGATATATCTTTATATTCCTTTAAGTAATCTTTATTTTTAACTTTTTATTTTTTACAATAAACTGCATATATTTAGAGTGTACAATTTGGTATTCCAGTCTCCCAATTTGTTCCCCCCCAACCCTCCCCGCTTTCCCCACTTGGTGTCCATATGTTTGTTCTCTACATTTGTATCTCTATTTCTGCCTTGCAAACTGGTGGATTTGTACCATTTTTCTATAGTCCACATATATGTGTTAATATACTATACTTGTTTTTCTCTTTCTGACTCACTTCACTCTGTATGACAGTCTCTAGGTCCATCCATGTCTCTACAAATATCCCAGTTTCATTGCTTTTTATAGCTGAGTAATATTCCATTGTATGTATGTACCACATCTTCTTTATCCATTCATCTGTTGATGGACATTTAGGTTGCTTCCATGTCCTGGCTATTGTAAATAGTGCTGCAATGAACATTGGAGTGCATGTGTCTTTTTGAATTATGGTGTCCTCTGGGTATATGGCCAGTAGTGGGATTGCTGGGTCATATGGTAACTCTATTTTTAGTTTTGCAAGGAACCTCCATATTGTTTTCCATAGTGGCTGTATCAATTTACATTCTCACCAGCAATGCAAGAGCGTTACTTTTTCTTCACACCCTCTCCAGCATTTACTGTTTGTAGATTTTTTGATGATGCCATTGTAACTGGTGTGAGGTGATACCTCACTGTAGTTTTGATTTGCATTTCTCTAATTATTAGGGATGTTGAGCAGCTTTTCATGTGCCTCTTGGCCATCTGTATGTTTTCTTTTGGAGAAATGCCCATTTAGGTCTTCCACCCATTTTTTTATTGGGTTGTTTATTTTTTTGACATTGAGCTGGATGAACTGTTTATATATTTTGGAGATTAATCCTTTGTTTGTTGATTCATTTGCAAATATTTTTTCCCATTCTGAGGGTTGTCTTTTCATCTTGCTTATAGTTTCCTTTGCTGTGCAGAAGCTTTGAAGTTTCATTAGATCCCACTTATTTATTTTTGTTTTTATTTCCATTATTCTAGGGGGTGGATCAAAAAAGATCTTGCTGTCATTTATGTTGAAGGGTGTTCTTCCTATGTTTTCCTCTGGGAGTTTCACAGTGCCTGGCCTTACATTTAGGTCTTTTATCCATTTGGAGTTTATTTTTGTGTATGGTGTTAGGAAGTGTTCTAATTTCATTCTTTTACATGTAGCTGTCCAGTTTTCCCAGCACCATGTATTGAAGAGGCTGCCTTTTCTCCATTGTATATCCTTGCCTCCTTTGTCATAGATTAGTTGACTGTAGTTTATCTCTGGGCTTTCTATCCTGTTCCATTGATCTATATTTCTGTTTTTGTGCCAGTACCATAGTGTCTTGATCACTGTAGCCTTGTAGTATAGCCTGAAGTCAGGAAGCCTGATTCCCCCAACTCCGTCTTTCCTTCTCAAGATTGCTTTGGCTATTCAGGGTCTTTTGCGTTTCCATACAAATCGTAAAATTTCTTGTTCTAGTTCTGTGAAAAATGCCATTGGTAATTTGATTGGGATTGCATTGAATCTGTAAATTGCTTTGGGTAGTATAGTCATTTTCACAATGTTGATTCTTCCAATCCAAGAACATGGTATGTCCCTCCACCTGTTTGTGTCGTCTTTGATTTCTTTCATTAGTGTCTTATAGTTTTCTGAGTAGAGGTCTTTTACCTCCTTGGTTAGGTTTATTCCTAGGTATTTGATTCTTTTTGTTGCAATGGTGAATGGGATTGTTTCCTTAATGTCTCTTTCTGATCTTTCATTGTTGGTGTATAGAAATGCAAGAGATTCCTGTGTGTTAATTTTGTATCCTGCAACTTTACCCAATTCATTGATTAGCTTGAGTAGTTTTCTGGTGGCATCTTTAGGATTTTCTACGTATAGTATCATGTCATCTGCAAACAGTGACAATTTTACTTCTTCTTCTCTAATTTGGATTCCTTTGATTTCTTTTCCTTCTCTGATTGCTGGGGCAAGGGCTTCCAGAACTATGTTGAATAGTCATGGCGAGAGTGGACATCCTTGTCTTGTTCCTGAACTCAGAGGGAATGCTTCCAGTTTTTCACCATTGAGAATGATGTTTGCTGTGGGTTTGTCATATACGGCCTTTATTATGTTGAGGTAGGTTCCCTCTATGCCCACCTTCTGGAGAGTTTTTATCATAAATGAGTGTTGAATTTTGTCAAAAGCTTTTTCTGCATCTATTGAGATGATCATGTGGTTTTTATCCTTCAGTTTGTTAATGTGGTGTATCACATTGATTGATTTGTGTATATTGAAGAATCCTTGCGTTCCAGGGATAAACCCCACTTGATCATGGTGGATGAGCCTTTTAATGTGTTGTTGGATTCTGTTGGCTAGTATTTTGTTGAGGATTTTTGAATCTAAATTCATCAGTGATATTGGTCTGTAGTTTTCTTTTTTTGTACTTTTTATGGTTTTGGTATCAGGGTGATGGTGGCTTCATAAAAAGTGTTTGGGAGTGTTCCTTCCTCTGCAATGTCCTGGAAGAGTTTGAGAAGGATGAGTGTTAGCTCTTCTCTAAATGTTTGATAAAATTCACCTGTGAATCCATCTGGCCCTGGACTTTTGTTTGTTGGGAGATTTTAAATCACATTTTCAATTTCATTACTCATGATTGGTCTGTTCATATTTTCTATTTCTTCCTGATTCAGTCTTGGAAGGTTATTTATACTTTTCTAAGAATCTGTCCATTTCATCCAGGTTGTCCATTTTATTGGCATATAGTTGCTTGTAGTAATCTCTTATGGTGCTTTTTATTTCTGACAAGTCCGTTGTAACTTCTCCTGTTTCATTTCTAATTTTATTGATTTGAGTCGTCTCCCTGTTTTTGTTGATGAGTCTTCCTAGAGGTTTATCAATTTTATTTATCTTCTCAAAGAACTAGCTTTTAGTTTTATTGATTTTTGCTATTGTTTTCTTTGTCTCTATTTCATTTATTTCTGCTCTGATCTTTATGATTTCTCTCCATCTACTCACTTTGGGTTTTGTTTGCTCTTCTTTCTCTAGTTTCTTTAGCTGTAAGGTTAGATTGTTTATTTGGGATTTTTCTTGTTGCTTGAGGTAGGATTGTATTGCTATAAACTTCCCTCTTAGAAATGCCTTTGCTGCATCCCATAGGTTTTGGATCGCTGTGTTTTCATTGTCATTTGTCTCTAGGTATTTTTTAATTTCCTCTTTGATTTCTTCAGTGATCTGTTGGTTATTTGGTAGTGTATTGTTTAGCCTCCATGTGTTTGTGCTTTTTACAGTTTTTTTCCTGTAACTGATTTCTAATCTCATAGCATTGTGGTCAGAAAAGATGCTTGATACAATTTCAATTTTATTGAATTAACCAGGGCTTGATTTGTGACCCAAAATGTGATCTATCCTGGAGAATGTTCCATGTGCACTTGAGAAGAATGTGTAATCTGCTGTTTTTGGATGTAATGTCCTATAGATATCTATTAAATCCAGCTGATTTATTGTGTCATTTAAAGCTTGTGTTTCCTTATTAATTTTATGTCTGGATGATCTGTCCATTGGTGTAAGTGGGGTGTTAAAGTCCCCCACTATGATTGTGTTACTGTTGATTTCCTCTTTCATAATTGTTAGCATTTGCCTTATGTATTGAGGTGCTCCTATATTGGGTGCATATATATTTATAATTGTTATCTCTTCTTCTTGGATTGATCCCTCAATCTTTATGTAGTGTCCTTTCTTGTCTCTTGTAACATTTTTTATTTTAAAGTCTATTTTATCTGATATGACTATTGCTACTCCAGCTTTCTTTTGATTTCCATTTGCATGGAATATCTTTTTCCATCCCCTCACTTTCTGTCTGTATGTGTCCCTAGGTCTGAAGTGGGTCTCTTGTAGACAGCATATATATGAGTCTTGTTTTTGTATCCATTCAGCCAGTCTGTGTCTTTTGGTTGATGCATTTAGTCCATTTACATTCAAGGTAATTATTGATATGTATGTTCCTATTACCATTTTCTTAATTGTTTTGTTTTTGTTTTTCTAGGTCCTTTTCTTCTCTTATGTTTCCCACTTAGAGAAGTTCCTGTAGCATTTGTTGCAAGGCTGGTTTGGTGGTGCTGAATTCTCTTAGCTGTTGCTTGTCTGGAAAGCTTTTGATTTCTCTGTCAAATCTGAATGAGATCCTTGCTGGGTAGAGTAGTCTTGGTTGTAGGTTCTTCCCTGTCATCACTTTAAATATATCATGCCACTCCCTTCTGGCTTGTAGAGTTTCTGCTGAGAAATCAGCTGTTAACCTGATGGGAGTTCCCTTGTATGTTATTTGTCATTTTTCCCTTGTTGCTTTTAATAACTTTTCTCTGTCTTTAATTTTTGTCAATTTGATTACTGTATGTCTTGGCATGTTTCTCCTTGGGTTTATCCTGCCTGGGACTCTCTGCACTTCCTGGACTTGGGTAGATATTTCCTTTCCCATGTTAGGGAAGTTTTCAACTTTAATCTTTTCCCGTATTTTCTCAGGTCCTTTCTCTCTCTCTTCTCCTTCTGGGACCCCTATAATGCGAATGTTGGTGCATTTAACATTGTCCCAGAGGTCTCTTAGGCTGTCTTTAGTTCTTTTCATTCTTTTTTCTTTATTCTTTTCTGCATCCGTGATTATCACCATTCTGTCTTTCAGGTCACTTATTCGCCCTTCTGCCTCAGTTAATCTGCTATTACTTCCTTCTAGTGTATTTTTCATTTCAGTTATTGTGTTGCATATCTCTGTTTGTTTGTTCTTTAATTCTTCTAGGTCTTTGGTAAACTTTTCTTGCAACTTTTCAATCTTTACATCCAATCTTTTTTCAAAGTCCTGGATCATCTTCACCATCATTATTCTGAATTCTTTTTCTGGAAGAGTGCCTATCTCCTCTTCATTTAGTTGTTTTTCTGGTGTTTTGTCTTGTCCCTTCATCTGGTACAAAGTCTTTTGCCTTTTCATTTTCTCTGTCTTTCTGTGGCTGTGATTTTCAGTTCCACAAGATGAAATACTGCTGATACTGCTTGATTCTGCTGTCTGCCCTCTTGTGGAGGAAGCTGTCTAGGAGGTTTGTGGGTGCTTCCTGATGGGAGGGACTGATGGTGGGTTGGGCTGGGTGGGTGGAACTCAGTGACTCTTTAATCTGCTTGTCTGCCAATGGGTGGGGCTGTGTTCCCACCCTGGTGGTCGTTTCGCCTGGGGTGACCCAGCCCTGGAGCTTCCAGGCTCTTTGGTGGAGCTAATGGTGGACTCTGGAAGGGCTCACACCAATGAGGACTTCTCAGAACCCCTGCTGCCAGTGCCCCTGTCTCCTCAGCCACAGCTGCCCCCCTGCCTCTGCAGACAACCATCCAACACCAGCAGGTAGGTCTGGTTCAGTCTCCTATGAGGTCACTGCTCCTTCCCCCTGGATCCTGGTGAGCACACTTTTCTGTGTGCCCTCCAAGAGTGGAGTCTCCATTTCTCCCAGTCCTGTGGAGGTCCTGCAGTTAAATCCCACTGGCTTTCAAAGTCTGATTCTCTGAGGATTCCTCTTCCCATTGCTGGACCATCAGTTTAGGAAGCCTGATGTGGGGCTCAGAACCCTCAGGACTTCTGCGGTGTAACTGTTCTCCAGTTTGTGAGTCACCCACTCAGCATTTATGCGATTTGATTTTAACACGATTGTGCCCCTCTTACCATCTTGTTGCGGCTTCTCCTTTGTCTCTGGATGTGGGGTGGTTTTTTTTGGTGAGTTCCAGTGTCTTTCTGTCGATGATTGTTCAGCAGTTAGTTGTAATTCCGGTGCTCTTGCAAAAGGGAGTGAGCGCACGTCCTCCTACTCCGCCATCTTGATTCTTCTCTCCCCTTTAAAGATTTTATAATGTTGGCATTGATTTTTTATTTTTATTTTCACTAATGTACACAGTTCATATTATTTTCACAGAAGTTATCTCATGGCATTATAATTTAAATTACTGAAACTTTTCCCATTCTTTCCTATGTTAGGTTATGATATCCAGTTCTCATCAATGGCAAGTAATGAGATGTGAAAAATATTGTGAATTCATGTAAAATGATCATCCTGTTTAAGACTACTAGAGAACATCTCAAATAAATCACATCGCCCTACATATATGTCAAAGGTACAATATAGATAAGAAGATCAGGAAAATGTATTCCATGCAAGCCAAAAGAAGACAATTATATATTGAGGAAATAGCTCTACATCAGAGGCACATAGGATATGAAAAACAAAGTTTATATAATAGGTGTTCAAATACACAAATATTTTTGAATAATGGAAAAAGCCTTTTTAGAATTTGTTCAGTACTATGATAAAATGGGGAATAAAAATTGAAACAATCCATCCATTTGTTTATATTGAATTTAGTATAAGGGAAGTTGTTTATTTTTTTTAAAACCAACAAATCCTTATTTAAATAGTTCAAACAGACATTCCCAGGATATTAGGAACTTGTATCTCCTCTGTTTTATTACAATGCCTATTTCTTTTTAAAAGCTCTATTAGCTTTTCCTATTTTATAAATTGAAGTTAATAAAAAGTTCACTTTACAAGATTCCCTTCAGGTAACTAGAGATATCTTAGTGGGCCCAAAAATATGATTTAAGAACAAACTATATAAAACATTGAAAGTCTAATGATGAAATTATTTGTTTCTATTTTCTCTGAAATCTTTTGTTTTAAGCCAATTGTTCTGTTTTACTTTTGTTTTCTTTGTCACACTCACTTATTTGCAGTGAAGCAACAATTCTGAAGGCGGCCTTTCAGCAGTGGCTGAAAATGTATAATATCAGGAAGCTTAATAATTCAACAGAGCAGAAAACAATCCATTAATTCTCACAGAAAAGGAAAACAACAGCAAACTTTAGTGAGAGAAGTTCTTTTTCTTTTAGGAAGCTATTAGACATCCTTTCTTGTTGACAAAACTGTTCTAATTCATTGGCAGTTTTCTTAAATTAATCTGATATCATGTGATGGCAAAGAAGAACCACCTACCTACAGAATTATAGTTTCTAGAATATTTTATATATATATATATAAGTATATGGAATTTTATCTTATTAATACAGACTATAAACTCAATGTAGTGCCATTGCTTTTGTTTTATAGTCTTTGTCATGAAACTGCCTTGTACCAGGATGAATGCCTCATATATTTGGGCAGTTAAATACATGGGCTGCTTCATCTTGACCTTTGGGGAGTCTATATTGAGTTGGGGGCTCATTTCATTGCTTTTACCATTTACAACCCTGTCTTCCATTGGCAAGGGTGTTTCAAATGTTTTCTAATCAAGCATGTACCTTTACCAAAAGGTCAGAATACTAAAATGCTATGTATGAGGGACTGAAATTATGTTTCATCTCTCCCATACAAGAAATTCTAATTAGAAATGTACTACATTCATTCCCTTGGGTCAGAGTTGGCCATGAATATCACAACTCTGCACTGAGGACTACAGCACTTACACACACAGCAAGCAACATATTCTCTAGGCCTTTGTTGACAATATCATTTCTCTCAATATTTTGTACATTTTTTTCATGGAACTTGAAATAACCTTTCAGATTGTTCTTCAGAGGGTCTTTACTGCAAGGCTAAGAAAGCAAAACCAAAAGAGCATTATGTTATTTTGTGGGCCAACTCAGGAGTGCATCTCCCCAAAGGAATATGCCATTCTACCATTCTGCTCAATTCCACAAAACAATAACAACAACAAAATCTGAGCAATATATATGCTAGAAGCAAAGAAGTGCAAGTCCCCAGCCCTTTCAGGAGGTTGATCAAAACACAATCTTGGAGAAAGCTAGGTAGAAGAAATATTTAGAAGGCAAAATGAGGCAGGTGCGAAATAGAACAAGAAACCTGCTGTGCAAGCATAGGGAAATGATAAATTTATTTATTTACTTACAGCTACCTACAATATATGGATCTCATTTTTCTCACTTAAGATTAAACTTTGGAGATCATTTTAGAGCTTGCATATCTGCCACATTCTTTTTATTCTAAATTATTTTCTCTTGTAGCACTACTACAATTTGTTTAGCCTTACCTTACTGATGAATGTGTATGTTGTTTCAGCCTTTAACTATTTTAAAAACAGAATAACTGTTGTATATGCGTGTGTATGTCTGTGTATACACACAGTTGCATCCATGTGTCTGTATTTGTGTAAGATGAATTTCCAAAATTAGATTTGCTATGTCAACAGCTAGATGACATCAAAAATGAATGAAATATTGCCAAACTTCCTTTTGATTGATATTGGAACAATTTAGGTTTCAACTGATGATTAATGAGTGCCTATTTCTTGTACTTTGGCTGCCAGTGTCTACTCTTATCCATTTGATCTTTGTCAGTATATTAGGAAAAAATTTTTAGCACACCATTCATAATATGTACACACACACACATATGCACACCCACACCCTCTATTGTGCATTGTAGAAAAACAAATTTGTCTTCCGATGCAGAACTATTCATTTTCTAAAGTTTACTCTCCCAGGTTATGAGGTTCCACTTCTAGTCATTAACTTTGAGCTACTGTGTAACTTCCAACTCTGTAAGTTGTAGGTAACTGAGAGATATGTACATTCTGTCCTATTAATGATTTAATTGACCTGCCACTACCAAAAATTACCTTTGTCTCAATATTCCTTTATTCCATATTAATTTGGGCTCTTTTTATTTTTCCTTTGAATCAGTTACACTGTCTGCCTAGTTCTGTCATATCATTGAGTAAAACAGATGTTTTAACATGGTTCATATCTATATTTGTATGTGAGTCTTGATTTTATCTTCTTGTAAAAATTATATTTTAAGAGTATACAGGTATACAGATAGGCCCTGTAGTGTATGTGTGTGTATATATGTATTATGGATATCTATCTGTATCTATTTATATAATTATGCATATTTTAATCATTTATATCAAAGAAACATTGCACTGGTTGGAGTTAAACAGGCAGGGAAGACTTTAAGATTATTGCAGTAGGGATCAGAACTATTGCAATAGGAGAGAGGAGTTTAACTCAGTTCCATTGAAACAAGAGGTTACAGTGTTTTTAAGTGCTGGAGTCAGATAGTGAAAAAGTATTGTAGGGTGGACATTAGGGGGAAGTTTGCTCTATGTGATTTGACCCATCTTTGCAAATTTGTGCTTGTTGAAGTTAGGCCTCTACCCTCCCACAGGGACTAGGAGATAGAGGCCTTAATTTTCTTGATGATTAAATTTCAGTGGGATGGCTCCCAGGTCCTTGAGAACATTCCTTAGGTATGAAACTGATGAGAGGCTGAAAGCAATTTTACACTTCAAAGGAGCAGGGAAAGAAGATACACTATGATGTTTTCTAGAGTAAATGCTCTAGGACAGGGGAAGCCAGGGACATAGAGTCAGGAAGAAGCCTGTCTAAAGCTTAGTCAAGCTGAGGAAAACATGAAGGCAATCTTGGTCATTTGTCAAGTTTCACATAATAGGTTAATAATAGTCCTTAATGTTGACAGAGCCCTCGGAGGTTTTTTTCAGTGCTCACCCTTGTTGCTAACCTTTGTCATTCTCTTCCACTGCCCAGCATTTGACCTCCACTTCTGCGTGGACAATTCTGCATCTCCCATCATCAAAGTAATAATACCAGTTCTCTACTCTCCCAGCCTTCTGTGTTTATAAGACTTAGCATATTCTGAAGGCTGTACAAGTCAGATATGTCCATCCCATAATCTAAATCACAACTGAGGTGAACGAACAGGGGATTATCGTAACCAATCTTAGGAAGCATGGCAGCAGAAGACATGTCTAACTGTAAGTGGGTATAGCAGCAGAAGTACTCCCTGGGGCAGTCACTGTCCAGGAGGTGGTGTAAGTTTTCAGGAATGAATTCAGGGGTTATTTGGCATTATTTTTAGCATTTCTCTTAGATATGTGATGCCTAAAGTTGGTTCTTTTGTTCTTCTGAAAACTTGAGTCACTTAGCTCTTTTAATAATTCCCTTACCTGCTTCAGTTAGCTACAGTATGCTTCCAGTACTTGTACCTAAATTGCCAAGGTTATTCTGCTTAGCAGTTGCTTCCACAGCAAGATGAAAAAAGCTTTACTCTTTAAGAAGGAAAGAAAAAAATCTATATACCCTCCTTTATATATCACTACCTTAAGGGGGGTAAATCCAAACACATGCATTAAAAATTTTCTTTCTGTTATTTAACACATTTAGTTTTTGTGATTCTTTTACTTTTCCAGAATGATTTGTTTTATATTGCTTTTACAGCTAAATCCTCTAGTTATATTATTAAGGAAATAACAAAATGCCAGGGTGACAATTCGCATAGTCCATATTTACTAGTCTGTGAGTTTCTCCAACTTGTTGGTATATTTTCAAAATACAAAGAATATGAGATTTTTATTGGAAAGCAAAATTGTTCACACTGTTGGCCCTTGGCAGATGAGTACTTCAAGTGAAAACCTTTAGGCAAGCTTCAAAGTTGTAAATATGAGTAGTCCTCCTGATGACTCAGCCATTTAGCAGTTACTTGGTTTCCTAAAAAGCCAATAGAGACTATTTGAAAGGAATGCACCTCTCTGCCTTAATTTTACTTTAATTACCTAAGTACCTAAGAGGCTTCAAAACACTGACCCACCCATATTATCTAGCTTGAACTCTGTCTGCACCATTATGAAATGCTTCCCTTTGTAGCCTTCAATTTTTGTTGATTTTTATTTTTTTAAATTTCAGTAAATTATACATGAAATTTACCATTTTAATCATTCGTAAGTATACAGTTTACTGGCATGAAGTACATTCACACTGGTGTATGACTATCACTACCATCCATCTGCAGAACTTTTTTCATCTTGCAAAACTGAAACTGTGTAACTTTCAAAGAATAAATTTGCATTCTCTGTTCCACCCAGCCCCTGGTAACCACCATTCTACCTTTTTTCTCTATGAATATTTCCTCATATATGCGGAATCGTACAGTATTTGTCCTTTTTGACTGGCTTATTTAACTTAGCATAGTGACTTTAAGATTCATGTGGTAGCATGTTCAGAATTTCATTCCTTTTTAAAGTTGAATAAGCTTCCATTTTATGTATACACCATACTTTGTTTATCCATCCAATTATCAATGTACACTTGGGTTGCTTCCACTTTTTGTCAATTGTGAATAATGTTGCTATAAACATAGGTATAAAGATATCTGTTCATGTCCCTGGTTTCAGCTATTTTGGGTGTATACCCAGAAGTGAGATTGCTGGATCATATGGTAATTTTGTTTTCAGTTTTTTGAGGAACTAACTTACGGTTTTACATAGTGGTTGTGACATTTTAAAATATTATCACTATCAGTGAACAAAGGTTCCAATTTCTTCACATCCTTATTAACACTTATTATTTTGAAAATAATAGGCATTCTAATGAGTGTGAAGTGGTATCTTTTTAGTTTTGATTTGCATTTCCCTAATAATTAGTGATGTCGAGCACCTTTTCACGTGCTTTTGACTGTTTCTGTCTTCTTTGCAGACATGTTTATTCATCTTTATTTTTTAATTGGGTTGTATTTTGTTATTGTAGAGGTTTACGAGTTCTCTGTATATTTGGATACCAATCTGATATACAATTTAAAAATATTTCCTTCAGTTCTGTGGGTTACCTCTTTACTCTGCTGATAGTATTCTTTGCACAAAAGTTTTGGATTTTGATAAAGTCCAATGTGTCTATTTCTTCTTTTGTTGCCTGTGCTTTTGGTCTCATCTACAAGAAATCATAGTCAAGACCAATGTCATGTAGCTTTCCTCCTATGTTTTCTTCTAAGACTTTCATAGTTTTAGCTCTTGAGTTTAGGTCTTTGATCTATTTGAATTCATTTTTGTATATGCTATTAGGTAAGGATCCAACTTCAACCTTTTGCTTGTGGACATCCAGTTTCCTCCAGCACCATTTATTGAAAAGACTGTTCGCTTTTTCAAGATTGTTTTGTCTACTAGGGATCCCTTGATATTCCATATAAATTTTAGAATGGATTTTTCTGTTTCTGCAAAAATGTCCTTGGGTTTTTGATACGGGTTGCATTGAATCTGTAGAGTGCTTAGAGTGGTATTGATGTCTTAACAATATTGATCTTACAATCAATGAACATGGGGTGGCTCTCCATTTATTTACGTCTTCTTTAATTTCTTTCAGCAATGTTTTGTAGTTTTCATTTCACAAGTCTTTTGCCACTCTAGTTGATTCCTAAGTATGTTATTCTTTTTGATGCCATTGTAAATGGAATTAAGAAGGGTATTTTATTCACTTTGAGATAGACTTTTAAGCTTGTAGAGGTTTTGTGTTACTAAGGTGTCATGAAGTAAATAGCAAAATTAGAAAGATAATTCAGATACTCTGTTTTCAACTCCAGTTCATTTTCTGTTACCTTTTAATACTAAATCCCAAAATAGTATTAATTTTATATATGAGAAAGTGGTAGTTGAAATATTAGTCATTTAGCATCATGAGGACACTAACGATGTAAAGTGCTCCAAGATTCTGTCAATTTGCTACCAAGAAATTCTAATAATTTTTCTACCTACTCAAACTGTGGAAGCAGAGTTCAAATGGAATAAATGACCCAGTGAAGTTCATACTGTAATTCTGAAACCAGAATAAATTTAAAAATTTTAAAAATTAACTCAATGAATGAACTCTGAGGCAGCATCTGAAAATGAAGACAGAATCTGAAAGCTAAAATCCAAGCTTTCTAAATTTGAAACCATTATGCCCCTATTGATAAAACCCAAATATTTTCTGAATGGTACAGTTAGGTATTATTGCATTCCTGGTTTAAGATTTTATAAATTATTGCTGGAATATGGACAATTAATGCTACTGCAAATTTGCAGTAAATTGCAATGTAATTGATTTTATTTATCTCAATACTCAAAATAATAATAGGCAGCTCAATAATAAAATCATATTAGGAATAAAATCTTTACGACCTCCCAGAACTTGTTAGTGACTAATGAAATGTGTTTTAACAGTTATCCTGTGTTTTATAAATAAATATTAATAGTCACCTATGAAATTATCGAATAATTCTTTAACTGATAATATGACATGTTTGCAATTTTTTGGTGAGAGTTTTTCTTAGTAAAGCTGGTTGGAAATTAAATTGGTCCAAATTTTTTGAATATTAATATGGTAATATGAGTCAAGAGCCTCCTTAAAATCCAAAGACTCTGACTAACAATTTTGTAAAATGAAAAATAAATAATACAGTGATTTCATGAATTGTCCACTGAAGGAACTATATTGACTTCCTTTTTATAATAGCATAAATTAGAAGCTCAAATTTTGAAATAGGTTAATATGTCATTATTTAAAACAATGCTATTAAAAAAAATTGACACAGTTAAATGCTAAAAATATAACTTCAGCTAAAAAAATCAGGGTAAAATAATATGTAAGTGGACTATCCTATTTTGTAAAATAAGTTAAACACACTACATTCTATGAACACACACATGAACACACACTGGAGGGAGCAGACCCGAAGGAAACATTCAAAATGATAAATGCTGATTATCTTTATATATTGGGATTACAGTTTGCAATAATTTTTAAAGTAATTTTCTATATTTTAGATGTTTTAAAAAATCACATCTTATGTGAAGACCTAAAATTTTTATATCTATATATTTTATAAGTGAATCCTTTGTTTAAAGTAAATCTTTCATATTTTGTCTCATAAAATCAGAAAAACTTTTCATATGTTTTACACAGTCACAGGAGTTTTCACAGTAAATGAATAAAATGTATGTTTTAAAAATAAGGACACATTTTCTGAAAACGTAAAACAGAAAAGCATATGTGTAATCCTCTTTCCCCATTTAATTATTTCTATTCTACCTTAGTGTTTTTCTTTAAGGTTAGTTTGTTACATTGGCAATGCCTATTTTCATACTCTTTCTTTAAATATACAGTTTTTAAGAGATGAGCAGGCATTATGCTCTTTATTTTCCACATTGAATACTTTTGTTGATATTTAGTAATTCACCAATTGTGGTTTCTCTCTGTGGAGCAGGTTTTGGGATTTCCCTGGAGGACTTTAACTGTGATTCCAGGATTCAGTATTTTTTTTTTTTAAGCTCTTTATTGGAATATAATTGCTTTACACTCTTGTACCAGCTTTTGAGGTATACCAAAGTGAATCAGCTGTATTTATACATATATCCCCATATCCCCTCCCTCCCATGACTCCCTCCCACCCTCCTTATCCCAGCCCTCTAAGTCATCACCCATCATAGAGTTGATCTCCCTGTGTTATGCAGCAGCTTCCCTAGCTATCTATTTTATATTTGGTAGTGTATATATGTCAATGCTACTCTCTCACTTCATCCCAGCTTCCCCTTCCCCCAACCCTGTGTCCTCAAGTCCGTTCTCTACATTTGTATCTTTATTCTTGCCCTGTCACTGGGTTCATCAGTACTGTGTTTTTTTTTTTTTTTTTTCTTTTTAGATTCCGTAAATACGAGCATACAGTATTTGTTTTTCTCTTTCTGGCTTGCTTCACTCTGTATTTTTAAATTGAAATTACTGTACCATCCATGCAGAGTGGAACTTCTCAATATTTAATAAGGAGAACTGATTAGCTGCAAACTGAAATAAGCTTTCTTCTTTTCCCTAAATAGCTTTTAAATGTTTTTTTTTTAAATAATTGATTATCTTTTCTCATGTCATATTTAAATTTAGGACCAATTTGAGAAAAAAAGTAAAGTATTTCAGACCCTTCTATGTATGGGGAGAGAGGAGATGGAACAGAGATTAATTAGAAACAAGGGATTCTTTAAAAAAATTATAGTCCTCGGATGTTGTTGAATGAGGCAAGCCTCATTCAGAAGGAGTCTATTGCTCCAAAGGCAAATAGAAACTGGATGCGAAGTAAATGATCACAAGCTGGAATTCTGAATTAACTGCCATCTTTAAACTTGCAGAGTAAATGTCTGAAAGTTTGTAATTTTGTGCCGACCAAGACACTTTACAAAAATCAGCATGTGAGAGCTGGACAAGAAATCTTAAGCTCCACCATCCTGTATTTTTCTTGTAGATATGGAAACTGAGGTTCAAGAAAATAATGTGCATTCTTTAGCATTAGTGTTCTAAAGAAAATCAAAGTTTTATTTACAACTTACCTTTGAAGTTTAACTATAAATCTTTATTAACATAATCATCGTTGTCCCCAAGAAAATTATATCTTACTTAAGTCAACTGAGATACAGTCATTTAAAGCAATAGTTATTCATTCCTAGTTCAATTCTATCCTGGCATCCAACTGTAGTTCCTTTAGACTATATTGAAAGAAGACATAGACAAATATTTGTGCTCTTACCACTTAACCATGGGACTCTTCTCCCACTGTTTGTGATAATAAAAAAACTAGCTATGTATTATTCCTGGCTATAGCACATGTTTGAGTTAATGAGAAGATGATTACAGTCTAAATAGCCCATTCCTGTTAGCTTCTCCATAGTTCTCTTCAATGCAAAGGTCATCATCACATCCTGACATTCTAATTAGTTACAGGGCCGAGGTTCCAAAAGCACTGGGATCAGCAGGAGGAACTGCCAGGGTCTGACTTTTCCTGAAATAACTCCCCTTAATTAATCATTGTATATCATAGCAATAAAATGTTGGGAACAGGGGGCGTCTGAATGATTAAGCAGGGTACAGCCGCATGGTTTAGCTGAAACATGATCTGGTTTCATTCTAACTTAATCAGGATTTCTGGGTTATTTTATCACTTGTATAGACAAGAAGTGTTTACCTCTTCAAGATATTGCAGGATACTCAGAATAATTTATTAAGCAATACATATAAAATGGCCATCACCAAGTAGCTATTCCATATTTTGTACCTTTTTAATGTATCAAAATGTCAGTAATTCTATAGGAAATAAAAGTCAATTTTCAAATACTTCCTTTCTGTATTAACAATTATTTGTTGAAAAGAACCTGTCTTTTCTATGAATTTTCTTGTTAGCCTACATGACATAAATTTGAAGCTATAATTGGATTATGAAGGGACTAACTAAAAGGAAGTTGTTTTTTACTGTTACCAAGCTATTGGAAAAAAGGAAAAATTAACACCTCACAGACATTTTATTTCTCAAAGCTTTTATAGCATTGTTAAGAGCCTAGTTATGCCAGGCTACAGCATACAGGCAGGATAATTCCTGCTTAATAAGAGAATGGCTGATTTATCCTAAACATGAATAGTGAAATACAAAAGGACGATCCTTGTCAGGCGCTTGTCTTGACACACAGCTATTCTTCATAATTGTCATTGTACTGCAAAGATATGAACCCTGATGTATTTCTACTGCAGATATTTTTGAGCAGCACAAATAATACCTTATCCTTTTTTTTATTTTGTTAAAATATACAGAAATCTTCAAGATTCTGCCCCAAGTCCTTAATTACAGCAAAGATGCTGTTTCCATATTTAGCACCAAGCATATCATAAAATAAATCTCACTGTTAAGTCAGCCTTTCCAATAGTTTATTTTTTCCTATGGGCTTCTGAAATAGTTTCAAAATTTAAAAAAATTAAAATTTAGAAATTACAGGTTAGAGAATACTGCAGATGCCAGAATTTATTCTCTTCTACAGTCTGGCACGGCTTCCGCAATGTGGGAGCTTCTGCGGTCAATACTTAATGCATTTTGGACCAACTTCCCTTCTAAATCATACCATGAATAAATTGCATTAACTTTTCAAAACTATTCAGTTAATTCAAGGTCAGGAACCCCTGGTATTTATTGGCTGATACACCATGGTCAGGTACACTGCCAGGCACACAGTCAGTATATTATCTGAGAATTGCATGGGAATTTATCAAGTAATGATTTATCTCCCACTCCCTACCCCATCCTCAGGGAGATTTAAAATTCTGTAATATGATTTTGGAGGATCCTTGCAGGTCTCTAAATGGACTCAGCCTACATATATTTTGTGAAGTAATATTGATTTTTAATAAGAGATATGACCTTTCTTCTCTAATGTATCTAAGATCTTTCAAGATTTTCATCCTCAAAAGAGACAGATATACTTCAAGGAGATATTAGGTTCAGGCTGTTTCAAAAATGAAACTTTGCCCTGAAACAGATATCCTGTGACCTTCAGTCCAAGCATAACTTTTCAGAGTATGTAATTTGATAAAGCTTTGTTTTTGCTATTTTTTGAATAGTATTAGTAGCTAAAAGAGCTTCCTAAAATATATAGTGTTTCATAGAGGTTGGGAGTTGCATATTTTATTCCTTAGAATAAGAAATGAAAAAAAAATGTGTGGCTTAAAAGTAGAGTTTTTAAAAAATAAAATTACTTTTTTTTTACTGATTGTATTTTATAATCCAGATTTTTTTTTTAAAAAAAAGGTATGCATGAGTAGATCATTCTATCAAAAATATACAGATGCAATTTTATTTCTTAGATATTTTATCTTTACATGTAGTCAATAAAAACAATATTTTTCATTCCTTAAAACAAGATATGAAAAAAAAAGTGTTAAAGTCAGTGTTTAAAGAATTGAAATCATTCTTTTTCACACATTTTATAACCCAGAGTCAGGAAAATATGTAAGATCTACATATATAGCTTAGTCTATGAAATAAATTATATATATGTATTTATTGACCTTTACATTTTATTCTAATATACAATTCTAATTAATTTAAAAACTATTTATTTCACCTATGTTTTGCAGGAACATTTTCAGTTTAGGCAGAAAAGACTTTGGGGAAATGAGGTCCCTTGGCCTTCCCTTTAAAGGGAATGGGTTGGAGACATTATGGAAGCCTGATTCTTAGGAAAAAAAATTAGAGCAGAAGCTTAATGAGGTGGTAATTTGCATCTCCAAAGGATCCTGAGACTAGCAAAGAGAGAATTTCCACAACATTTCTTAAGCTTTTTAACTTATTCATGTTTGCTATTTTTGTTCATTCTTGAGTGTTTAGTAGAAAAAATGTTAGTAAAAAAAATTTCAAAATGACTTTATAGTTGGAAAGACAGAAATTTTTCATTCAGCAGTCACACAAGGATCACAAGAAAGAAAGCACAGACAGTGTTTCTCAAACAGCCATTCAAATATAATCTATGGGATTTTGTTTGTGTTTTTGTTATAATTACAATTCTTAATATCATGTCATGAGATTACAATAACTCCAATATGTGTTTGTGCTTTTGGTCTGTCGTAAAGCCTAATTGTGGTAATGTAATACATTCAGATCACTAAAGAAAGTATTGGAGTAAAAATGATAGGTGAATGATGAATTTATATTAAGGAAGGCAGTTTTTTTGACATAACATTCAATTATTTTTTTCACTAAATTGAATAAAGAAAAATATGAGAGAATGAGGCAATCACACACTACATTAATTATGGCGAAGCAGAACTCAAACTGTTCCATTTCATAGCAAGCAGTTACACTTTTTTCATTGTTTTGGGTAAATAGCCCCCTGTCAGGAATGGTCAGTTACCAAGGATTGTCTATTTTACTTCTGAAGTGCTTCTCATCTGGTCCTTTCCATCTTTCGTACCAGTGTCTGCATCATGCTGGTGGTGTGGCTCTCTCCTTTTGCTGGTCGATTTCAGTGACCCCCTGTGTTGTCTACATTCATTCACTCTTTTACCTGCAGACTGGTCTTCACATGTCCAGCAAGAGTGATTTTTACAAAATAGAAAAATCTTTATGTGATCCCATGAAAAAGAACCTTCACTAGCTTCTCAATGCTTTAAAATAAGTATCAGGAGACTGAAGATGGTCTCTTATGCCCTTATGAACTAGGTCTTGAACTTCTCCAACCTGATTCCCATAAAGCCACAAATCTCTCTCTTTCCCAAGAATAGCAAACTTCTTTCTGGTCCTCAGACATGACATGCATCTCCCTGTCATGATAATCTTCCTAAATTCTGTATGTATGATTTACCTTATTTAGCTTTTAGCTCTTGCAGCAAACGTATTACCTCATTGCAGACTCCAGTTCTTCAAAGTCAAGTCCCTATTTTGACATGTTATGATACAATATATATTCCCTTCACAGTATTTATCAAAGTTTATAATTAGACAATTATTGCAATTAGTGCTTACTGACTGTTCTATCCAGTAAAATGTAAGCCCTAAGAAATCAGATCATGGCTGCCTTTGCTCACTGTTGTCTCCCTAGAGAGAGCACAGACTCTGAAACAAACCTTGTCAAATGAATGAAAGAATTGACCGTTACCAAGTTAATTTTGTAAACTTAAATTTTCTTTATTTACAGTTTGCACTTAATTTACAGATGTTTTAATTTTATTCTCAATGATTTATAATTATAAAGTTGTTGTAGTTTGTCTTATGTATATAAGTGGCAATATGATTATACCAATATAATAAATTTGAATTTTTTAAATTTGAATTGAGTATACTACTGAAGTTTTCTAAAAGATTTATTGAATAGATACAAACTGCTAGGTATTGATATAAAATAGATAAGCAACAAGAATACATCGCATGGCACAGAGAAATATAGCTATTGTTATGTAATAACTTTAAATGGCATATAATCTATAAAAAATATTGAATCACTATGCTGTACATCTGAAAGTTATATAGTATTGTTAATCAACTATATCTCAACAAAAAACAAATTCCTAAAACTTAAAAAAGATTTGTCAAATAGAAAGAAAACACTATAAAAGATAAAGTGAATGGTATTAAGTACTGAAAAAGGGAAAACAAGCTGGGTTCTCAGGACCTTTATAAAAAAGTAAGAGCATAGGGAATTGATTTAATCCTCAGAAGGACCTGTAGCAGAGTATATTCACATTATTTTTTGAAAAATAATTTGTCATCCATAATCTCCTCTTCCTTAGCATGTTTTTTTTTTTTACTGAAAATGGAAGGAATTCTTCTTTGGCAGTATTAAAATTTGGGGGACAAAATCCTCATCATTTCACTGTCAGAACTTCTTAATGATGCTCTAAAACAGAAAGTCAATAATAGATAAAATTTCAGGAGAAACTGAAATAAAGACAAACTTCAGGAAGTGATTTGAGGTTCATGCTCAGTTACATTGCCTTCTATTTGTCTTGTTTCAATCCGCAGTTACTTTTTTTTTAAAGAACTCTTATTAAGATACAGTTAACATACAAAAAACTGCATATATTTAGAGTGTACAATTTGGTATTTTTTTCTCATCAGTAATGTATATATGGCAATCCCAATCTCCCAATTCATTCCCCCGCAACCCTCCCCACTTTCCCCACTTTGTGTCCGTATGCTTGTTCTCTACATCTGTGTCTCTATTTCTGCCTTGCAAACTGGTGGATTTGTACCATTTTTCTATATTCTGCATATATGTGTTAATATATGCTATCTGTTTTTCTCTTCCTGACTCTCTTCACTCTGTATGTCAGTCTCTAGGTCCATCCATGTCTCTACAAATATCCCAGTTTCAGTCCTTTTAACAGCTGAGTAATAGTCCATTGTATATATGTACCACATCTTTTTTATCTATTCATCTGTTGATGGACATTTAGGTTGCTTCCATGTCCTGGCTATTGTAAATACTGCTGCAATGAACATTGGAGTGCATGTGTCTTTTTGAATTATGGTGTTCTCTGGGTATATGGCCAGTAGTGGGATTGCTGGGTCATATGGTAACTTTATTTTTAGTTTTGCAAGGAACCTCCATACTGTTCTCCATAGTGGCTGTACCAATTTACATTCCCACCAGCAGTGCAAGAGCGTTCCCTTTTCTCCACACCCTCTCCAGCATTTACTGTTTGTAGATTTTCTGATGATGCCCATTGTAACTGGTGTGAGGTGATACCTCATTGTAGTTTTGATTTGCATTACTCTAATTATTAGTGATGTTGAGCAGCTTTTCATGTGCCTCTTGGCCATCTGTTTGTATTCTTTGGAGAAATGCCTATTTAGGTCTTCCACCCATTTTTGGATTGGGTTGTTTGTTTTTTTGATATTGAGCTGGATGAACTGTTTGTATATTTTGGAGATTAATCCTTTGTCTGTTGATTCATTTGCAAATATTTTCTCCCATTCTGAGGGTTGTCTTTTTGTCTTGCTTATAGTTTCTTTTGCTGTGCAGAAGTGTAATTACTTTTGAAACCAACTACTTGGAGTTAGGCCACGCTTTGCAGGTTAAGGGTACAATCTTCCACAAGACAGACTTCACTTTAGACACCAGCTAAAAATTTGAGGGTTCCTCAAGCCACTCAAACAACTGATATCAGGGTTTCCCACTATCTATACCGGTTTGATAATTCACTAGAAAAACTCACAGAACACAGTAAAGTGTTACACATACTATTACACTTTCAAAATAGACTTTATTTTCTAGTTGACAGCAAAATTGAATGGAAGGCATAGAGATGTCCCACATATTCCCTGCTCCACATATGCAAAACCTCTCCAATATCAATATCCCCCACCAGAGTGGTAGATTTGTTAGAATTAATAAACCTGCATAACACAATATTATCACTCATAGCTCATACTTTACTTTAGGGGTTCACTCTTGGTATTGTACATTCTATGGCTTCTGAAAAATGTATAATGGCATTAAAATATCAGAGTAATTTCACGGCCCTAAAAATTCTCTATTTTTCACCTTTTCATCTGTCCCTCTCTTCTCACCTCTGGGAGCCATTGATCCTTTTTTAAAATTTTTTTAGAGCAGTTAGAGCTTTACTATAAAAATGACAGGATAGTACAGAGACTTCCCATTTGGCCCCTACCCCTGCACATGCAGGCCCTCCCTTATTATCAACATCACTCACCAGAACAGCACATTTTTGACCAAGGATGAACCTAATTTGACACATCATTGTGAGCCAGTGTCCATAGTTTGCCTTAGGGTTCAATCCAGGTGTTGTACATTCAAAAAATTTAGACAAATATTTAATGATGTGTATTCATCATTATAATATCCTGCAGAGTATTGTCACTATTCTGAAAATTTTCTGTGCTCCGTATATTCATCCCTCCCTCCCCACTGACCTCTGGCAAACACTGATGTTTACTGTCTCCGTAGTTTTGCCTTTTCCGGAAGGTCATAGAGTTGGAATCATACAGTCTATAGCTTTTGCAGATTGGCTTCTTTCCCTTGGGAATAAGCCTTTGAGAGTTCTTCATGGCTTTTCATGGCTTGATTTCTTTTTAGCACAGAATAATATTCCATTATCTTTGCTCTATTGTATTACCTTTGTTCCTTGGTTAAAGATTAGTTAACTATATTTATTTGGGTTTATTTTTTGACTCTTTATTCTGTTCCATCGATCTATTTGTCTTTTTTTGGACCAATAGCACACATCTTAGAGTAAGCCTTGAAGCTGGACAGCTTTAGTCCTCCAACTTTGTTCTTCATTATCCTTTAAAGCCCAGTGGGATCTGCAGTGATGTCCCCTCTTTCATTACTGGTATTGGCAATTTGTGCCTTTTCTCTTTTCTCTTAGCTTGGCTAGAGGCTTATCAATATTACTGACCTTAACAAGGAAACAGCTTTTGCTTTTGTGGATTTTCTTTCTTGATTTCTGTTTTCAAATTTATTGATGCTGCTGTAATTTTTATTATTTATTTTGTTACTCTTTCGTGGGATTTTAATTTGCTTTTTTTCTAGTTTCCTAAGGTGGAAGCTTAGGTTATTAATTTTAGAATTCTCCTTTCTAATATATATGTTCAGTGCTATATATTTCCCTTTAATCACCTCTTTTGCTGTATCCCATAAATTTTGATAAGTTGTATTTTCATTTTCATTTAGTTAAAAATATTTTTAATTTCTTTGAGATTTCTTTTTCAACCCATGTGTTACTTAGAAGTGTGATATTTTATCTCCACATATTTTGGGATTTTCCAGTTATTTTTTTTCTTATTGATGTCTAGTTTAATTTCCTTGTGGCCTGCATTGTATGATTTATATCCTTTAAAAATGGTTAAGGTGTATTTTATGGCCCCAAATGTAGTCTGTCTTGGTAAATGTTCCATCTGAAGTTGAGAAGAATGTGTATTCTGTTGTAGTTTGATCAAGTAGTATATAGATGTCAATTATAACCAGTGGATTTATTGAGTGCTATTGAGTTCAACTATGTCCTTAATCCAGCCTACCTCCACTCTCTGGAGGTCAGCCTGTTATTACATGGCTCAAAGTCCCAAGTCTTTAATCACACTGTTGGCCTTCCTGGCATGACATTTCCCTGTCCTAAGTCTTCTAGTTGGCATAAACTATCTGAGTCCATCACGAATAACACAGACACTTCTATCACTTGGAAAATTCCAAAGGTTGAGAGGCTACTTCCCAGGGACCAAGATGAAAGCCAAACCAATTTTTTATTACACACAACCTAACATAATAAAACTGTACAAAGTTGCCTCTATAATACTTACTGCAAAATAAACATAATAAAGAAATAATAGAGGCAATAGTAGTATTGCACCAAAGAAAATAGCTCAAAATGAAGGTCTTGTGCTTAGTGGGGGATATTTTTAAAGAAGCAGAATGGTGAATTTATTAAGATATTTATAAATCTAAGAGTTGGTCCTAAAAGTGTAGAAAAAAAATAAAGAAAACCAAATGAATGGATATGAGAAAAGGTAGAATAAATAGACATAGTCACAAGAAAAACATGGAACAATACAGATATTCCATACTAATTTATTGTGTTTGAGGATTTGATTAGAATTTTATTGAAAGATCATCACATATGATAGGACAGAATACATCTGATTAACATTTATTTTCCTGTTTCACTCACTCTATATGATGTATCTTTCTTCCTTTGTTTCTTCTTTCTTTATAGAAGTAGGAAATAAAATTAAAGACAATATTCTTCTTAATAGTTTAAGGTATATATAAATACTTATAAATTATAATTACTCTTTTGATAATTAACATACATATGTGTATGTGTCAGAGGTAAGTGCATTTTTTTCTATAAAGGGTCAAATGGTCAAATTTAGGATTTATTAGCCACTCACAGTCTCTGCTGAATTTTCATTCTCCTCCTCCCTGCTTCCCTTTTCTTCCTCCATCATTAAAATTTATGCTCTTGTAAAATGTAAAAGCCATTTTTAGCTTGAGGCTATACAAAAACATCACAGGTCAGATTTGGCCTGTGGTGTGTAGTTTGTCGATGCCTGAACTATTGCATAAAGTCAGAGGTAAAAAAAACTTAGAGTATTGTAAATTTCTTATATTTTACACAAAGTAATATAAAATTAATTTTAATCTATGAAAAGCTAAAGGTGAATAATTTGAACAAATTCTGAAAACATAAAGCAAAGTGTGAATAGATAAATGTCAATACATAAAGCCTATCTAATACATTTAAAATGACTGAAGTCTTATTGTATATATTCTCTGAATTCAGTGAAGTGTAACTAGAGAGCAAAGCAATAAGATATTTAGAGAAAATATTTTAAAATTAGGCTACATTTATGTAAATAATCAACGGGTCAAGTTTATTTGAAAAAATGTAAAATAATCTGATTATGTAATATATCATTTGGGGGATTCAGCTAAAACAGAGCTTGAAGGGAACTTGAGAGCTTTAAATATTTGTATAGAGGAAAGAAAGCTCCAAAATCAATCTAATGTTTTTCTTAAGGAAGCTAGGAAAAGAAGAACAAAGTAAACCTAAAATATGGAGAAGGAAGAAACAATAAGTGCAAGAGAAGATATCAATGAATTTACATACAGATAATAAAAAATTAAGTATTGGTTCCTTGAAAAGATCAACAAATTTACCAGTGATGAGTTAGACTGTAAGGAAAAAGAAGTGTCATTGCCAAACTCAGTATAAAAATGTTTTATAGTTTATCAAATATTCAAGAAAATCTAATTTTTGCTAGCCTCCTGTCAACTTTATGGAGCACTACGGAAGCATCATTTTATTTACTGATGTGAACGTTTTCAAAATTACATTAATATTCAGTGAGACCAGACTATGAAAAAATCAGTGAAATACTGCATCTGGGCTATACAAGTAGCAGGCCTTCCTGTATACTTGCTGACGTGTTTTCTATAACTGTATAACACAAACATAAATTCATTGAATTGTGCTGTTAGCTAATGCCCAAAATATGAGAATTTCTTTTCATTTGTCCTGCTGCTCTTGCTTATAGCAATAAATTAAAGTATTATAAGCCACAGGTTAAGGAAAAGTAAATTCTGGAGAAGTAGTAAGAAAAGCTCAGATCCAGAACAGTTGAAACAGTGGGCTCAGGAAATGTAATTAAGAGCCATAACCGTAAGCCTCAAAGCTAAATGGATGAGCAAATTAAAAGCCAGACATAATTACAACTGGAAAAGACCAATGTGTTCATAAAACTTGGAGAAACAAATATATATTAAAAAAATGGGCTATTTCAACTAAATCTAGTTGACAGAATCTCACTATTTGCAGAATCTTTCTGGGTCTTTTTCTGTTTGAGTCTTCCTACAACTTAAAGGAACCACATGGCAATGACTTGTATGTTGTCCACACTGCTAGTGAGAATACAATGTAAAAAAGATTTTCTAATAAAATATTAGCCATATTTTCTATCTTGATTATGTTAGACTTATTTGAAAGTTCTAATAAAGAGATGTTTAAAATTCAAGTCTAATAAAGTATATTTTAGTGATTACTAACTCAGCTCTGCATTAAGCTCAACTTCTAGGGTATCCCATTCCCCACCCGCCTTCTTTTTTTTTACTTCTATGGATATGATTTATTTGGAATTACATCACACTTTATGACCCACAGAAGAACACTGAAACTCTGTCATTATGAGCTTAATAGCTCAAAATTGGAAGGGTGTTTTGTCAGATTTTTCTTAGTAAAGGGAAAATTGGTTTTGTTTTATTGTTATAATCAAATCCTTTTAAATTTGTATTTGAGGCATCATCAATTAAAAAAACTATGAGTACAGAATAAGCTGATAGTTTATGAGGGGGTAGTTTTCTATTATTCTATAGTCATAGAAAGAAATATAGAAAAAATAAATTCAGCTTGCTATTCTTCCAAAGCCTTAATAAATCTGTATTTGATAGAGTAAGAATCCATTTTAATATGACTTTGAAATTAAATGTCAGATATGTGTTATAGAATTAAAGTTTTTATTAAGCCTAAAACAAAAATAGCAAAGAAAAAACATATAGGTCTAGCCTATGGAGAGAGAACTAATTTTTAACAGTGAAACATTTACTATTTGTAACTCGATTTGTTTTGAAAATAAGACTAGATCTTTAATTTACTTTGTGTCCAATCAATTCCTTTTTAAAGCCAGTTGGAGGTCTAAACATGAATCATCTTATGTGCCTTGGGCAAGATGAGAAGAAGGCTTACTGCATTCACGTGTTTACCATTTTCAATGTATACATACATATATATATGCATACATAAATTATTTTTCAGGGAACAGAAAAATCAACTGAACTTAGTCATTATTTTACAGTGCAATCTAACTCATAAGGTCTAGCCATTTTTAGGTTTTCATCTACTCATACTGTCTAGGCAAACTGATCCAAGCCCTAGAGAAGTCAGATTGGAAGCATAGAAATATCCTTTATGTAAAAAAGGAAAAAGAAAAAGAAAAAACTCTAGATTTATCAACAATTTTTGAGGAACTTTTTTCCCCCTAAAATTCTCCTTAAGGATACAACATGACTTGTTAACCTAATAAGTTATTTTGGGGTGTTCTGTTTCACTGGATCTGCTGTGGAGTACTAGGGCCCTGATTAAGAACTATAGGTAACAGTATAGGGTATCACACATTCTGATTTCATATGCTTAAAGCTAAATTCTGTTGCTATTTTTTCCCATATCTATAGGAAATCTTTGTACTCCTGATGAATGACTAGAGATTTCTGTCAGGTTCTTACCAGTTTGGCATTTTCAAGCTGAGTTCTGTTAACAATCTCCTTGTGTTTAATCTAGCTAAATCCACTTTTGACAAACCAGTCACTATATAATGCCCCAAAGAAACTGATTAACCAGATTCCAACAAATTCTATCCAATTATGCCCTTCAATATTAATGTCATCTCAGATCATCAGAATTCAAGTCTGTCCACAGCCTCTGGACTTAACAGTCATCTTGCTTCTCTACTGGGAAAAGAGATTTATTTTGTATTTTTAAAAAGTATTCTTTGTCTTCATTTGCATCACTTTCTTCTAATTCTTCTGAATAAGTCTCATCATTCATGGTTGATAATATCACTCTGAAACTATTGCAATAATAAGTGATCTATACGAGGCGTTCTTAAATATTTTGGTCGCAGAAGTCCTTTGTTCCCTTAAAAATTGAGTACTCCAAAGAGTTTTACCTTGATTATATCAGTATTTAACACACTATAAAATCAAAGCCACTAATTGTTAAAATATTTATTAATTGATTTTATAAGAGCAAAATAATCACGTAACATGTTAAGATAAATAATATATTTTATAAATAAGAACTATTTTCCATAACAAAAATATACCGAGAAGAATTGTCTTATATTACATTTTTTTCCCAATCTATTTGGTGTCTGGCTTATCTGCTTCCACACACAATATCTTACAATATGCTATTTTGGTTCAGGTATTGGAGGCAATCTGGCCTCACACAGATATGTAATTGGAAAGAGGAGCAATATTTTATTGGCTTGTTTAGTTGATTATAGATTTCATTCTCTGATACCACACCTAAACTCATAAAGTGGTAATATTTTACTGTGAACTTTAAAAATTGAGGATAATTGACATGCAACTTTATATTAGATTCGCATATAAAATGTAATGATTCGATTCTTGTATATATTGCAAATGATCACCACAGTAAATTTAGTTAACATCTGACACCATACATGGTTATAAAATTTTTTTCTTGTGATGAGAACTTTTAAAGTCTACTCAGCAACTTTCAAATATGCAGTACAGCAGTATTAACTATGGTCACCATTCTGTATGTTATATCCCCATGACATTAATTTTATAAGTGGAAAGTTTTTACCTTTGACCCTCCTTACCTCCCACCTCTGGCAACCACCAATATGTTCTCTGTAGCTATGAACTCATTTTTGTTTGTTTTGTTTTGCTTTGTTTTTAAGGTTCCACCTCTAAGTAAGATCATACAGTGTTTGTCATTCTCTGACTTCCTTCACTTGGCATAATGTCCTTGAGGTCCATCCACATTGTTGCAAATGGCAAGATTTTATTCTTTTTTATGGCTGAATAATATTCTATTGTGTATACATAAGTGCTTTTTTTTTCTTTTTTTATTTTATTGAGATAGTTGATTTACACTTTATTAGTTTCAGGTGTATAGCATAGTGATTCACAATCTTATAGATTATACTCCATTAACATTTATTATAAGATAATGGTTATAATTGCCTGTGCTATACAATATGACTCTGTTGCTCATCTCTATTTTATACATGACAGTTTGCATGTCTTAATCCCATAACCCTAACTTGTCCTTCCCCTTCCCCCTCCTCTCTGGTAACCACTAGTTTGTTTTCTATACCTGTAAGTCTGTTTCAGTTTTGCTATATACAGCCGTTTGTAGTAGGTTTTTAGGTTTAACATATAAATGATAGCATAAAGTATTTGTCTTTCTCTGTCAGACTAATTTCATTAAGCATAACATTCTCTACTTCCATCCACATTGCTGCAAATGGCAGAATTCCATTCTTTATTATGGCTGAGTAACATTCCATTGTGTATATGTATACACACATATATCTTCTTTGTCCATTTGTCTGTCGATGGACATTTGGGTTGCTGCTATGTCTTGGCTATTGTAAATAGTGCTGATATGAACATTGGGGTCCATGAATGTTTTCAAATTAGTGTTTTCATTTTTTTCTGATATATACCCCGGAGTGGAATTGCTGGATCATAGTGGAGTTCTGTTTTTAGTTTTTTAAAGGCACTTTCATACAGTTTTCTATGACTGCACCAATTTACATTGCCACCAGTAGTGTACAATAGTTCCCTTTTTTCCACATCCTTGCCAACACTTGTTTTTTGTAGACTTTTTGATTATGGCCATTCTGACAGGTGTGAGGTGATATCTCATTGTTGTTTTGATTTACATTTCTCTCATAATTAGCAATGTTGAACATCTTTTCATGTGCCTATTAGTTATCTGTATGTCTTCTTTGGAAAACTGTCTTTTCAGGTTTTCTGTTCATTTTTTTGATTGGCATATTTTATTTTTCCATTTATCCATCCATGGATATTTAAATTGTTTCCATGTCTTAGCTATTGTAAATAATGGTGCAATAAACATGAGGATGAATATATCTTTCAAATTAACATCTTCATTTTCTTCAGATAAATATGCAGAAGTGTTTAGAATTGCTGAAACATATGACAGTTATATTTTTAATTTTTTTCAGGAAGAACTATACCATTTTCCACATGAGCTGCAACAAGTTACATATCCACCAAAAGTGCATAAGGGTTTCCTTTCCTCCACATCCTCAAGAACACTCATTTCTTGTCTTTTTGATAACGGCCCATTCTAATAGGTTTGATGAGATATCTCATTGTGGTTTTGATTTGCCTTTCCCTGGTGATTAGTAATGCTAAGGATGTTTTCATGTCCCTGTTAGTCATCTGTATGCTTTCCTCAGAAAAATATCTGTTCAGGTCTTCTACACATGTTTTAATTGATGGGGGTTTTTGCTATTAAGTTAAAGAGTTTTTATGTATTTTGCATATTAACCCCTTATCAGATAACATGATTTGCAAATATTTTCTCCTATTCAGTATGTTGCCCTTTTCATGTTTTGATGTTTTTTGTTGCTCTGCAGAAGCTCTAACTTTAATGCAGTTCCATTTGGTCTTTGGTGTAGTTGTTGCCTTTACTTTTGGTATCAAATCCAAAGAATCATTCATCAACAAGACCAGTGCCAAGGAGCTTACCAATTTTTTTTCTAGGATTTTTATGGTTTCAAATCTTACATTCAAGTCTTTAAAGCATTTTGAGTTAATTTTTATGTATGGTATAACATAGTGGTCCATTCTTTTGCATGTGGCTGTCCAGTTTTCCTAACACCATTTATTGAAGAGACTGTTATGTCCCTATTGTATATTCTTGGTTCCTTTGTCATAAATTAACCAAATATATATACATATTTCTATGATTTCTGTTGTGTTACTTTGATCTATGTGTCTGTTCTTATGCCAAAACTATAATGTTTTGATTACTATAGTTTGTAATAAAGCTTGAAATCAGGTATTGTGATTCCTCCCACTTTGTTCTTATTTCTCAAATTTGCATTGACTATTTGAGGTTTTTATGATTCCATACAATTTTAGAATTGTTTTGTACAAAATGTCATTGGAATTTTGGTAGGGGTTGCTTTTTGTTTTCAATGATTTTAGATTTAGAAAAGAATTGCAAATATAGCACACAATTCCCATATTACCTTCACCTAGTTTCCCGTTTCAATTTTGCATAATCATCACGTATTTATCAAAACTAATAAAGTAATGTTGGCAGAGTACTACTAACTAAACTAGATACTTTAATTTGAATTTTATGAGGTTTTCTGTTAATTTCCTGCTTCGGTTTCCAGATCTAAAATATCATCGCATTTTCTTAGCCTTCTATAATCTTTAATATTTTTTGTATCTTTCTGAAAGTTTAATTTTGAAAGATTCATTACAATTTCAAATAGAAAAATGTATCAGTTAACTTTTGTACTTTAACATTTAAAATCATCAGGCTACCTTGTATGTTGAATGGATCTTTTGCTCATGCATGACTTTGTAACATCATGCACTGATGACTTGGAAAATACTAATTTACTGAGTTAAACAGATTGTCTAAATGTGATCAAATTCATTATACGTAGCAAAAATTGAATTTATTAATTATTGCCACTGATTTCCATCTGAAACATCCTTTAATTACAGGGAAACTGTCAAGTTACGGTGTTGGATATGTGTTCCTAAGCCCTACATTTCACTTGAATGTGCTAATTTCATCATTGACAGCAGATATTTTTACTTGTCTAAGAGAAGTGACTCAATCATTCTGCTTATTTTTGAAAAAATATCTGAAAAATTCCCAAATCTGCTTAACAAAAGTTTGCTTTTGTTACTGTCAAATGAAAATGGTTCTTTGTAAAAATTGTGGCTAATTCAACCCACAACTCAAACAATAATTTTTAAAATCTCATCAGGTTTAATACCTATCATAGATCTCTGCCCTTGCTAAACATCACAATACTTCATTATTTGCAAAATTCAATCACCTGTAATGTTGTTTTTACATTTTTAATCTCATTTTATTATGTATGTTTAGCTTTATTTTTCTTTTGTTTGATTTTACTGATTGAAAACTGAATTTTTTGGTTATTAAATATATATAATTTGCATTGTTTTAACATAGAGATTTTAACTACAAAATGCATGTTATGAATACGTTTCCCTAAGGATACAAAGTTCTAATATTCCATTGATTTTTCTCTTATACTCAATCCATTCACAACACCATGCTACATATTAGTTTCTTTTTGTATTTTAACCATATCTGTCTTTTACTACTTTGATCTTCCTTAAGATTCTAATTTTGGTCTTAGTTCTGATTGAGTAAAATTAATATTTCTCCAGTATATGAAAAAATTTAACCCATCTTCTTAAACAAGCTATGCATGCTCAAGGACTTCTTTGTAGTTCCCAAGATAACTTTCCTGTAGCCCTCTAACTTCTCAAAATTGAGCTAGTGGAGTCTGGTTTTGCAGATGTCTTTGGGAATTTGCTTCTATTATATTTTTCTGACACAGATACAACTCACAGATCAAAATTTCAAATCATTCTTTTTTTATTAAATTCTAAAGCCTTCACTAGAAAGACTGTATAGAATTAATTTTTAATTGCTTTGCTATTATGAAAATGTTTTTATTTTACCTTCACAGTTGCATGACAGACTGAATAGCACAGAATTCTTGATTCTAAATTTTCTTTCAGAATTAATATCTTTTATACTGCCTTCTAGTTTCTAGTGGTATTTGATGAAAAGGCTGATTCCAAATTAACTGATTTTTGTAATATGTATATAATATCTATTTATTCGCATATCCACCTGTCTGTCTTTGTTTTTAAACTTTCTATTTACCTGTGATAATCTGGCAATTCAATGAGCTATGCATGTCTAGATGTGAGTCTTTTTTTCTTTCATGCTTATCAACACTGATGAGACCATTCAAAATAAAGACTCATTTACTTATTCAACTCTTGCAAATAATATTCCTTCTTTATTCTTCCTATTCTCTTTTTCTGGAACTCCTTTTGTTCACATGTTGTATCTCTTGGATTGATTAATTTTGCTTTTTTTTTACAAGTTAAGTATTTTTATTTTTTATTTTTTATTTTTTTTTTAATTTATTTATTTATTTTTTTGGGGGGTACACCAGGTTCAATCATCCGTTTTTATACACATATCCCCATCTTCCCTCCCTTCCTTGACGCCCTCCCCCAAGCCCCCCCCACCCTCCCCGCCCCAGTCCTCAAAGGCATCTTCCATCCTCGAGTTGGACTCCCTTTGTTATACAACAACTTCCCACTGACTATTTTACAGTTGGTAGTTTATATATGTCTGTGTTACTCTCTCGCTTCGTCTCAGTTTCCCCTTCACCCCCGACCCCCTCCCATACCTCGAGTTCTCCAGTCCATTCTCTGTATCTGCATCCTTGTTCTGGTCACTGAGTCCAACAGTACCATTTTTAGATTCCGTATATGTGAGTTAGCATACAATATTTGTCCTTCTCTTTCTGACTTACTTCACTATGTATGACAGATTGTAGTTCTATCCACCTCATTACATATAGCTCCATCTCATCCCTTTTTATAGCTGAGTAATATTCCATTGTATATATATGCCACATCTTCTGTATCCATTCATTTGTTGATGGGCATTTCGGTTGCTTCCATGTTCTGGCTATTGTAAATAGTGCTGCAATAAACATTATGGTACAAGTTTCTTTTGGGATTATGGTTTTCTTTGGGTATATGCCCAGCAGTGGGATTACTGGATCATATGGTAGTTCTATTTGTAGTTTTTTAAGGAACCTTAATTTTTATTTATTTCTTTGATAAGACACACATGTCAGACTCTAACTCAGTGCTAGTGATACAAATATACAGTTAACTGAAATGATGCTGAATCCAGCAGAGATAGTTATTATAATAACATCATATTTCTGCTACAGCAATGACAATTTCTCTGGTGGCAGGGCAGGACAAGTTGTGGCACTGTCTAGCTCCAGGGCAAATGTGTCAGTAAAACAAGTTATTATGTCTACTAGTTTCCTCTAAGGAACAGTTATACAACTAGATTTTAGACTTTGTTGTTTTGTAGCTCATTGTATGATCCAAGAGCGTATCTGATAATTCTGTGAGCTAACCAAAAATAAATTTATTTTTCTGATGAAATCAGTCAGAAACTGTTTTTATTCTTCACAGTCATGAAACTTGACTTTTTCAGATGCCTACACATAGTGTAGACCTGTAGGTCTCCCTTGGTGCTTCAGTGGAAATTAGTGATTTTGTCTATAGAGTGAAATAGGAAAGAGTCAGTTTCCCTGATGCAACTATTAATAGACATACTTTTAATAAATTCCCCTTCAGCGACTTTTTCAGTCTGAACTGTATGTATGTAACACCATGCCTAGAGCCTCTGTGGTTCCACAGACAATGCTAGCCCCACTTCTTCAGAAGTTACTGATGGGTGTGGTCTAAGCAGGAGCTTCCTTTCTCTACTCTGTTTCCCCAATTGATGCATATCTACCCATTTCTAATATACAGAGACACAAGTACTCTCTTGTGCAAGTAACCCCTTTACAGTCCTCTTTGCAATCTTATTTATTCTTGTATCTCTAAACATTAGTGAGGACAGGAACCTCAGGTAGTGCTCAGTCCACCATCATGAACCAGATGTCAAGTCAATTATGTTGGAAATAATCATATTGCATGGTTATTTGCCTACTGAATTCACTTCCCAACTCATCTTCCAAATATAGATTCCTGTCTTTAAGATCTCTTTTGTGCTTTGTGTATCAATTTTCGAAGAAAGAGGGAGTAGGAACTTAACTCCTCCAAATGTAGTATTGAGTTAAGAAAAGAACAAGTATGGAGTGACGATTAAGCCTATAAGAAGACAAACTTAAGAGCAGATATCACATATTGCCCTATATCTCATAGGATACTGTCATCCATCAAAAGATTCATCCTGCTGACTCAATATTTTGATTGTCAAAAGCTTTTGAAATCTATACCATCTCTGATGATAAAAATTCAGTCACCTTTCCTGAATTTACCACTTGCCATATAACAGACTGCATTGAGTCTAGTGATAAAATTATGTCAATAAATTATGCAAAAATTGCACCACCATGTTATTTTAGATTTTACCATGATGACGTGAAGAGTGTAAAGATGGTTATAATTGGAAAAATTGCCCCTTGCCTGCCTCTATGTGAAGCCCATTGGCACGAAATATTGGTCTTGTGTTTAGTCTATAATAAAATAAAATTTACATAGTTTAGAAATTCAATATTCCTATAATTTGTAGAAACTGGCAATTATATAAAAAATAGTCCTTGATTCTAACTAAAGGGGCCCACATCCACAAATGAACATGAAAAAATAGAGCAACAAGGAAATAGCTTCATAGAACCAAAATGTTTGTAATGCAGTTACAGACTATGACTGAGAATTAGCTGGTTTCAGGGAAATTGGTCTTGTTTGTAGAACTGAAGTATATAAGCTTTCTAAATGTCACTTAGAATTTATCATTTTATTATTTCACTTAACATATTCACACTATAGGTAAACTGCGTCTCAGGATCTGTCCTCAAAACTAAAAAGGTAGAGTGTGGTTAAATAAATTACTATTTTTCATCATTAAAATAATAAATTCATATTTACACAGAAAAACATGTTAAAGGGAAAAGGTAGGTTTTTAAAATCAGACTTGCATTGTAATCCTATTTTGGCCATTTTTGTTACTAAAGAAAAAAATTAAAAAATTGGAGGAATATCTGGTGACTATTAGTGGTTTTCATCTTTGTGTGGTAAATTAACAGGTTATGTTAATATTTATTTTGATTTTTAAATTTCATATTATTTATAAAATATAATGCATATTTTAACTGTTATATTTTGTTAAAATCCAAGGTGGCCTTTTCCAAGTTTATTTTTTCATGTCTCACTTACCCGGTCTGTGTCTTTTTGATTTAGGGTGTTGACCACTTTGGCTGGCAATTCTTGTGAAAAGCAGTGCTCAAAGGCTACTGTCACATTTGTTGATTTACACTGTAGATAAAGACAGTTTTAATTTAACAGAACTTTAATAGTATGACATGGAAGGAGAAATTCTCTCTTGGGATACCTGAAACAGAAGCATAAGGAGTTCACAAATAGCAAGAGTCGCCAAAACAGCTAAATTTGAACCTCCCACAGTCCATCTCACTCACCTTAATCCCTAAACTGTCTAGTCCAATCATGAAAACAAACTCCAGAACTGCTTTTTCAAGGGCAAACATGAAAGTGGTAAATTGTAAATTTTGTGTTTATGGTTCCATGTATTCCCAAGTTGTCTCTACCAACAATATATCCCTTAATTAAGAGATATTCATGACATAAGATGTCTCACTTTTTTAAAGGAATTGGGATTTCCATGAGTTGACTGAATAGTCTTTGTATATATAGTGCACTGATAAGGAAAGAAAGAGAAAAGAAAAATGCAACAAAATTTTTAAATCCATCAAAAATATTGATTTTCCATGATACTCAAGAGTTAATGTGTTGTCCTATTCCATCTGTAACTACAGATTTTTTTTCCATCTTAAAGATGACTGCTGCATATAAAAGAAGTATTTATGACTATCCTTTGTTAGAAATAACTAAATTGAAGGTTTGTGATATAGGCTTAATAAATTATGGTGCTCTCTAAAGATTCTATCCTGGCATTAAATGCACAAAAAGAAAAAATATAAGTAAGAAGTATTTTTTTCCTTTTTAAAAAAGTGGTATCAAAGTTATAGCAAACCTAAAAAGGACATTTTTTTCTGATCATTATATCTTTCCTATGTGGTAATATTTTTAATACCTTGCCTTATATATTACAATAATTATATTTATTGACTAATATGACTAAAAGAGCCTATATATACCATCTTATTTGGGAATAACATCATTAATGTTAGCCAAATTCTAGATGAATCCATTCTAATTTTATCATTCTACCAATTTTGCTGCAGAAATATTGAGATAACTGGAAAAGATCATAAGCTTTAGAATCGGATTTATGTATTTTGAGTCACAGCTCTGAAATCCACAGTTAATATGTGTATCATCTTGGGCTACTACTTAAACTCTCTGAAATTCACTTTCTTCCATCAAAAATGAAATGAGAATAATGTCCCAAGAGTTGTGAAGACTAATTTAAATGTTTTTAAAGCACTTTATACAGTTCCTAACAGATAATTGTTTGGTTCATTCATTTATCAAATGTTTTTTTCTGACATTATTTTGTGTCAGTCTCTGATTTAAGGCACAGTGAGAGGGCTGAATGAAAGTCTGCTTTTGTGGACCTCACATATTAATTGTGGGAAGATGAACTTATAAAGCATAAGGTATAAAATAATAGATAACAAGTGCTGTGGAGAAAAAAGCAAAAAGAGCCGGGAAAGTGAAATAGGGTATCTTTGTAATTTTAAGTAGGGTAGTCAGAAAATACTTCACAAAGAAAGTGATGTTTGAGCAACAGTCTGAAAGAAGTAAACAATATTCTGTATATTTAATTTTTAAAATGTATGTTATGGTCCATATATTTTGACTTGAAAATTCTGAGGAGAAACAGAGAATCAACTCTTTTTCTCTGAAATTTACTATTTGTTTTGTATTTTTAAAAAATTATCTATAAGTAAAATTATTCACAAATGTCTCAATAAACTTGTCCCTAACACTATGATATATGTGATTCTGTTTTTGATTCAGACCTCTTAGTAAAAATCTCTGACACCTTCTCTATGGATAAGCATTTCTAATTGCAGATGCCATAAATTTCCTTATTATTCTTTGATTCTTAACAGAATTATTACACTTATGCATTCATTTTACCTCTGTGCTAATTTTTCTTTAATTTTTGAAAGAAAAGTAAGAAAAATAGGAATAGATAGTAAATTAATACTTAAGGAATTAACATATCAGAGACTGCATGTGACAGTTTTTAATGTTTCCATGGTGTCAAAAAAGACCCTTCAGAGGATTCTCAAATAAAAATTCAAGCCACCCTAACTTTAACACAGAAAGAAAATAGGTCTACATCTGTATTTTGTGCTCTGACTCACACAAAAGTCATTCTCAGTATATCTTGATTCTACATGGAGGAATGAGTCTTAAAATGTATGAGTCTAATGACATATTTTTATATTCTTGAACCTATTTGAGAGCAGTAGCATGGTAATGATAGAGTTGAGACTGAAGCCAAGATCCTAAAGTTGTAACTTGATGGTTTACCACCATATAAGTCTTTCTGTAACATTACGATTTCCATTGATAAGCTTGAGATCTTAAGCAATGACTGAAAATTAAAGCACTGAAATGATCTGTGAAAAAACTACTTGTACCAACTGAATATGTAGTACATTCTCAGACTTTCACACACTCCATACAGAAACATTTTTTAAATCTTTTCAGGAAATAATTTGATTTGCCTTCATCACTTCAGAGATGAAAGAATCACAATATGCATTTCTAAGTCATAAATGGAGAAGGCGATAGACTTACATTAAAGCATTTCTAATCTCCCTGTACCTTTTTTTAACCTGCAAAAGGAGACAAAAATTCTAAATCTCTACAGATATGTAAAACTCATAAAGCAGTTATGAAGGTTGATATTTTACTGAAAAAAATCTAAATTTTTCCCACAGAAAGCAAGAATAGTTCAAGAGAATATAAAAATAACACAGTAATGGTTTTGAATGCCCAAAATTCCTCTGAGTGAACTGGATTCTGAGCTCACATGTTTTATGTTTAATTGGATTCCACTTCATTCCACCCTCACCCCTAATGTCCACATTTCTGACATCCAGTAGTGAATCTTTGCAAATTGATGCCTGGCTATATTTTTAGTGCTTTGTTTTACTTCTTATAGCCTTAGTTTGATTTTGAATTGTTTTTGGAGGAGATATACTGCTCAGTTGTTGAGGAGGAGGAGGTGTTACTATGCCACCATAGGCAACAACAAAACACACACACACACACACACACACACACCCCTCACTGCTTGTTAAATGCTTTCAATATCCCAGAAAACATTATTATTATTTAAATATTTTATAGAATTTAGTTAATTCAATGACAGCTGAAGGTAGGCATTTTCCTTCATTTTATAGATAGGAAAATTGAGTTCATATATCTCAATATGTTTGGCTAGAGTCAGGATATGAACCTAGTGTGTCTTTATAAAAGGTCAGTGTCACAAACAACTCTACCATATTGACTCTCCATTCTGTAAAATTAAATAATTTTGTACTTTTCTCCCTTAATTTTTTAAAATACATAATATATTTTTAAAAATTTATCATTATAGACATGCTTTTCTCACTCCTGATCTTAAGGGGAAAACATTCAGCTAGCTCTTCACCATTAACTCTGAGGTTAGCTGTTGGTTTTTCATAGATTACTAAATTGAGGAAATTACCTTCATGTACATTTTATAGAGATTTGCTTTCAGGGATTGATGTTGGATATTCTCAGATGCTTTTTCTTACATTATTGTAATAACCATACAGATTTTAGTTTTCAGTTTGTTATTCTGGTGAATGGCATTGATTGAGTTTTCAAATATTAAATCCAAACCTGTATTCCTGGTATTAAACTCCACTTGATTATGATATATTATCCTTTCTATATATTTCTGGATTTAGTTTGCTAACATTTTGTTTAGAATCTTTGCATTTGTGCATATTAGTCTATAGTTTTCTCTCATTGGAGTATTTTTGTCTAAAATTGGTATCAGGGTAATTCTTGCCTCAAAGAATGTGTTGGAAAATATTTCCTCAGCTTCAATTTTTGCTGGAAGAATTAGTGTAGAATTGGTAGAATTCCTTACATGAATGTTCTGTAGAATTCATTTGCAAAGCATTCAGTCTGAAGCACAGACAATGTATTTCAATCTCAGATGGCAATTGCTGTCAAAGTCTTAAGCTCCCTTGGCCATCCATGCTATATTTGCGTTCCTATCTCAGACACCTTCATTCCTAGGTCACCTTATCTGAGACATTAGGCTGAAGTCTCCTTCAGTTACCTTCTGAGGTTTCTCTATGTGAAGAGGATGTGGATGGGAAAACCTTAAAGATAACCTTCCCCATTGTGCTGGATATATCTGTATTCCTATAAAAATTCTTGAGCCCTTTTCTAAAATACGATTGCATTACTTAAAACAGGTTAATCCTTTTTGATCCTGATTTTATGATTTATTAGGTCAATCCAAAGTACTGCTCAGTCTAGGGTTAATTGTTTCTCAGTAATAAGGCAAGACCTTCTTGAGTATTCCACCCAATTCCTTGAGAAATTCTCAAGTTTCATTTGTGGGAACAGGCCCTGAGTATCTAACGCTGTTCTCTAATATTTTCAGAAGTTTTTACCCTGCCTTTGGTAGTTTCCTCACACATGGTCACTGATTGGTACTCTCCTGTTCTAAGCATAGCTCCAAAGTTCTCTTTCTGTTCAACTCTCTCTTCTTTAGCCCTCTTCCTGTGAACTCTAGCAATCTTGATCTCTGAATCTCTTTCTCCTTTCCTCATCTCCGAGTATCCACCAGGCTACATCTGGGTTTCTCCCACCTGAAGTGCAGCCTGAAAACTTTCTCAAGGCAGTAGCCTGGGAAAGTCATAAGATTCCCAGGCTGCTTTCGTGTTTCTCATAGGTCACTATTCGTTACTGTCTGAGGCTCAATATCTCTAAAACTATTGTTTTTTTATATTTTGTCTATTTTTTTTTTTACTTATTTCAGGCATAGGGTAAATCCTGTCCTTGTTATTACATCTTGGGTAAAAGCAGAATCCTCATTTAAATGGTTTTAGTGTTTAAAAATTTAAAAGGGTATAGCACAAAAACATTCATTCATTTTTATTTTTTTAATTGAAATATAGCTAAGTTAGTTGTAGGTGTACAACATAGTGATTCAGTATTTTTACAGATTATACTCCATTTAAAGCTATTACAAAATAATGGCTATATTTCCCTATGCTACATAATATATCCTTGTTTTTTGTTTTTACATAGTATTTTGTGTCTCTTAATTCCCTACCCCTATCTGTCCCTGCCCCCTTCCCCCTCTCCTCTGGTAATTACTAGTTTGTTCTCTACATCTGTGTGTCTGTTTTTGTTTCATTATATTCCTTTGTTTTTTTTATTTTTTAGATTTCAAATATAAGTGATATCATACAGTATTTGCCTTTCTCTGTATGACTTATTTCACTAAGAATAATAGCTTCTAGGTCCATCCACATTGTTGTAAGTGGCAGAATTTCATTCTTTTTCATGGCTGAGTAATATTCCATTATATATATATGTGTGTGTGTGTGTGTGTATCACTAATTCATAAACCAATCATCATCTTATGGGTGCTTGTGTTGTTTCCATATTGTGGCTATTTTAAATAATGCAGCTATGAACACTGGGATGCATATATCTTTTCAAATCACTGTTTTTGTTTTCTTTGGAGATATACCCATGAGTGAAAATGCTGGATCATATGGTAGTTCTATTTTCAGTTTTTGAGGAACCTTCAAATGTTTTTCCATAGTGGCTGCACAAATTTATGTTCACACCAACAGTGTACAAAGGTTCTGTTTTCTCCACATCCTTGCCAACCTTTTTTATTTGTAGGCTTTTTGATAATAGCCACCCTATGTCTTCTGATTGGAGTATTTAGTTCATTTACAATTAAAGTGATTTAATATTAAATTTAATTGATTTAAATTTAAAGCAATTAAAATTTACACAGTAAAGTATATATCTCTGAATTTACCTGCATATTTCTTCTTCCACAATTTAAGAATTTATACAAAAATTTAGACATAGGAGAGAAAAATCAAAGCTCGTATTAGGCAAGGAGTTTGTGTCCTCAGGTCAGAGGTCAAATTTTTTTAAGTGAGTATAAAGAAAGGGTGACTTAGAAAGTGTGTTGATAGTCCTGATCCAGAACTACTTGATTGATTGAAAGCTGCTGTGCAGTTGGTACAACAGGTTGATTCTGGACAAATATTGCTCAAACTGTGCTCTCCAAGTTGGTGGGTAATTTTGAGATTAATAAAGGAAAGAAACCAAAGAGGTTTAGATGTTAAATAATTCTATCATTTATTAAAATAAATGCTACTCATCGTTATAAGAGATATATTTCAGAGGGTGCTTGATGGAGCATTGAATATTCTAATATCCACTGTTTAGGCTCGTTTTGATTGTTTGTCCCTGAATAACCAATTTAAAAGATGACAATTATTAAAAGTTAAATTATTACAAGAACACTGGTTAGCTCATTTAATTGGGTTAGGCCAGTTTAGGTAATATTTAGGCCCTGGATAGATATTGCTAATTCATCAATACCTGAGCCTCCTCTGCACTGAGGCACATATAAGAATATAATAACTTGAACGCTTGTCATTTTACATGGGCCTCTGAGTAGTTCTCAACAATATGGCAAGTGAAACGATGTGTGTTACTTCTTCTCCAAAGTATTAAAATTCAGTGTGAGACTCTCCACATATCTCATGTGTTATCAGGAAATTGTAAAGAAATCCTTGATTTAACATGGTAGAGTCAAACCAATTCTAACTAATATAAACTCATATGCTCTAGATCTGTGATATGGTCACATATAAGGTGATATTAGTATGTAAATGTTTTAAATATGGTTATAGTCAGCATAAATCAAGTTGTAATTAATAACTTTAGCATATAAAATTGGAAATTATTCTATTTTCATTTCTTTCATAATGGAGAAAACAATCAAGAAATATATGCTATGAGTAACACCTTTAGTTTACACTCATTCTGATTTTTAATGTTAATATAGTCAATCCTATAACATTATTTTTACTTTTAGTGAATGTATCAATGCTATCATTTATCTCTCAGAGTGTTCTAAGTGTTGAGCACATAATTCATGTTTTTAATTGGGAAGGTGACGATATCACTACAGAGAGGTTTTTTTCCCTAGAAAATTAATATTAATATTAGTCATTTTATCAGTATGGCTTCAATTTAGCTCTATGTAGCAGAAAACCTTACTTAAAGTGGCTTCAAATAGAAATTATTCATTTTTTACACATAGCAAGAAGTTTGTGAATAATCAGTTCCAGTGGACTTAAAGATGACTTGATTGCAATCTCTAATTCTAATATCCGTTTATTTTTATCAATAGAATTCTGCCATAACTCTGAACAATAAGGCTTCATTCAACAGGGGAAGAATGGAGGTAAGTGTGGGTTGGAGGGGTGGGGGAGGAGTGGCATCAACCATTTCTGATCCCTCTGCTCAGAGATTTTTTAAAACCCTTCCCTTTTCTCTACCCCCAAACTTTTCTATCCACTATTACCCAGAAAATTATGCCTATCCCCAGCTGTAGTAAGACTGGAAAAAAGAGCATTTACATTCCTGGATTCTTTTTTTTTTAATTGATATATAATTGACTATAACATAATGTAAGTTTAAGTTGTATAACATGTTGGTGATACATTTATATATTCCAATATAATTCCTACAATAGCATTAGCTAACACGTTTAACATGGAACTTTTTTTTATCATTTCTTTTTTGGGTTGAGAAAAGTTGAATTAGAATCTTAGTACGTTTAAAGTTTATGATATAGTATTGTTGACCATAATCAGTATGTTGTGCATTAGCTCCCCGAACTTATTTATCTACTCGTCGTAAGTTAGTACTCTTAAACAACATCTCCCCAATTCCCCCAGCCTCTGGTAACCGCCATTCTTTTCTCTGTTTTCACAAGTTCAGTTTTTGGTTTTTTTTTGAGAGTCTACATATAAATGTTAACGTACAATATTTTCTTTCTCTGTCTGACTTATCTCACTTAGCATGCCTTCAAGGTCCATGCATGTTGCGGCAAATGGCAGAATTTCCTTCTTTCTCATGGTGAATAATAATTCATTTTATATATACCACATCTTCTTTGTTTACCTGTTATTGGACGCTTAGGTTGTTTCTATAGCTTGGCCAATGTGAATAATGCTTCATTGAACATGGGTGTGCAGATATCCCTTCAAGATACTGATTTCAGTATCTTTAGTTATATACCAAGGAGCAGGATTGCATTTAACGGTAATTAAATTTTTAATCTTTTGAGGAACCTCCATGGTGTTCCAATAGTGGCTGCACAATTTACATTCCCGCCAACAGTGTTCAAGGGTTCTCTTTTTTCTACATCCTTATAAACATTCGTTTTTTAGAATTTTCCCCTCCAGTTTTATTGAGATATAATTTATCTCTGTATAACTTTAAGGTATATGTCATAATGGTTTGACTTATATATAGTGTTAAATTATTACTGGTATAAGTTTATAGTTAGCATCCATCATGTCATATAGATACAATACAAAGAAGATAAAGAAATAAAAAAAATTCCTTGTGGTGAGAACTCTTAGGATTTACTCTCTTAAGAATTGTCATATATACAATACAGCAGTGTTAACTAGAGTCATCATGTTGTGCATTACATCCCTAGTAAGTACGTATCTCGAAACTGGAAGTTTGTAACTTTTGACCACCTTTCTCCTATTTCTTCTTTCTCCCTATCACTTGCCTCTGATGACCACAAATCTGATCTCACCCTCCTTTTTTTTTTAGATTCCACATATAATTGAGATCATATAGCATTTGTCTCTCTCTGACTTATTTCACTTAATCATTCTTGGTTCCTTCATGATAAGTTAATTGACCATCTATGTATGGCTTTATTTCTGGGCTTTTTATTCTGTTCCACTGATCTATGTGTCTGTTTCTGTGCCTATGCCATATTGTTGTGGTTACTAAAGCTTAGCAATATAGCTTGAAATAAGGTATTATGATGCCTCCAATTTGTTCTTTCTCAGGATTGCCTTGGCTATTGGAATCCTTTGTAGTTCCAAACAAATTTTAGGATAATTTCTATTTCTGTAAAAAATGTCATTGGAATTTTGTTCAAATCTGTATATCACTTTGAGGAGTGTAGACATTTTCAAAATATTAATTCTTCCAATACAAGAACATGGTTCTTTCCATTTATTTTGGTCTTCTTCAATCTCTTTTTATCAATGTTTCATCATTTTTAGTGTACAAGTCTTTCACCCCCTTGGTTAAATTTACTTCTAAGTATTTTTATGCTATTATTAGTGGGATTGCTTTCTTAATTTCTCTTTCATATAATGCATTGTTACTATACAGAAATGCAATCAAATTCTGTATGTTCATTTTGTATGCTGCAATTTTACTGAGTTTATTAGTTCTAACAGTTTTTAGTAGAGTCTGTCATCAGCAAACAGAAAATTTTACTTCTTCCAACCAAATATGCATGCCTTTCATTTTCTTGACTAATTATTCTGGCTAGGACTTCTAGTACTATGTTGAATAGAACTTACTTTCTAGTTCATGGAAGTATAAAGTGAGTTTGAGATTTTTCTTGTTTCTGAATGTGTTTATTAATATAAGCTTCCGTCTCAGAAATCCTTTTGCAGCATCCCATAGGTTTAGCTATGTTATGCTCTCATTTTTGTTTGTTTCAAGATATTTCTTGATGTGCCTTTTAATTTCTTATTTGACCCATTTGTTGTTCAGCTTTATATTTTTTAATTTCCACATTATTTGTGAATTTTCCAGGTTTCCTCCTCTGATTGATTTCTAGTTTCATACCATGTGGTCAGAAAACATACTAGCATGATCTCAATTTGTTAAGACGTGTTGTGTGACCTCTTGTGTGAACTTTCCTGGAGAATGTTCTGTGTGCATTTGAGAAGAATGTATTTTCTACTGTTGTTGGATAGAATGTTCTTTATATGTCTGTTAGGGTATTTCATCTAGAGTGTCATTCAAATCCATTATTTCCTTATTGATTTTGTCTGGATGATCTCTTCATTGTTTAAAGCAGGTATTGAAGTCCTCTAGTATCATTGCATTGCTGTCTATTTCTCCCTTCATTTCTGCTAATAATTGCTTAATATACTTAAGTGCTCCATTATTGGTGTGTATATGTTTGCAATTGTTATCTCGTTCTGATGAATTGATCCCTTTATCATTATATAATGACCTTCATTGTCTCTTATTATAGTTTAACTGAAAGTCTTTGTCTGATAAGGATAGCTACTCTGGTCTCTTTGGGTTTCCATTTGCTTGAAATATCTTTTTCCATCACTTTATTTTTAGCTTGTGAGTATATTTAAAACTGAAGTGTGTCTCTTGTAAGCAGCATATAAATGGGTCTTGTTTTTAATACATTCAGTCCTTCTATATCTTTTAATTGGAGAATTTAAACTAGTAACATTAAAAGTAATTATTGATAAAGACTTCCTATCCTTATTTTGTTCATTTCTTTCTGATTGTTTTGTAATTCCTTAGTTTCTTTCTTTCTTGCTGATTTTCTTTTTGTTAGTTGGTAATATTTTGAAGTGGTTTGCCTTGATTCTTTTCTCTACCATTTGTATATCTATTTTAGGTTTTTGCTTGGTGGTTACCATGAGTCTTTCATAATACAGCTTATAGGTTAATAGGTTTATAACTATCTATTTTAAGCTGATAATGACTTAACTGCACTAGAAAGTTTTACCTATTTGCTTGCCACCCCCACAATTTTTAAATTTTTATCTTATATTGGAGTATAGTTGATTAACAATGTTGTGTTAGTTTCAGGTGTATAGCAAAGTGATTCAATTATACATATACATGTATCTATTCTTTTTCAAATTATTTTCCCATTTAGGTTATTATGGAATATTGAGCAGAGTTCCCTGTGCTGTAGAGTAGGTCCTTGTTGGTTATCTGTTTTAAATATAGCAATGTGTTCATGTCAGTCCCAAAGAACCAATCTGTCCCCACACAATTTATGTTGAGTTCCCAATTTTCATCTTTTTATACTGTGATTCCATAAATATAATATTGGAGATATACCTATTTTCAAACTTTCTCCTGTTGACGTATATGGTAGATTTCAAAGTGACTTATACACTATCATGGCAGTATGACAGTATTTTGAATTTGACTACATATTTATCTTACCAGTAAATTTTATATTTTTGTATGTTCTTATGTTACTAATTAGCATATTTTTGAATCATCTTGAAGATCTCCCTTTAGCATTTTTTTTTAGGAATTGTAACCCACTATTTTTTATTTATGTATTTATATATTTATTTTTATTGGCTGTGTTGGGTCTTCGTTGCTGCATGTAGGCTTTCTGTAGTTGCGAAGAGTGGGAGCTACTCTTCATTTCAGTGTGCAGTCTTCTTCTTGTGGCGGCTTTTCTTGTTGCAGAGCATGGGCTCTAGGTGCATAGGCTTTAGTAGTTGTGGCGCATGGGCTTAGTTGCTCCGCAGCATGTGGGATCTTCCCCATCCAGGGATCGAACCTGTGCCCCCTGCATTAGCAGGCAGATTTTTAACCACTGTGCCACCAGGGAAGCCCCTCCCTTTAGCATTTCTTGTATGGTACCTGTACCTGGATGGCCATCTCTCTCCCTAGATTTAATAAGTTTTTAGCCATTGTTTCTTTAACTGAAGTTTCTTTCCCTTTCTCCCTCTCTTCTCTTTCTGTAACTTCCATAATGTTTCTTCTGATCTGGTCCCACAGTTCACATAGGCTTTATTCACTCTTTTTCCTGCTAGATTCTTTATTTTCCTGTGATTTATCAGGAAATGTCTTCAAGCTCACAGATTCTTTCTACTGCCTGATTGAGACTACGTTTGAAGTGCATATTGCATTTTCATTTTTTTTTTATTGTATTCTTCATCTCTAGAATTTATTTTTGGTTCTTTTTATGAATTCTATTTTTTATTTCTTATTTTAGTTATGTATTATTTCCTGAGTTCATTGATTTTGTCTGTCTGTGTTGTCCTGAATCTCACTGAGCTTCCCTAAAATAATTGTTTTGAATTCTTTCTCAGATAATGTGCAGATTGTATCCTTGGGTCAGTTGTTGGAGTATTATTGATATCTGTGCATTTGAGGGCACAGTCATCTCTTTCAGTCTTTCTGGACTGACTTTAGTAAGAAAATCCTTTCACCTGGATGTGGCTGTAAGGGTGCTAGCTGAGTGGGATGCAACATCTTTTGTTCCTGGGAAGGCACAGTGGCATAGTTCCCATGCCACTCTGCTGGTTGAAATTGATGTTGGACAGATGGTGGGGGGTTTTCTTAGCCAAGGCTGCAGAGGACCTGCAGGTGGCAATGGGAGGTAGGGCTATTCAGACCTTCAGAGACTGAAGTTGCTAAGGTCTTCCTCTTCTCTCTCTTTTTTTAATGTTTGCCCATGGGAGGAACGGGCTCCATGGGTTGGCATGCAGAAGCTCAGAATCCACAGAGCAGTATTGGAGCCAGGATCCTAGGATCAGGCATATGTGGAACTACCACAGTTCCTGGGTCCTGATGCACAGGTGCACTTGCTATGACTGTGGCACTGGTGTCTAAGGTATGGGTATGTGCAGATATCCTGTAGCACCAATACGTGGGTTTCAGGGAATTACCGCTGTGACTCCAGCTGGTGAGGGTGTGGGGATTGCAGCAGTGTCACAAGCCCTGGGATAAGTTGCAGTGGTGACTTGGGCCCAGGAGGCAGGGTGCAGTAATAGCAGGGCTGGGGGGCAGTATGTGTCAAAGTCTCAACTCTGGTCCCAGGGATAAGTCACAGGATAGCAGCAGCACAATTCAGATGGTTGTCTGTTAAAGCTACATGTCAGGACCTGGGGAGCTGGGCATAGAGGAGTGGCAGCACGGTTCTGGTAATGACAGTTCAGAGCCACAACCTGGGACCTGGGGGTGGGGTCCAGAACAGTGGCAGCTCATTCTCAGCAATAATGGGTCAGCACCTCAACCTGCCACAGGGATAGGGCTCTGGGTAGGGCAGTGCTCCTGGCAAGAATGGGTCACGGATATAACCTGGAACCCCAGAGGGTGGGGCTTAGGGCAGCAAAAGCCCTTCTCAGCAATGACAGTTTAGCATATTAATCTGGAGATGGGGGTGGTATTCAGGGCAGTAACAGCACCCTTGGCAATGGCTACTCAGATCTGAAACCTGGAAAGTGATGGGTGGGGGCTAGGGAGGCAGCAACATGGCCCTGATAATGGCAGTTGAAGCCTGACTTGGGACCCAAGGAGTGAAGCTCAGGGCAACAACAGCACCTCTTCCAATGAAGATTTAGCACTGCAACCTGGAACCCAGTGGATAGGGCTGAATGGATGGTTATCTCTGTGATTCTATATTGTTCCCTATGTGATTCTATCAGTCCGATTTTTATCGGTAGAACTGTGACACAACTTGAAAATGAAGGCATTATTCACCATAGGAATTAAGAACAGAGATGTGTTGGGGGCCAGGGAAGGAGTGCTATCAGTCATTTCTGATCCCTCTCATCAGAGATTTGCCAGAACCCCTTGCTCTTGCCTCCTACCCCAAACTTTTCTATATATTATTATCCAGAACAGTAGCAGATACCTTCTCCCAACTATAATAATGCTGGAAATAAGAGCATTTACATTTCCTGGCCAGTAAGGGAAAAGTTGGTTGGGACATGTTTTCTGATCAAACTAGAATATCTCTTGTAACTATTATTCAACTATTTATATGTTAGTCTCTATAACAGACACCATTTAATTTTCTGGAAGCCATTCAGTGTGAGAACTTTTACCTGGTTTCACAAATGGGCAGAGGCTTAAAGAATTTCTTACCCAACATTACTTGCCCAAAGGTTCTTGCCCAAAGTCACACAAAGTGTAATGTATATGGATGAAGAGCCACTGATTTCCAATACTAAAATATTATTTTGAATTTTAACCTTCAAGTTTAAAACTGTACTCATATTGGAAAAACAGAGTTTCTACTTAAAGGAAATTTTATATATACATCTCACCTAAAATCTAGTGTATTGAAATATATTTTTCTTAATGTACTGTGCTAGCTCAAGTAGGCTTGTCATGATCAAAACAAAATTTTGAAAATCATATTATTAGTACAAAAAACATCATCTCTGATCTTTAGAGATTGTAATAATGTATATTTCTTCAGGGTTTTTCAGTTTCCATCATGATCAGATCATAGCCACATTTCAGTCATAGCTACTCTATTTCTTATTGCAAATCCTTCATAAACCTATTCATCTGCTGTATTAGTTTTTCTGCAAACTCAATTACGCTTATAGACTCAAAATTGTGCTTCTAACACTACTAAGTATTCCATCTCTCTTCATACAACAGCTGCTTGGGTGCTAGTGTCATTTAGGGTTTCCCTCAAGTCCAACCCAGAAAAGATGCATTTTAAAGATTGATCTTTAGATTCAATAGTGTTTCAACAAAAGCCACTTCCTGTGAGCACTCTAAACTCAAGAAGTAAGTCATCTTAGGTGGCCAATTACTCATTGTATAAGAGCGCAGATAGGAAAAATATGAATCCTATACAACATGATCTAGAAAGAGTAAGAAAAATGCCTTAACCAAGCAAATATCTCTTGTTGTGATGTTTTTTCTATAGACTGATCAATACTTACAAAAAGATGTTAGTCTCTTTTGTTCTAAACTGGCTGATAATGTTCCTAAGTCAATGAGAAAATCACTTAGCACAAATCTTTACACTGTTCTAATACCCCACATTTCCACATTTCCTACATGTTAATTAGTATATTTACAATAGATTTTTGGAATTCAATAATAACAGCAAGAGAATTTTGACAGTATCATTGAGCTGAAAGTTTCCAATACATGTACACAACCTAACCTAAACGGGAATTATAAAATTAGTTTCTAAATCTCAATTCCCTTTCCCTTCCAGCCTCATTCCTTACGCAATTAATGTATTTTGACACTATTCACTTCCCGTCTTTTGACCTTTACACATGTCCATCAGAATTCTTCTCTCTCCCACATTCATTACCGATATTGTTTATTGAAACATATAGTATGTGCCAGTTATTGGGCTAAGATTTAAGTATAGAAAAATAGTTTAAACAGGAAAACTCACACATGGAGGAGGGGATTTTAGGTTCGGTTAAGAGTTATAAATGAAATCATAAAGGTTTGTATGAGGTACCTATGGGATGAAAGAAAGGACTACTCAGATATTTTTGGAAGAGAATAGATGAGATATCATATGGGGATAACAAATGGTCTGTGATTTACTCCTTTTTAAATTTTCCTATCTTTACTGAGATATAATTGACATATTGTGTAAGTTTAAGACATACAATGCATTAATATAATATATATTGTAAAATAATTAACACAGGGTTAGTTAACACCTCCAACACCTCACATAATTACATTTCTGTTCTGTGGCAAAATCATGTAGATTTACTTTTTTGCAACTTGTAAGTATATAATAGAGTATTATTAATTAAAATTACTTGGAGTATATTAGATATCCAAAATGTGTTTGTCTAACTGCAAGTTTGTACCCTTTGACCAATATCTCCCATTCTGCCCACCCCCAGGCAACGATGACTCTAACTTCTGTTTCTATGAGTTCTTTGGTTTTTTCCTTTAGATTCCATATATAAGTGATAGTATATTTTTCTTTACCTGTCAGACTTATTTCACTTATCATAATTCCTTCAAGGTCCATCTATGTTGTTGCACATAGCAGGATTTCCTTTGTTCTCGTGGCTGAATAGTATTCTGTTCTTTTTTATCCATTTATTCATTGATGGATACTTAGGTTGTTTCTATGCCTTGGCCATTGTGAATAATATTGCAATAACCATGGGAGTTCAGATAATTCTTTGAGATCATCTTTTTATTTCCTTTGGGTATATACTCAGAAGTGGGATTGCTAGATCATATAGTAGTCCTATTTTTAATTTTTTGAGGAATCTCCATTCTTTTTCCATATGGGCTATTCCAATATTCATTCCCACCAACAGTGCATAAGGGTTCTCTTTTATTCGCATCATTGCCGACACTTGTCTCGTCTGTTTGACGACAGCCATTTTAACAGGTATGAGATGATATATTATTGTGGTTTTGATTTGCTTATCTCTTCTGATTAGAGATGTTGAGCATATTTTCATGTACCTGTTGACTCTTTGTATATGTTCTTTGGAAAGATATATATTCACTTCTTTGGCCTCTTTTTAAATTGTATTTTTTTTCTGTTATTGTGTTGTATGAATTATTTACATATTGAATATTAAACTATCAGATATATGATTTATAAATATTTTCAGTGAGTCAATACATTGACTTTTCATTTTGTTGATTTTCTTTTGCTGTGCACAAGCTTTTTAGTTTGATGTAGTCCCACTTATTAATTTTTGCTTTTGTTACTTGTGCTTTTGGTATAATATACAAAAATCATTGCCAAGAGCAATGTCTCAGATCAATTTTGCTAATTTTCTTCTAGGAGTTTTATGGCTCTATATCTTATGTTTAAGTCTTTAATCCATTATGAGTAAGGTTTTGTGAATGGTGTAAGACAGAGGTCCAATTTTATGTTTCTGCATATATTTATCTAGTTTTCCTAAAACTATTTATTGAAAAGACGATACATTCTACATTGAGTATTCCTGGCTCCTTTGTGAAATGTTTGTCAATTGAATATGCATGGGTTTATTTTGGGGCTCTTGATTCTGTTCCATTGGTCTATGTCTATCTTTATGCCAGTATTTTACTTTCTTATTACTATCGCTTTTTAGTATAGTTTGAAATGAACAAGAGTGATGCCTCCTGCTTTTTTCTTTCTCAAGATTACTTTGGCTATTAGAAGTCTTTTGTGGTTACATACAAATTTTAAGATTATTTTTCTATTTTTATGAAAAATACCATTGGAATTTTGATGGTACTGTACTGAATCTATAGATGGCTTTAGGTAGTATGGACTTTTAAACAATATTAATTTTTCCAATACCTGAACATGGGTTCTCTCCACTCATTTGTATAGTCAATGTCTTTAATTAAAGGCTTGCAGTTTTTAGCATACAGACCTTTCACCTCCTTGTCTAAATTTATTCCTAAGGATTTTTATTGTGTTTAATGCTACTAAATTGAATTGAATGAGGTTATTTTCTTTATTTCTTTTCTGATGGTTCTTTGTTGTTATATAGAAATGAAACTAGTTTTTGTATACTGATTTTGTATCCTGTAACTTCATCAAATTTGTTGATTAGTTCTTACAGTTTTTTGGTGAAGTCTTTAGTATTTTCCATATATAAGATAGTATCATACACAAATATAATTTTCTTTCTTTCTTTCTGATTTGGATGTCCTTCATATCTTTTTCTTGCTAGTCCTGGATAGGACTTCTAGTACTATATTTAATAGGTATGGTAAGAGTGGCAAGAGTGGCACACTTGTATTATTCCAGATCTTAAAGGGAAAGCTTTTAATCTTTCGTCATGGAGTAGGATGTTAGCTGTAGGATTGCCATATATTACCCTTATATTACTCAGGTCTGTTTATTCTATACCTTTTTAAAATCCATTTATCATAAAAGATGTATTTGTCAAATGCTTTTTCTACACTAGTGAGATGGTCCTATGGCTTTTATTTTTCTATTAATGAACACATTTATTGATTTGCATATGTTGAAACAACCTTGCATCCCAGGGATAAATCCACTTGATCATAGTATATGAGTCTTTTAATGTGCTATTGAATTTGGTTTGCTAATATTTCATTGAGGATTTTTACATATATATTAATCAGGTATATTGGTTTGTGGTATACTTTTCTTCTAGTGTCCTTATGTGGCTATGGAATCAGGGCAATGCTGTTCCAGTGAAAGGAGTTTAGAAGTGTTCCCACTTCTTCAAGTTTTTTGGAAGATTTTAAGAAGAATTGGCATTAGTTCTTCTTTAAATCTTTGGTAGAATCACTAGGGAAACCATGTGGTCCTTGGCTTTTCTGTTTTGGAAGGTTTTTTGAATACTCATTCAATCTCCTTACTCATACTTCTATTCACATTTTCTATTTCTTCATGGTTTAATCTTGTTAGGTTTTATGTCTATAGGAATTCATATGTTTTAGAGTAATCAAATTCTTGGTATATAATTATTCATGATAGTATCTTATTAACCTTTGTATTTCTATGTAGTCAGTTTTAATGTCTCCCCATTCATTTCCCATTTCTATAAATTTGAGGTTTTTATCTTAGTCTAACTAAAGGTAGTTAATTTTATTGTTTCAAAAAACTGGTCTTAATTACGATCTGTTTTGTTTTCAGTCTATCTGCTCTGATGTTTACTTCCTTCCTCCTGTTAAAGGCTAGCTTAATTTGTTCTTGTTTTTCTAGTTCCTTGAGGTATAAAGTAAGGTTGTTTAGTAAAGGTCCTTCTTTTCTCTCAGTATTACTTTAAATTTCCCTCTTAGAACTCCTTTTGCAACATCCCATAAGTATTGATATGTTGTGTTTCTATTTTTGTTGTTGTCAAGATATTTTTGATTTCCCCTTTGATTTTTTCTTTGACCCATTGGTTATTCAGGACTGTATTTTTTAATTTCCACATATTTGTTAATTTTCCTGCTTTCCTTAATTTGTAATTTCATACCATTGTGGCAGGAAAAGATAACTTGGTATGATTTCAATCTTCTTATGTTTGCTAAGACTTGTTTTGTGACCTATCAGATGATATATTATGGAGAATGTTCCACATGCACTTGAAAGGAATGTGTATTCTGCTGCTGTTGGATGAAATGTTCTCTGTTAGATCCACTTGGTAAAGTCTATTTCAAGTCCAATATTTACTTGTTGTTTTTCTATCTGAATGATTTATGTACATTGAAAGTGGTATATTGAAGTTCCCTACTCTTATGGTGGTGTCTATTTCTTCCTTCAGAGCTGTTTATTTGCTCAATATATTTAGGTGCTGCAATGTTGAGTTCATATATATTTATGATATATTATCTTGTTGAATTGACCCCTTTGCAATTATACAATGACCTTATTTGTCTCTTGTTGCTATTTTTGGTTTAAAGTCAATTTTGTCTCTTACAAGTATAGAGGCAAGTATAAAGTAATTTTATCTCATACAAGTATGGTTTCCACTTGCATGCAGTATCTTTGTCATCTCTTCAGTTGGAGCCTATAAGAATTCAGCCTTAAGGCTGAAGTGAGTCTCTTGTAGGTAGCATATAATAGGGTCTATTTTGTTTTTAATTTCTCCAGTCACTCCATGTATTTTTATTAAAGAATTGAATCCATTTACATTTATAGTAATGACTTATAGGTAAGCTCTCACAGATGCCACCTTATTAACTGTTTTCAGGCTATATGTAGATCCCTTGTTTCTTCTTCTTGCTGCCTTTCTTTGTGATTGGTATTTTCTATTATGGTGTGCTTCAACTGCCTTCTAGCTATCTTTTGTGAATCTACTGTAGAGTTTGTTTTATGGTTTCCATGAGCCTTACAAACAATATTTTATAACAATAGTCTGTTTTATGCTGATAACAATTTAACTTCAATTGCAATCAAAACTTGAATTTTTAATCCCCCCTTTTATGTTTTTGATTTCACAATTTACACCTTTTTATACTTCATACCCATTAACAAATTGTAGCTATAGCTAGTTTTTATTGAATATATTTGACACATAATGTACATAACATTGTATAAATTTAAGGTGTATATTAATTTGACACATTTATATAATATAATACGATGGCCATTCTTGGCAGTTTAGCACCTTTATTACAGTACATAAGTATCCCTTTTTCAGTACTCATAAAAATTAAGTTCTAGTCTCTTTGCAGGTTTGATGAGTACATACGCTATTGTCTATATTCATTATACTGTGCATTAGATCTCTACAGAGTACTTAGTACTCATTGCAGATTTGTACTCTGAAACCTCATCTTTCTTACCTTCCTCCACCAGTAATCACTATTTTTATTTTTTTTACAGGTTCAGCTTTTTTAGATTACACATATTATTGATATTATATAGTACTTGTCTTTCTCTGACTTATCTCACTTAGCATAATGTGCTCAAGGTCCATCCAAATGGACCAACAGGTTGGAAATGGCAGGTGTACACACACACACAAAACATCTTTTTTATCCTTTATCTGGCAGTGGGCATTTCAGTCAATTTCATATCTTGGCTATTGGGGCTAATGCTGCAATAAATATGAGAGTGTATACATCTCTTTGAAATCCTGTTTTCATTTCCTTTGCATATACCCAGAAGTGGTATTGCTGTATCATATGATAGATCTATTTTTAATTTTTTGAGGAAGCCTTATATTGTTTTCCATAGTTATTGGACCAATTTATATTCTTACCAGCAGTGAACAAAAGATTTCTTTTTACCACATTTTTTCCAGCAGCTGTTGTGTCTCATTTTCTTGATGGTAGCCATTGTAACAGGTGTCAGGTGATATCTCATTGTAAATTCAATTTGCATTTCCCAGATGATTAGTGATGTTCAGCACCTTTTGATATGCCTGTTGGCCATTTAGATATCCTTTTTGGAAAAGTGTTTGTTTAGTTATTCTGCCCATTTTTAATCAGCTTGTATATTGCCTTTTGTTGGTTGTTATTGAGTACAGTTGACACTTAAACAATGTGGGGAGTAAGGGCACTGCCCCCCTGCACAGTGGAAAATCTGTGTACAATTTATAGTCAGCCGTCCATGTATGAGGGTGCTCCATATCCACAGTTCCTCTGCATTCATAGGTTCAACTAACCATGAATTATGTAGTACTGTAGTATTTACTACTGAGAAAAATCCATGAATAAGTTGGCCTGAACAGTTCAAGGTTCAAGTATATATGAGTTACTTACATATTTTAGAAATTAACCCCGTTATCCAATATATAGTTTGCAAAAATGTTCTCTCATTCTGTACATTCTGCCATTTCATTTTGTTTCTTTTTCTTGCTTTGCAGAAGCTTTAAAGTTTGATGTCTCATTTGCTGATTTTTTTGCTGTTTGCACTTTTAGTCATATCCAGAAAAATCTTTGCCAAACATAATGTCAAGGAGCTTCTTCCACATATTTCCTTCTAGGAGTTTTAGAGCATCAGGTCTTATGTTTAAGTCTTTGATCCATTTCAAGGTAGTTTTCATAAGCGGCATGAGATAGTCATCACATTTCATTGTTCTTCATGTACTTATCCAGTTTTTCCACACTGTTTGTCAAAGAGATTATTCTTTCCCCAGTGGGTGTTTTTAACTTCCTTGTCAAAAATTAGTTGACTCTGAGAACTCTATTACATTGGTCTATGGGTCTATTTCTGTGCCAATACCATACTATTTTTAGTACCATATAGCTTTGTAGTATACTTTGAAACTGGTATCTCCAGCTTTGTTTTTGTTCTCCAGACTGCTTTGGCAGTCTGAGGTCTTTTGTGGTTCCATACAAACTTTAGAAATTTCTTCTATTTCTGTGAAGAATGCCTTTGGTATTTTGATGGGGCTTACATTGAACTACAGATGGCTTGGAATATTATGAATAACTTAACAATATTAATTCCTCTGATCCATGAACATGGAATGTCTTCTCATTTGTGTCTTCTTCAATTTCTTTCATCAGTGTCTTACAGTTTTCAGTGCACAGGTCTTTAACCTTTTTGGATAAAATTATATCTAAGTATATTTTTTATGCTGTTGTGAATAGGATAGTTTTTGTCAAATTTTTTTCAGTGTATAGAAAGGCACCTGATTTCTATATGTTCATTTTGTACCTTGCAACTTTACTAAAATCATTGCTTAGTTCCAACAGTTTTTTGTTGAGTATTTGGGGTTTCTATATACAAAATCATATCATCTGCAAATAGTGACAATTTAACTTCTTTTTCTATTTGGATGTCTTTTATTTCTTTGTCTGGCCTAATTGCTCTAGCTAGAATTTCCAGTAGTACACTGAATCAGAGTGGTGAGAGTAGGCATCTTTGTCTTATTTCTAATCTGAGAGAAAAAGCTTTCAATTTTTTCTCCATTGGGTATAATGTTAGTTGTGGTTTTGTTATATATGGCCTTTATTATGTTGAGGTATTTTTCTTCTTATACCTAGTCTATCAAGGGTTTTCATAATGAAAGAATGTTGTATTTTGTCAAATGGTTTTTCTACATTTTATTGAGATGATCATGTGATTGTTATCTTTCATTGTATTGATGTGATTTATGTATTTGTGTATTTTGAACCATTCTTCTATCTGAAGGATAAATCCCACTTCTTCGTTGTGTATAATCTTTATAATGCGTTCATGAATTGGTTTGCTAATATTTGTTGGGAATTTTTGCACCTATATTCACTAGGAATATTGGTCTATAGTTTTCCTTTCTTGTGGTGTCCTGATCTGGCTTTGGTATTAGAGGAATACTGGCCTCATAGGATGAATTTCAGAATGGGTGGTGTTAATTCTTCAAATGTTTGGTAGAATTTGACAGTGAAGCCATCTGGTCCTGGTTTTTTTCCGTGATTGATTCAATCTTTTACTCATTATTGGTCTGTTCAGATTTTCTATTTCTTCCCAATTAGTTTTCATAGGTTGTGTGTTTCTAGGAATGTATTTTTTTTTTCTTCTAGGTCATCTAATTTGTTGGCATATAATTGTTCATAGTAGTCTTTTGTGATTCTATATATATCTTTAGTATCAGTTTTAATGTCTCCTCAGTCATTTCTTATTTTGATTCTTCTCTCATTTTTATTTAGTGAGTCTAGCTAATGGCTTGTCAATTTTGCTTACTTTTTTGAAGAACTGGCTTAGTTTCATTCATCCTTTCTATTGTTTTACTGGTCTCTATATCATGTATTTCATCTCTGATCTTGTTTCCTTTCTTTTTCTAACTTTGGCATTAATATGTTCTTTTTCTAGTCTTCAGGGGTAGTTAGGGTGTTTATTTTAGACATTTCTATTTTCTTTACATGTATGTTTATTGCTAAATATTCTCCTCTAAGAACTGCTTTGGTGCATCCCATATATTTTCGTGTATTGTATTTTCATTTGATAATTTATTTCCCTTTTTCTGTGATCCGTTGGTTGTTCAGAAGTGTGTTTAGTTCCTATATATTACATACTTGTAGATTTTGTTGCTTTCCTCTTGATGTGATTTCTAGTTTCATACCATGTGGCCAGAAAAGATAATTGGTCTATTACAGTCTTAAATTTCCTAAGACTTCTTTTGTGCCCTAGCATATGATATATCCTGGAGAAAGTTTTGCATGCATTTCAGAAGACTGTGTATTTTGCTGCTGTTGGATGGAATGTTCTATATATATGACTGTTAAGCCCATTGTGTCTAAAGTGTGGTTCAATTCAGGTGTTTTCTTGATTTTCTGTCTTGGTGATGTATCCTTGCTGACAGTGGGTTATCAGAGTCCCCTGATAGTACTGTACTGTTTATGTCCCCTTTCAGATCTGTTAGTATTTGAGTGCTTGGGTGTTGGGAGCTTATATATTTACAATTATTGCATCTTTTGTTGTATTGTCTCCTTTCTCATTATATAATGACCTTCTTTGTCTCTTGCTACCATTTTTGGCTTGAAGTCTATTTTGTCTGATATAGATATCATTATGCCCCCTTTGTTTTGGTTCCCATTTGCTTGGAATGTTATTTTCTCTACGGGCCTTTGTGTGTCTTTAGAGTTTAAATTAGTCTCCTATATCCAGCACATGGTTGCATCTTATTTTTTTTCTAATCCATTCAGGCACTCTGTGCCTTTTGATTGGTGAGTTTAATCCATTTACCTTAAGAATGATTATTGATATGTAAGGACTTCCTAGTGCCACCTTATCTTTTGCCCTCTGTTTCAAACTACCTTTATAAATTGTTGGTTTTCTGTGGTGATTTGCTCAGTCATCCCTATTTTTATGTCTTATGTCTTTATATTTTTGCTTTGTGGTTACTAGGAGGCTTACAAAAAATGTCTCATAGGTAAAACAGTCCTTTTTCTGCTGATAGCATTTTATCTTCATTTGCCTACAAAGGTTCCACTCTTTTACTCCTCCTCTTTTCTATAAGTGATATCACAAATTACCTCTCGTGTTATGAATTCAATAACATTGTAGTACTATATTTTAATGCTCTTTTCCTTTAACCTTTATGCTATAATTAATACACATAGTCACAGTTTTCTAATTCTGTTACCCTTTTCAGTGTTTTATGTTTTCATTTTTTTGTGTCTCTAGTTTCTTTTTGTTTCTGTTTCAAGAACTCCCTTCAGCATTTCACTCAACGCAGGTTTTGTGGTGATGAATTCCCTCAGCTTGTTTGGGAAAGCTGTTATTCCTCCTTCACATCTGAAGGATAATTTTGCCAGAGAGAGCATACCTGGTTGGCAATTTTTATCTTTTAATATTTTGGATATATCATTCCACTGCCTCTAAGCTTGTAGCGTTTCTGCTGAGAAATCTGCTGTTAGTCTAATGGGGGATCATTTTGTAGGTTACTTTTTTTCCCCACCCTTTGGCCACTTTTACAATTCTTTATCACTGATTTTTTTTTTTAACAGTTTCCTTATAATGTGGTTTCCTTATAATGTGTCTTGAAGAACTTTTTTGTCCATAAAGCCAATAGAATGGCTTATGTCCAATTCCTTCCCCAGGTTTGGTAAGTTCTTAACTATTATTTCTTTCAATAAACTCTCTGCCCCATTCTCTCTTTTCACTTCTGGTATACCCATTATTATTGTATTGGTTTTCCTAATTGAGTCTAATAGCTCTCATAGTGTTTCTTCACTTTCCTCTTCCACCTGAATCAGTTCTAAATTCCTGTCATCTGGTTCACTCACTCTTCATCTGATCTTCTCTACTACCAATGCTGTCTGATGCATTCTTCTGCTTTGGGATTTGTTTGGTTCTTTTTTATCATTTCAACTTCTGTGGTAAAGTACTCCTTCTAGTCATTAATTATATTCCTGAGTTTTTTTTGAATTGCCTTTCAGAGTTTTCTTGTAGCATTTCTTCATCACAGCTATTATCAGTTAGATTGTAGTATTCCATATCTTTGAGTTCAGTTGCTGAAGGATTGTCATTGTCTTTCTGTGGTGCCATATTACCATGGTTTTTCATAGTGTGTCAGTAAATGTGCCTTTGCTGTAACATTTAAAGTAGCAAACACCTTTCTTAATGGTTTAAAAAAGTGACAAAAAAACCATCCTTTTTTTACCAGAAGGTGGCGACATAGCACAAGTTTCTGGCTTCTCACCGGCCCAGACTGGTCCTGCTACTACCCTTGGGAGGGTACACATAAAATGAAAGGTATTGCAGGGTCGCCGGATGTGTGGGCTTAGCACCTGAGGCTTTGCGCATCCCCAACACCTGTTAGGGGAGTCTTTGATTGAAAGACCCTCTCAGGTCTACAGATGGATCTCCTGCTGAAATCCCAGAGCAGATAGCAGGTAAAACTTTCCTTGAACGTTTTTTGTCTGCCTTCTTTCCTTTCCTCTCCCTCTCCCAGTCACAGAGCTCCCTTCTCAGAAATCTGCATTCTGCCTGAGAGCAACAGTTCCCTCTAGCTAACATTGCAGCTGGTTGCACTTTTCACTTCCTCTGCCAGGGAGCTAGCTGCTGCACTACTGCTGCCCCTGCAATCCCCAAGGGAGCTCTGGGGACAGAGGTCTACTCAGGCCATTCCTCTCTGTGTCTGCCTCCAAACTTGTTTCTATCTTGCTCAGCTGGCTTGCCAAGTTCTCCTGACAGGCTGGCGGGAGCAACACAAATTCTGTAACTCCCATGAGTGTCTTCCCGGTTTTGTACGCTCCAGGTTTCCTTAGGTGGTACTTGAGGGTGGGGCAGGCACATGACTTTTGAAGCTGCAGTATCCTTTGAGGTAAGAGATCCACTTTTAGATGTCCACTGGGTGATCTCTCAGGTGTCCTGGTGTACTGTGCAGAGGCCCTTTTGCTTGGTTATAGATGTCTGGTTAGTGGTAAATTAAAAGGAAGAGGGAAAAAAAAAAACATTTTGTGCCATGATAGTGACATTCAACTACAGGTATTTTAATTTTGTTTTTTTACCCTTTATATTAAAGTAGTTAACATACCACTAAACTGCAATATTAGAGTAGTCTGAATATGGACTATATGGTCACCTTTACCAGTGTATTGTATAATTTCATGGTACCTTCAGCTTGATGAACTTTCAGCATTTTTTGTAAGACAGGTTTAGTGGTAATAAATTTCCTCAGCTTTTATTTGTTAGGCAAAGTCTTTATCTCATTTTCATTTATGAAGGACAAGTTTGCTTGGTAAAATATTCTTGGTTGGCTGTTTCTTTCTTAGTACTTTGAATATATCATCCCTTTCTCTCCTGGCTTACAAGGTCTTTACTGAGAAAGCTGCTTGATAACCTTATACAAGTACTCTTGTATATATTAAAAAATTACCTTACTTTTAAAATCCTTTCTTTGATTTTAGACTGTTTTATCATAATGTGTGTCAGAGAAGATCATTTTGGATTGAAATTTGGAGGTCACCTATTAACTTCAAGTACTTAGTCAAGTACTTAGATGTCCAAATCTCCTCCCAGGTTTGTGAATTTCTCAGCCCTTATTTCCTTAAATAAGTTTTCTATCCATTTCCTCTTTTCCTTCTGGGACTCCATTGTTTATCTTGATGTTGTCCTGATGACTCCTCTTCCTTGGTGCCATTTAGTGAAGATGTACTGTATTCCTTAGGTGGAGTCATGTTTCTTTTTTATGTTCCTTGTAGCCTTGCATAGGTATCAGCACATCTGAACAAGCAGTTTCCTCTTCCAGACTTTATGGACTGACTTTGGTAAGAGAAAACTTTTACCTGCAGACAGGGGCTTGAGCATACTATGAGCCTGGGTCTAGTGGTGCAGGGCTGCAAGTGTGCGGGTGTGATGTTGTGTTAGATCCAGTGTTTTGCAATATATTGACCTCTGTTTCTCAAAACCAGTACTTGTGTGTTCCTTGGTAAGCACTGCAAGGCAGTGGGGGTTGTCCACACTGACTGCAAGGGGTGTTGTGGTCCTCAGTGGCACCTCTTGGTTCAGCAGCTAAGAACTGGGGCAGGCAATGGTGGTGTCCAGGGCCAGTGTGTGCACACACTCAGCTATGGGGTCAGCTTCAGGTGCCCACATTGTGGTGGTAACAAGGCATACAGCAAGGGTTGGGGCCAACTACAAACTGCAGGGGCCCTGGCTATAGTCATGCTCCCGTGGTTGGATAGTTTCTACTCCTGGACTTGCACAGTGGAGGCCACTGATGGGTACCAGGTAGACAGTGTGCAAGTGTCCATGTGGAGAGGCTTGTCCTGAGTGCATGCCGTGTGGTAGTGGTCTGCAGTAGCGGTTCCCAACTGGTATCTTGCACTTATATAGCCACAGAGACCTGGGCTGACTGCTGGCATCAGCAAATGCAAATATCTGTGCGATAAAAGCAGGTAAAATATGATGGTTCTCTTTGGTGGCTGTGCTAGCCCTTTAGTATCTTCAGTGGTGAAATTTGCTGGGTTTTCCTACAGAGTAGGTCCCTGTGATCCACCATCACTCCTGCTGCATGGCTGCTATTGGCAGCCACTGTTTTCTTTCTTACTGCTAGTCATCTCTACATGCCTCAGCTTTGCTGGTTTGCATGGGGTAAAACCATAGAAAGACCTTCACTGGGTGTCCTGAAAGGCTGGGGAAGCTAATCACTCACCATGCTCTTCCTTTCCTTTTGCAGGAAACTCTTTCTAGATGGGAAGCTCCCTTGTGATGCTGAGACGTACCAGCTTGGTGGAGGGATGATGCAGGCAGACTGAAGCTGTCACTCTTCTCCATTCTCTTTTTCAGGTTTTTTGTTTTGCTGTGCTGCTAGATTTTCTTAAGTGGACTCCAGAGCTCTGCCAATCTGTCTTTGTAGACAGCTGTTTTTTTGCGGATCTTTGTCAGGGGACAGAAGCTGGTTTCTCCTACCGCTCCATTTTGGTCTTTATCCTGTGATTTACTCTGGAAGAGGGTGAAAAGAAGTGTTTACCAAGCAAAAGGAGTAACATGAGAATAGGATATAATGAATGAAACTGTCTGTTTGGAATCATAAATATTATAGGTCCTGATGATCCATGTTCTACCCAGAGAGCTCTGTACATTTACTCAAAAGTTAAATTTGCAGTATTTTTTTTTAACGAATGACAACCTTTTTTTTTGCAGCGTTACACACTTTAAATATTTTTATACTCATAGGTTTCTTAATATTCATGTCAACACCTGCAGCTGGCTTTACATTGAGGACACAGAAAACATTTTTATCCTTTTTTCAGGTATCATTGCATTTATCTATGCCAAACACTATGCTCAGAGCACTGTTTCAACTCCATTGCCCTTTTAATTCTAACACATCAAGTCCAATCCTGTTTTTGAGCTATTGCCATTCCTGTTTCTATGCCTTGAATGTCCAGAATTTTTGTATGTCTAGCTCTTTCACATTCAGTTCTCAGCTTATTATCTATTTCAGATCACTTCCCTCACCGCCCAAGTATGTGCAACTCTGAAATCTCCCAGGCATCTTTTATCGTTTATTCTTATCTTCATAGCACATCATTATTTGAGATTAACTCTTTTTTTTTCCACATGAGTTTACTTTTTCTTCCCCATCTTAAACACAGGAGTCATAAAAGTAGGCATTATGGCTTCCTCATTTGCTATGGTGACTCCAGCAACCAAAATAGGACCTGACTGTGATGCACCTCTCTTCCCAACCCCTCACAACTCCAATTTAACTTTCTCTCTAAGAATAATTGCTACTTGGGCTCACTGCCAGCTTCATACCAGTAAAACATCAGCTCTACGGGACACCCAGCAGGGAGATCTTCTGTCAGATTTTTGCGGCTATGTTTGGAGTCAGCACCAGAACATTAAGAGAGCCCCAAGGCATAAGAAATGGAGTAAGTTTATACAGCATCAATCTGGGAACCTGCAAGGGAAAGTCTACATGCATTTTACAGAATGTCCTTAATGTCCCTGGGCTCCTGTAAATAAAGGAACTGACACTATACAGCCTGAGTCCTACTGTCCCCAGGCTGAAAGACTCAAGTGCCAGGAGGCCTCTTTCAGGCTCTTCTGCCCCATAAGCTGGGGAAAAATCTCCTTGTCTTCTACCAAACACGATGTCCTTCAATAACTATCTCAGACTTTGAGCTGGCTTTGTGGGCTACCAAACGCATCGCAGAGTCATTAAAGTTTCATCATCAACTAAAGAGACAAAACTCAGTCAAAAAAAGTGAGTGCAGTATAAAGAACTGGAGCTGATGTAAGACAACATTAAAGATAATTATAATAATTATGAAATGTAAGTAGCTCAAACAAAGCTTTCTAAGGATAAAAAGTATGATGCCACAGAAAACAATGTAATAGATGAAATGAAGAAGCTGATCATTCTTCACTCCTGTATTTAAACACTGAAAAATCAAGTACAGAAAATATCTTAAAGCAATGGAGGAGAAATATGATCTAATACTCAGCTAGACGTTATAGAAGAAAACCAATACATGAGGGAGAGGCAAAGAGTAAGTTACAGAATAGTCTATTATTGAGACATAGTCCTAAATCTATGTATTCAAAAGCCATTAAAGGGAAACTAGAAAGAGAGGAAGAAAAGAGTTTGCTTGCTATATAATACTTCCAATAATATTGTACTGTAAAGTACTTATCTCAAAGAAAGGGAACCAGTTCAGTAGACCAAAAAGTAATGACAAGGAGGACCTGAATACTGATATTGTTTATATGAGTGTATGTTTGTGTAGGAAGAGCAAGAATATTAAAGGATCAAAATTAGAAATACATAATAAAAATTGACCCTCTAAAAATATAAGTGGCTTGGAAAAAATCTGAACTGCTTGGAAATTGAGAGAAAAGTGAGCCAAAACTTGAATGGAAATACAAATTCAAATATAAACTTGAATGGAAATACAAATTCAAATATAAATTATAAAATAACATGAAAAAAACAGGATTTTTGTTGATAGGAGATACTCCCTTATCAGGCAAGTGACCCCTTTACCATATAGGCATTTCACTTATCCTCCTTAGTCACACAATTTGCTATTGAAAGTTGTTATGCCTGAGAAAAATTACAAATTTCTGCATGTCATAAGCCTTTGCAATTGCTAAGAGAGTCAACACCAGGACTGGCAAATCCTCAATGCCAGAGACCTATTGGTTGCTAAACTTGTGACAGAAGAGAGGGCCTGACCATGACATGTGGTACTCCTGATTCCATCACCACCCCTCATCATTGCTTTCTAAATTGTGCCTCACATGGACTCTTGGCTGGGAGACAAATCCTATAGGGCATCAACATTCATTCCACAGGGTCCTGCTGATGTGGTGTTGGTTACTACATGCTTATATATAAGTAGGTCAGTATGATAACTTCAAGTCAGTATATTTTCATTTTACTAAGGAGCTTACTCAAAATTATGGGAATAAATACAAACATTTCAGACCATACTGGCCAAAGAGATTTCTTAAGAGTGGACTTTTAGAAAACTTCAAATTAGTGTTAGTGGGCAGAGGCTCAGTCAGCCTAGTCACCATGTCTATTCTCTAAAATATATTTCACCAGAGTGTTAGAAGAACCTTAATGGTAAACTGTTGAAAGAGCTGAAAGATCATCTGATGAATGCTGTTATCAATATGCAATCTTTCTGTGCTGTAAATGTTGAGACAGAAATTATTAGACATTGAGGAAAGTATTAAGTAGTTGTTAAAATTAATGTTGTCTTTGTTCTGATTTTTTAAAGTGTTTTCATGAGGTTCCCAAATGCTTACTTACTAGCCTCTTATGATTTGGTTACTCTATATTGGCTCCGAGGCAGAGAATGTAAAATAGTGGAGGACAAAAGAGAAAACGAGTCACTAAGGAAGCTGACATCTCATTAGCTTTAAAAAATTCACTCTGCTTTTCCATGAATACCATTAAAGCCCAGAGAAGACTAAAAGGTCCTATCCAATTCCAGGCAGTGAAAGCAAATGAAATAGCCCAACTAATTAAAAAATGCATGCTTTATCAGTGCTGAATCAAAACTAATTTAACAACCTAGTAAGGAACTATAGGCCACCTGATATATTTTGTTAAAGAGGAATTTTCCTTTATTTGAGTGGCTTAACCTCCTGTAATTCATAAAATACATTCCAAGCAAAACTATTTCTAAATATAACAGTGATCAAATAAGAGTAGTACTTTTAGCAGACATTAACCTGGCATGCCTCTATGAGATACCTATTATGTGCAGAGCAATGTAAGAAATAAACTAGGAAAGACACACATATTTACAAAGAAGAGAAATTTTCTCTATTCACAAGGTACTTAATTTTGATTGAGGAAATAAACTGTATGAACATAAAATAGCTAGAGAATATAAGCAAATATAAGACAGTGGAAATATCATATGCAAATATAATTCAAAACCAGAAAATAAAAACAAGGAAAACAATTATCATAGAAGCAAAAGAACTGGTCTTGGACTAAACAAAAGAGTATTCAGTTATCTTCTGCTTACTTGATGGATGACCTTGGTCAAGTCAAGCATCTTTTAATCCCAGTGATTCACATACTAAGAGAAACTAATAAAATCTGCCTCATAGGTTTGATGGAGGGATTTAAGGAAGCAATAAATATGAATGTGGTTTAAAAGCTGTAAGTTTCCAATAAACTGAAAAGTTTTGCTAGGAAGAGTCATTTTTTTCTGAGGGTGGATAGTGCTGCTCTGTTCACATACATAGTTCCAGGAGATAACTGGGCAGGCCCTTTTTATATCACCTCTTTCAACAGCTTCATTTTAGAGATTATTAAACTGTGGCCCAGAAAAGTTAAATTTTATACCTAATTTTTTAAAAACAGCTCCTGGGACATAGTAATAAGTGAAAACATAGATTTATTATTTCTCAAATTTACTTAGCAGGTGTTTGCAGAATTAATACTTCATTTTTTTTCTGATGTTAAAGGTACGGAGAAAATTCATACCCCACCCCTTAAGAAGCTCAAATTCTAGAGGGAAGAAAACTATTCATATTTCTCTGCCCAAAAGTATACAAGAAAATTGAAATCATATCAAGCAACTTTTCTGACCACAAGGCTATGAGATTAGAAATCAAAGGAAAAAATATAAATAACACAAACACGTGGAGGCTAAACAATACATTACTAAATAACCAATGGCTCACTGAAGAAATCAAAGAGGAAAGCGAGAAATACCTAGAGACAAATGACAAAACATGATAATCCAAAACCTATGGGACACAGCAAAAGCAGTTCTAAGAGGAAAGTTTATAGCAATACGATCTTACCTCAGGACACAATAAACAACCAAACCTTACACCTGAAGCAACTAGAGAAAGAATAAAGAAAACCCAAGGTTAGAAAAAGGAAAGAAATCATAAAGATGAGAGCAAAAATAGACAAAGAAAACAATAGCAAAAATCAATAAAACTAAAAACTTGTTCTTTGAGAAGATAAAGTTGATAAACCCTTAAGCCAAACTCATCAAGAAAAAGAGGAAGACTCAAATCAATAAAGGAGAAATTACAACAGACACCACAGAAATACAAAGGATCATAAGAGACTAGTACAAGCAACTATATGCCAATAAAATGGACAACCTAGAAGAAATGGACAATTTCTTAGATAGGTGCAACTCAACCAGGAAAAAACAGAAAATATGACTAGACCAATCGCAAGTGCTGAAACTGAAACTGTGATTAAAATCATACAACCAGACCTACATGTAAGGCCAGACACTATCAAACTCCTAGAGGAAAACATAGGCAGAACACTCTAGGACATCCATCAAAGCAAGATCCTTTTGGACCCACCTCCTAGAATCATGGAAATAAAATCAAGAATAAACAAATGGGACCTCATGAAACTTAAAAGCTTTTGCACAGCAAAAGAAACCATAAACAAGACTAAAAGGCAACCCTCAGAATGGGAAAAAATAGTTGCCTATGAAACAACGGACAAAGGATTAACCTCCAAAATATACAAGCAGCTCATACAGCTTCATACCAAAAAAGCAAATAACCCAATCCACAAATGGGTGGAAGACCTAAACAGACATTTCTCCAAAGAAGACATACAGATGGCCAACAAACACATGAAAAGAGGCTCAACATCACTACTCATCAGAGAAATGCAAGTCAAAGCCACAATGAGGTATCACTTCACACCGATCAGAATGGCCATCATCACAAAATCTGGAAACAACAAATGTTGGAGAGGGTGTGGAGAAAAGGGAACTCTCCTGCTCTGTTGGTGGGAATGTAAGTTGGTACAGCCACTATGGAAAACAATTTGGAGGTTCCTTAAAAAACTACAAATAGAACTACCATATGATCCAGTAATCCCACTCCTGGGCATATACCCAGAGAAAACCATAATCCCAAAAGAAACTTGTACCATAATGTTTATTGCAGCACTATTTACAACAGCCAGGACATGGGAGCAACCTAAATGCCCATCAACAAATGAATGGATAAAGAAGATGTGGCATATATATACAATGGAATATTATTCAGCTATAAAAAGAGATGAGATGGAGCTATATGTAATGAGGTGGATAGACCTAGAGTCTGTCATACAGAGTGAAGTAAGTCAGAAAGAGAAAGACAAATATTGTATGCTAACTCACATATACGGAATCTAAAAATGGTACTGATGAACTCACTGACAAGACAAGAACAAGGACGCAGATGCAGAGAATGGACTGGAGAACTCGAGGTTTGGGGGGGCAGGGGGTGAAGGGGAAGCTGAGATGAAGCAAGACAGTGGCACAGACATATGTGTACTACCAACTGTAAAATAGCCAGTGGGAAGTTGCTGTATAACAAAGGGAGTTCAACTCAAGGATGGATGATGCCTTAGAGGACTGGGACGGGGAGGGTTGGGGGGAGTCGAGGGAGGGAGGGAATATGGGGACATGTGTATAAAAACAGATGATTGAACTTGGTCTACCCCCCCAAAAAAATAAATAAAAAAATGAGGAAAAAAATTATACAACCAATGAAAGTCAAGGACCAGATGGCTTCACAGGTGAATTACATGAAACATTTAGAGAAGAGTTAACATCTATTCTTCTAAAACTCTTCCAAAAAATTGCAGAGGAAGGAAAACTCTCAAGCTCATTCTATGAGGCGCACATTACCTGGATACCAAAACCAGACAAAAATATTACACACACACAAAATTACAGGCTAATGTCACTGACAAACATAGAGGCAAAAATCCTCAACAAAATACTAGCAAACCAAATCCAGTAACACATTAAAAGGCTCATACACCATTATCAAGTGGGATTTATCCCAGGAATGCAAGGATTGTTCAATATCCATAAATCAATCAGTGTAATCCAGCACATCAACAAAATTGAAGAATAAAAACCATAAGATCATCTCAACAGATGCAGAAAAAGCTTTTGACAAAATTCAACAGCCATTTATGATAAAAATTGTCTAGGAAGTGGGCATAGAGGGAATCTACCTCAACATAATAGAAGCCATATACCACAAACCCACAGCAAACATTCTCAAAGTTGAACACCTGAAAGCATTTTGTCTAAGATCAGGAAAAAGACCAGGATGTTCACTCTCACCACTACTATTCAACATAGTTTTGGGAGTCCTAGCCACAGCAATCAGAGAAGAGAAAAAAATTAAGGGAATCCAAACTGGAAAAGAAGAAGTAAAACTGTCACTGTTTGCAGATGACATGATACTATACATAGAAAATCCTAAAGATGCCACCAGAAAATTGCTAGAGCTCATCAATGAATTTGGTAAAGTTGCAGGTACAAAATTAATACAGAGAAATCTCTTGCATTCATTCCTATACATGAGCAATGCAAGATCAGAAAGAGAAAACAAGGAGTCAATCCCATATACCATCACATCAAAGGAATAAAATGGCGAGGAATAAACCTATCCAAGGAGACAAAAGACCTGTACTCAGAAAACTATGAGATACTGATGAAAGAAATCAAAGATGACACAAACAAATGGAGAGATATACCATGTTCTTAGATTGGAAACATCAATATTTTGGAAATGACAATACTACACAAAGCAATCTACAGATTCAGTGCAATCCCTATCAAATTACCAAAGGCATTTTTTGGAGAATTAGAACAAAAAACTTTTACAATTTGTATGGAAACACAAAAGATCCTTAATAGCCAAAGCAATCTTGAAAAAGAAAAATAGAGCTGGAAGAATCAGGCTTCCTGACTTCAGACGATATTACAAAGCTACATTCATCAAAATAGTACTAGAACAAAAGCTAATATAGATCAATGGTACAGGATATAAAGCCCATGCACCTATGGTCACCTAATCTATGACAAAGGAGGCAAGAATACACAATGGAGAAAAGACAGTGTCTTCAATAACTGGTGCTGGGAAAACTAGACAGCTACATGCAAAAGAATGAAATTAGAACACTCCCTAACCCCATACACAAAAATAAACTCAAAATGGATTAAAGACCTAAATGTAAGGCTGGATACTATTATACTCTGAGAGGAAAACAGGCAGAAAGCTCTTTGACATAAATCGCAGCAACTTCTTTTTAAATCCACCTACTAGAGTAATAAAAAGGAAAATATAAACAAACAAATGGGACCTAATTAAACTTAAAAGCTTTTGCACAGCAAAGGAAACCATAAATAAAATGAAAATATAACCCTCAGAATAGGAGAAAATATTTGTACACAAAGCAACTGGCAAGAGATTAATCTCAAAAATATACAAATAGCTCACGCAGCTCAATATCAAAAAAAACCAAATAACCCAATCAAAAAATGGGCAGAGGACCTAAATAGGCATTTCTCCAAAGAATATATACAGATGGCTAAAAAGCTCCCCATCACTAATTATTAGAGAAATGCAAATCAAAACTACATTGAGGTATCACCTCACATCGGTCAGAATGGCCATCAAAAAATCTACAAATAAATGCTGGAGAGGGGGTGGAGAAAAGGAACCCTCCTACACTGCTGGTGGGAATGTAAACTGGTATAGCCACTATGGAGAACAGTTTGAAGGTTCCTTAAAGAACTGAAAATAGAGCTAGCATATGATACAGCAATCCCATTCCTGGGTATATATCTGGAGAAAACCATAATTCAAAAAGATACATGCACCCCAATGTTTATTGCTGTACTATTTACAATAACCAGGACATGGAAGCAAGCTAAATGTTTACTGACAGAGGAAAGGATAAAGACAATGTGGTACATATATACAATGGAATATTACTCAGCCATAACAAATAACAAAATGATGTCATTTGCAACAAGCCAGATGCACCTAGAGATTGCCATACTCAGTGAAATAAGTCTGACAGAGAAAGACAAATATCATATAATATCACTTATATGTGGAATCTAAAAAAAGTGTACAAATGAACTTATCTACAAAACAGAAATGGAGTTACAGATGTAGAAAACAAACTTATGGTTACCAGGGTTTAAGCAGGGGAGGGATAAATTGGAAGACTGGGATTGACACATATACACACTACTATATATAAAATAGATAACTAATAAGGAACTGCAGTATAGCACAGGGAACTCTACTGAATATTCTGTAATGGACTATATGGGAAAAGAATCTAAAAAAGAGTGGATATATGTATGTGTATAACTGATACATATTGCTATACACCTGAAAGTAACATAACATTGTAAATAAACTGTACACCAATAAAAACTTAAAAAAAATAAATCTACATGTGAAATGACTATCACAGAATATCTACTGAACCCTGGCAGAAGACCACAGACTGATGAAAGTGCAAGAGAATCTCCACATAACCAAGTAGGAAAAAAGAAAATAAAAAAAAAAAAAAAGAAGGAAAGAAAGAAAGTGAGAAAGGAATTGGGATGGGACCTGTGCCCCTGGGAGTGAGCTGTGAAAGAGGAAATTACCTGCACCCTGGGTAGACCCCTCCCTGACTAAGAGATTGGCCTGGACAGAAAGGGAAATTCAGAGCCCTGGAGGAGAGCACAGCAGCCAGTTTGTGGAAGGCAGAGCAGAGGGAGAACGGCACTGATGGTCAGTGCTGCCATCCAGCAGTCCTCAGTCTGACTCATTCTTCTGGTGGGCACTAGGGGAGCTTTAACTTTGTCTTTGGAGATCATAACTGGGGAGAGGACTGGGGTTGGCTGTGTGGAGACAGACTGGGGTGGGGGGGCTGTAATCCAGTGCAACCACAGCTGGGGTATACATGGAGGAAGCCTGGGCTGCCTTAGAGGCCAGTTGCCATTGTGTGTGTGTGAGGGGAGGGGGTGTGTGAGGGGAGGAGCAGGACCAGACTGTAGCCTTTTTCCTTGTGCAGACTCACTCCCAGAGGGCAGCACACTGCCTGCAAGGACTCCAGGGGTGGTCACGAGCCACTACCTGTGCCCAACCAGACCCCAGGAATGGTTTCAGCCCACCCCCACCTCCCTCCCGTACCCTGGGCATGGTCACAGCCCCCAGCTGCCTCTCTCTCAGACCCCAGGAGTGGTCATGAGCTGCCACCACCCTTGTGGACTACATGAGAGGTCAGGAGCCACGGTCCACCTGAACTTCACAGTGGTTGTGAGCCACATCCACTCCCATCCCATGCTCTGGGGGGTGTGCCTGAGCCACCACCACAGCTGGAAACCCCAGTACCAGGCCCCAGCCACCACATCTACACACCCCCTATTGAGGAGATAACAACCAGAAAATGCTGAGGAAAGAGGTGCTAGATATACATAGTAAAAACAGCCCTTATACCAAATACACTAAACCCACCCAAGCTACACAGGGATGCCTCACATATAAATAGCCCTCCAAGACCACAGTAGATAACTGTTTCTCCTAAACATACAGAGTAAGAGAAAGTAAAATTAAGAAGCAGAGGGACCACTTCCTATTAAAAAATCAAAAGCATTCCCCTAAAAGTACAAACAATGAAGCAAGCCTCTTCAGTTCTAATAAATACCAAATTCCAAAAGGAGATAATGAAAATACTGAGGGAATTAAGAAAGACTATCGACAGAAAGGCAGAGTTACTGTAAAAAGAAACTAGAAAGAGGAACCAAGAAGTATTAGAAAACTCATTTGCAGAGATGAAAGCTGAGCTAAAAGTTATGAATAGCAGAATGAATAATGCAGAAGAATGAAAAGTGACCTGGAAGATAGAATAATAGAAATCACTCAATCATGACAGAACACAGAAAGCCAAATGAAAAAAAAACAAAAAACAAAAAAGCAATATAAGAGACCTATGGGATAATATGAAGCATGCCAACCTACACATAATAGGGATTCCAGAAAGGGAAGAAAGAGAAAAGGGTATTGAAAATGTATTTGAAGAAATTATGGCTGAAAACTTCCCAAACCTAAAGAAGGACACAGATATCCAGGTACAGGAAGCGTAGAGGTTTCCAAGCAAGATAAACCCAAACAGACCTACAAGACATATTGCAATAAAAATGGCAAAAGTAAAAAACAAAGAGAGGATTCTAAAGACAGGAAGAGAAAAACAAAGAGTTAAATACAAGAGAACCCCCATAAGGCTATCAGCTGATTTGTCTACAGAAACGTTGCAGACCAGAAGCAAGTAGCAAGATATATTCAAAGTCCTTAAAGGGAAACATCTGCAACCTCGGGTACTCTACTAAGCAAGATTACTATTTAGAAGAGAAAGAGAGGTAAAGAATTTCTCAGACAAGCAAAAACTAAAAGAATACAGCAATAGTAAACCTATCCTAAAGGAAATATTGAAAGGTCTTCTCTGGGATTTCCCTGGAGGTCTAGTGGTTAAGACCCTGCACTTCCACTGCAGGGGGGCCATGGGTTCAATCCTCAGTCAGAGAACTAAGATTCCACATGCCATGTGGCACAGCCAAAAAGTAAAAAATGAAAAAAGAAAAAAAAAAAAAAAAGAAAGAAAGCTCTTTTCTAAATAGAAAAGAAGAATTTATAAAATTACAATTGGAAAATAAACCACTTAAGTCAGTAGAGAGATTAAAAAGAAGTCAAAAAACTTTTCTATGAAAGTAATGATAACCACAGTGAACAGCAAAAGGATAAACATGAAGAAGTAAAAGAGGACATGAAAATCAAAAAATGTGGGGGAGGAGAGTAAGAAAATGAGATTTTTTCCCCCCTAGAATGTGTTTGAGCCTGTATGACTATCAGTCTAAGGCAAGCAGATATAGGAAGGGGTTAATATACTTGAAACACAGGGTAACCACAAATCAAAAACATACAATAGATTCACAAAAACCCAAAAGAAGAGAACAAAAATATAATACAAAGAAAGTAATCAAGCCACAAAAGGAAAAACAAAAAGAGACAAAGAGGAAATATAAAATCAACAGGAAAACAAGGTTTAAAATGGCAATAAATGCATATCTATCAATAATTAGCTTAGATGTCAATGGACTAAATGCTCCAGTTAAAAGACACAGAGTAGCAGATTGGATTAAGGAAAGAAAAAAAAAAAAAAACTAAGAGACTACAGTATGCTGCCTACAAGAGACCCACTTTAGGGCAAAGGACACACATAGATTGAAAGTGAGCAGATAGAAAAAGATATTTCATGCAAACAGAAATGACAAGAAAGCAGGGGTCACAATACTAATATCAGACAAAATAGACTTTAAAACAAAGGCCATAGAGAAAAATAAAGGAGACTATATAATGAATAAAGGATCAATACATGAAGAAGATTTTATACTCATCAACATGTACAGACCTAATATAGGAGCACCCAAATACATAAAAAAATAATAACAGGCATAAAGGGAAAAATTGACAGGAACACAATCATAACTTTAACACCCCATTCACGTCAATGTGCAGATATTCTAGACAGAGAATCAACAAGGCAACAGAGATCCTACATGATACAACAGAACAGTTAGACTTAAGTGACATTTTCAGGGCATTACATCCCAAAAAAGGGAATACACATTCATTTCAAGAGCACATGGAACATTCTCTAGGATTGACCACATACTAGGGCACAAAACAAGCCTCAACAAATTTAAAAGTGTAGAAATTATCTCAAGCATCTTTTCTGACCACAAAGCATGAAATGAGAAATTGACCACAGAAAACAAATGAGAAATAAATGATTACAAGGAGACTAAACAACATGCTACTAAAAAACCAATGGGTCAACAATGAAATCTGAAAGGAAATTAAAAAATCCCTTCAGACAAATGACAATGAAAACACAACCATAAAAAATTCTATGGCATGCAACAAAAGAAGTTCTTAGAGGGAAGTCCATAGCAACACAGGACTTCCTTCAAAACAAAAAACAAACAAAACAAACAAACAAAAAATCTCAAAAAGACAACCTAACTTGTCACTTAAAAGAGTTAGAAAAAGAACAAACAAAACCTGAAGTCAGCAGAAGGAAGGAAATAATAAACATCAGAGAGGGAATAAATAAAATAGAGATTACAAAACAACAGAAAAAGAAATCAATAAAACCAAGAGCTGGTTCTTTGAAGGGATAAACAAGATTGACAAACCTCTGGCCAGGCTCACCAAGAATAAAAGAGAGAAAACCCAAATAAATAAAATAATAAATGAAAGAGGAGACATAAGAACTGATACTGCAGAAATACAGAACAACTATAAGGGAATACAATGAACAATTATATGCCAACACATTCAACAACCTAGGAGAAATGGACAAGTTTCTAGAAACATATGGCCAACCAAAATTGATTCAAGAAGAAATAGATAATTTGAACAGACTGATCACTAGAAGTGAAATAGAATCTATAATTTAAACAAAAACAAAAAACCTCCCTACAAACAAAAGTCCAGGACCAGATGGCTGCACAGGCAAATTCTACCAAATGTACAAAGAAGAACTTATACAGAACCTTCTCAAGCTCTTCCAAAAGATTGAAGAAGAGGGAACACTCCCAAGGACATTCTATGAAGCCACTATTATCCTGATAACAAAACCAAAGACACTACCAAAACAGAAAATTACAGACCAATTTATTTGATGACTATAGATGCAAAAATTCTCAATAAAATATTAGCAAACTGAATCCAACAACACACACACACAAAGTCACACACCACAACCAAGTGGGATTCATTCCAAGTTCACAAGGATGTTTCAACATATGCAAATCAATGTGACACACATCAACAAAAGACAAAACCACATGATCATCCCAATAGATGCAGAAAAAGCATTTGATAGAATTTAGCATCCATTCATGATAAAAATCCTTATGAAAGTGGTTATAGAGGGAACATATCTCAACGTAATAAAAGCTATTTATGACAAACCACAGCCAAAATAATACTCAAATGTGAAGAGCTGAAAGCCTTCCTACTAAAATCTGCAACAAGACAGAATGCCCACTCTGAACACTTCTATACAACATAGTATTGGAAGTCCTAGACACAGCAATCAGACAAGAAAAAGAAAAAAGGTATCCAAATTTTAAGGGAGGAGGTAAAATTGTCATTATATGCAGATAATATGATACCATATGTAGAAAACCCTAAAGACTCCACACAAAACTACTAGAACTGATAAACAAATTCAGCAATGTAGCAGGATACAAGATTAACATTCAGAAATCAGTTGCATTTCTTTATACCGCAATGAAATAACAGAAAGGGAATGCATACAAACAATATCTTTTAAAATTGCAACGCCCCAAAATAAAATACTTAGGAATAAACCTCACCAAGGAGTGAAAGACTTATACACCAAGAACTATAAAACATTAATAAAGGAAATTGAAGATGATTTAAAGAAATGGAAAGATATCCCATGCTCTTGGATTGGAAGAATTAATATTGTTAGAATGGCCATACTACATAAAGCAATATACAGATTTAATGTGATCCTTATAAATTTACCCATGATATTTTTTACAGAACTAGAACAAATAATCCTAAAAATGATATGGAACCATAAAAGACCCAGAATTGCCAAAGAAATCCTGAAAAAACAAAAGCAAAGCAGGAGGCATAATCCTCCTAGACTCCAGACAATACTACAAAGCTACAGTGATAAAAACAAACAAATAAAAAACATAGTATTTGCACAAAAACATACATAGGGATCAATAGAACAGAATAGAGAGCCAAGAAATAAACCCACAAACCTATGGTCAATTAATCTCAGACAAAGAAGGCAAGAATATACAATGGGAAAAGGACAGTCTCTTCAGCAAGTAGTGTTGGGAGAGTTGGACAGCCACATGTAAATCAATGAAAATAGAACACATCCTCTCATCACACACAAAAATAAACTCAAAATGGTTTAAAGACTTAAACATAAAACATGACACTATAAAACTCCTAGAAGAGAACATATGCAAAACATTCTCTGACACAAATCGTACGAATATTTTCTTAGGTCAGTCTCCCAAAGCAATAGAAATAAAAACAAAAGCAAACAAATGGGACCTAATTAAACTTACAAGCTTTTGTATAGCAAAGAAAACCATTGCAAAATGAAAAGATAACCTATAGAATGGGAGAAAATATTTGCAAAATGATGTAACTGACCAGGACTTAATTTTGAAAATATACAAACAGTTTATACAATTCAATAACCAAAAAACCCCAGACAACCCAATAGAAAAATGGGCAGATGACCTAAAGTGACATTTCTCCAAAGAAGAAATACAGATGGCCAATAGGCACATGAGAAATGCTCAACATTGCTAATTATTAGAGAACTCAAAGCTACAATGAGGGACTGCTTCACACTGGTCAGAATGGCCATCATTAAAAAGTCTACAGGGCTTCCTAGGTGGCACAGTGGTTAAGAATCTGCCTGCCAATGCAGGGGACACGGGTTTGATCCCTGGTACAGGAAGATCCAACATGCTGTGGAGCAGCGAAGCCCATGCACCACAACTATTGAGCCTGCACTTTAGAGCCTGTGAGCCACAACTGTTGAGCCCTTGTGCTGCAACTGCTGAAGCCCACGTGCCTAAAGCCTGTGCTCCACAATAAGAGAAGCCACAGCAATGGGGAGGCTGTGCACCACAATGAAGAGTGGCCCCCACTCACCTCAACTGGAGAAAGCCTGCACACAGCAAAAAAGACCCAACACAACCAATTAAATAAATAAATAAAAATATAACTGTCTACAAATAACAAATTTTGGAGAGGGTGTGGAGAAAAGGGAACCCTCCTACATTGTTGGTGAGAATGTAAGTTGGTGCAACCACTAGGGAAAACAATATGGACGTTCCTCAGAAAACTAAAAATAGAATTACCATTTGATCCAGCAATCCCACTGCTGGGCATATATCTGGGCAAAACTATAATTCCAAAAGATACATGCACCCCAGTGTTCATAGTAGCACTATTTACAATAGCCAAAACATGGAAACAACCTAAATATCCATTGGCAGATGAATGGATAAAGAAGATGTGGTACATATGTGCAATGGAATAGTATTCAGCCATAAAAAGAATGAAATAATATTATTTGCAACAACATGGATGCAATTAGAGATTATCACACTAAGTCAGTCAGGAAGAGAAAGACAAATACTGTATAATATCACTTTTATGTGGAATCTAAAATATGTCACAAATAAATTTATCTATGAAACAGAAACATGTACATAGAGAATAGACTGGTAATTGCCAAGGGGGCAGGGGTGGGAGATAGATTGGGAGTTTGGGATTAGCAGATGCAAGCTGGTATATATAGAATGGATACACAACGAAGTCCTATTGTATAGCACAGGAGACTATATTCAAAATCCTGTGATAAACCATAATGAAAAGTATATGAAAAAGAATGTACATACACATATAAGTGAATCAATTTGCTGTAGAGCAGTAATTAACACAACATTGTAATTCAACTATACATCAATAAAAAAAACTTCATATGAAAAAAATTGGAAATCTTGCAAAAATCTGTTTGAAAAGATTTTCATTTCTAGCTGATTAAGTTTTGCCCTAGCCAAAGTTTACAAATCCTATTAATTCTATCCAAAATGACAGGAATCTCTTGTTATTCTTTGTGTTTTTATGTTATCAACTGTAACGTCTCCTCTTTTTTTTTATAATTTTATTTATTAGAGCTCTTTCATTTTTTTCTTGGTAAGTCTAGCTAAAGGTTTTTCTATTTTTACTATCTTTTGCAAAAAAACAGTTCTTAGTTCCATTGATCTTTTCTATTGTCCTCTCAGTCTCTTTTTCTGCTCTGATTTTTATTGTTTCCTTCATTCTACTAACTTTGAGGTTTGTTGTTTTTTTGTTTTTTGCTTGATTCCTTGAGGTGTAGAATTAGTTTTTTTTACTTGAGATTTCTCTTGTTTATTGTTGTAGGCATTTATCATGGTAAACTTCCCTTTTAGAGCTGTGCTTGCTGCGTACCATAAGATTTGTTGTGTTGTTTCCATTTTCATTTGTCTTAAGATTTCTTTTTTTAATTTCCCTTTGATTTCTTCTTTGACCCCATAGATTTTCAGAAGCATGTTATTTAATTTCCATGTATTTATGAATTTTCTGTTTTCTTCATGAAAGTGATTTCTAGTGTCATAGCATAGTGGTCAGAAGAGATAAGTGGTACAACTTCAATTTTCTTAAGTTTAAGAATTGTTTTGTGGCCTAACATGATCTACCCTAGAGAATATGTTTTTGAGAACATTGTGCGTTCTGCTACTGTTGGGTGGAATGTTCTCTATATGTCTGTTAGATTCATTAGTCTAAAGTGTAAATCAAATATAATGTGTTTCTTTATTGATTTCTGTCTGAATGATCTATCCATTATTTAAATTGGAGTGCTGAAATCTGCTGCTATTATTGTACTGCTGTCTATTTCTCCCTTCAGGTTCCTTAATATTCATTTTACATATTTAGATGCTCCTACTTTGGGTGCATATTTACAAGGGTAATTAACCCCTTTATCACTCTATAATAACAGTGTTGCTTGTTACATTCTTTGGCTTAAAGTCTGTTTTGTCTAATATAAGTATAGGTACTCCTGCTTTCTTTTGGTTTCCATTTGCATGGACTATCTTTTCCCACCCCTTCACTTTCAGTCCACATGTGTCCTTAAACTGAAGTGAGTCCCTTGGAGGCAACATATAGTTGGGAATTGTTTTTCCAACCCATTCAGCCACTTTGTTTTTTGATTGGAGAATCTGGCCTATTTACATTTAAAGTAGTCATTGGTAGGTAAGTACTTACTACTGCCATTTTATTAATTGTTTTCTGATTGTTTTTATAGTTGCATTGTTCCTTACTTTCTTTCTTTTTCTCTTCCTTTGTGATTTGATGATTTTCTGTGGTGGTATGCTTTGATCCCTTTATCTTTTGTGAGTTTACTATGGGTTTTGGTTTTATAGTTACCATGAGGATTCCTTAAAAAATCTTATCGGTATAACGGTCTATTTTATACAATTAACAACTTTATTTTGAACACATACTAAAGCACTACAGACTTTACTCATGTTTTTGATGTCACAATTTCCATCTTTTTATATTTTGTATCCACCAATAATTATTGAAGTTATATTTTCAATACTTTTGTCTTTTAAATTTTATTCTATATTTATAAGAAATTCACCCACCATCTTTACCATATTAGCATATCATGAATTTAACTATATATTTGCCTTTATCAGTGAGTTTTATACTTTCATGCTTCATGTTATTAATCAATATTCTTTCATTTCCACTTGAAGAATTCCACTTAACATTTCTCATAAGGCCAGTATTATGGCCTTCACTTCACCAATTTCCTTTACTTTTGATTGATGGAAAACTCTTTCTCTCACTTTCAATTCTGAAGGGTAATATTGCTGGGCAGATTTCTTGGTTGGCCATTTCTCCAGCACTATGAATATATCATCTCACTTCATTCTGGTCTACAAAGTTTCTGCTAAAAAATCCTATGATAGTCTGTGAGGGCTTCTTTGTAAGTAACTAGTTCCTTTTTCTTGCTGCTTTTAAGATTCTGTCTTTAACTTCTGATAATTTAATTATAATGTGTCTGGTTTGTGTCTCTTTAGATTCATCTCTTTTCTTGGTATTCTGTGGGCCTCCTGGATCTAGATGTCTGTTTCTTTCCCCAAGTTAGGGAAGTTTTCAGCCATTATACCTTTGAACAAGCTTTATGCCTCTTCGTAACTCTCTTCTCCCTCTGGGACCCTTTTAATGTGTACAGTGGACCATTTGATTGTATCCCATAAGTTCTTAAAGCTATCTTCACTCTTTTTCATCCTTTTTTCCTCTCTAACAGATTGAATTCCACTGCCCTGTTTTCAAATGTACTGATCCTTTCTTTCTTTTGATCTAGTCTGCTATTGAACTCCACTATTGTATTATTAAGTTATATTCTTCAGCTCTATGATTTCTGTTTGGTACTTTTAAATATTTTCTGTTTCTCTTTTGATCTCCTCATTTTGTTTATGAATGGCCTTTCTGACCTTGATGAGCATCTTTATGACCACTAATTTGAACTCAAAGGTTATTACATATCTCTATTTCATTAAGATCTGTTTCTAGAGTTTATCATGTTATTTATTTGGATCATACTCCTCCATTTCTTTATGTTCCTCAGCTATCTGTTGTGGTTTCTGAGCATTAGATAAAACATCCTCTTCTCCCAGTGTTGACACAATGGTCTTTTGTTGGAGATGAACTTTGTCAATATACCTGGCCTGGGCTCCTAGTTGTCTCTAAACTTTTGTGATTGTTCAAGCTACTTCCTTTGTTCTTTTAGGTATCTAGTAGTTAAGGATTTGCTAAACCATCAGTGTCTCAAACAGGAAAATTATATTCAGGATCTTGAGGCAAGCTGATTAGAAGCTGGACCCTTAGATAGCTGCTGAGAAAGTATGTAGCTAAGCCCCTTCCTGGAAGAAACTGCAAGATGGGCAATTTTGCTTTCTCCCTCAGTGCTGGACTCATGTATAAAGTCACAGAAGTGGTGTTCCTGCACCCTTTAGAACTGCTTCTTGATTTGCTACAGCCCTATGGGACTACTGAATGCAAAACTCATTGGCTATCAGTGCTAGTGATCCAGCAAGTAGACTCTCAGGTGCAGCCCCAAAACCTTTGGTGCCAGAAGTATCTACAAGCTCTTTACCTGAAGATACTGGCAACTTGGTTTTATTGCTGGAATTGGTTGGAGGGAGAAAGTGGGGAATGTGTTCTCCAGCTTCCCTAGTCCCTATGGAGGATTGCAGCCAGCCCCTGGATGTATGCTAAGTTAGAAAGATGGCCCTCAGTCAACAGCTTTTAAAGTATACAGATAAACCCCTTTCAGGGAAAGTCTGGGAGATGGACATTTTGTCTGCTCCTTTTGTGTTGATCCCTGGGCAGATAGCCAATTAAAAACTGCCTTTTTGTTTGCTACTATTATCTATCTATATACACCATCTACAAATGATGTGTACACATATGTAATATATAAATATATATCATTTATACATATATATATTTTATGTTTGCAAACAACATGATATTATACATTAAAAACCCTAAAGATTCCACCAAGAAACTGTTAGAACAAATAAATTCAGTAAAGTTGCAGGATACAAAATTAATATACAAAAATAAGTTGTTTCTATACACTAATAATGAACTATCACAGAAAGAAAACAAGAGAACAATCCCATTTGAAATTACATCAAAAAGAATAAAATACATCAGAGAATTTAACCAAGGTTAAAGACCAGCACATTAAAACCTATAAGACATTGAAGAAAGAAATTAAAAAAAGATACAAATAAATGGAAACATATACCATGCTCATGTTTTAGTGAATTAATATCAAGATGTCCATACTACCCAAAGCAATTTACAGATTCAATGCAAACCCTATCAAAATTCCAATGGCATTTATCACAGTTATAGACAAACAATCTTAAAATTTGTATGGACCCACAGACGACCCACAAATAGTCAAAGCCACCCTGAGGGAGAACAAAGCTGGAGGCATCACACTTACTGATTAAAAACTATATTACAAAACTATGGTAGTCAAAACAGTAATGTATCAGCATAAAAACAGACACACAGATCAATTGAACAGAATAGAAATTCAAGAAATAGATCTACATATAAATGGTCAATTAAGTTATGTCAAAGGAGCCAAGAATATACAGTGGGGAAAAGATAGCCTCTTCAATTAATGGGGTTGAGAAACCAGACAGCCATATACAAAATAATGAAATAGGACCACAATCTACACCATGTACATAGAACAACTCAAAATGGATTAAAGTGTTGAACAACTCAAAATGGATTAATGAAATATCACTTCAAAACTGTTAGGATGGCTAATATCAAGAGAGAAGAGATAATAGGATGGCTATTACCAAGAGACAAGAGATAACAAGTGTTGGATAGGATGTGGAAAAAAAGAACCTATGCACACTGTTTATGGGAATGTACATATTTCCAAGCCAATGTGGAAAACAGTATGGATGATCCTCTAAAATTTAAAAATAGAACTACTGTATGATTCAGCAATCCTACTTCTGGGTATTTATCAAAAGGAAATAAAATCACCATCTCAGAAATCTATCTGCCTGCCCTCCATATTCATTGCAGCATTATTTACAATAGCCAAGAAATGAAAACAACTTAAGCATCCATAAATGGATGAATGTATAAATAAGATGTGGCATATGTACACAATGGGATATTAGTTATAAAAAAGAAGGAAATCTTGACATCTACAACACCATGGCTGGACCCTGCAGACATTATGGTAAGTAAAATAAATCAGACAGAGAAAGATAAATATTGTGTGTTGTCATTTATATGGGGAATCTTAAACGAACAAATAAACTCATTGATACAGAAAACAGATTCGTAGTTGCCAGAGATGGGGAGTAGAGGGTAGGCAAAATGGGTGAAAGTGGTCAAATGGTACAAACTTCTAATTATAAGATAAGTAAATCCTGGGAATCTAATGTACATCATGATAAGTATCATTAACAATACTGTATGTATACTTGAAAGCTGCTTACCCTGCTTACGGTGTACATCCTAAAAGTTCTCATCACAGAAAAAAAATTTTAACCACATGTGGTGATGCTAGTTAACTTGAGTTAATCATTTTCCAATATATACATCTATCAAGCACATAAAACTAACACCATGTTATAGATCAATGATATCCCAATTTAAAAAGAATAAAAGGCATTAGGAGATAAAACACACACATACATACACACACGTATATTAAACATTTTAAAATTAATTTTCAAGGAAAAAACAAAACTGCCCTGAGAAGGTAATGGTCTAATACCTTGATATCCAGAGAAGGATCTTGCCCCAAACCTTGGAGATAACTTAATTGACAGAGTTAGGACCCAAACCCAGGTTTTCTGATCTTACTTCTGGTAGTTTTTACACCACTAGGCTAAACCAGCATTTCCCAACCTGTGATCTAAGCAGCAGTGATTTCTGGAGCTAATAAGAGGAGTTCCATGAATGAAAAAGAAGGAATGGAATACTTATAGGCAATAAATTTGAGAGGTTGTTTTAACTGATTTATATAAAGAACAGCTTCCCAGAGTCTTTTCAAAGGCTAATATGCATGATAAAAATACGTGTAGACATAATGCTGTAAACTTGTTTGACCAGAGACCTTGCCATTTTATTAATGTTGCAGAAAACACAGTTTCTACTAAACCCAGCTTTAGAAATACTATTTTAGTGGGAAAATTGTGTCTCCTAAATTTGAAATATCTGTATTTACACAGAATTATCAAACATTCAATACCCTAAGTTAGTTTGCTGATGCATGTTATATTTCCCTTTTTTTCCTTTAAAAATAAGCTAGTTTGAGATAGCAAACTATCAATCTCAAAGAGCACAAACAATGGAATGTTATGGATATCAAAATAGGGCTCCACAAGAGGGATAACAACTTTTATGAGCTGGAGAGCTATCCCTTAACTATAGCCCACATCCTGTAGGCTGATGATTATTGAAGAACCTCCTGATATTTATGTTAGTCATAGCTGTCATACAGTGTAGCTGGGTCAGCTTTCTATCAACAACTTATTTAAACTTGTGTCTGTGCTCAATGTTTAGTTCATGATATCTAGCTGAATGAAAAAGAATACAGCGAAAAGGAACTAGGATGAAATAACTCCATTTGCTATTCCAACTAAAGGGATGACACAATTCATTTAACAAGCATTAATTTCATTCTTTGTTTTGGTTACTCTTTGAGGGAATATCTTACAGAGTACTGTGTGTTTCCTTTCCTAGAGGTGAGCGAAGGAATTGGACTACCTCTCACATCATATCCACAAGCAGCCACTACATACTATTTATATTATTTACAAAAACAAAATGGCAACTGATGGACTCTATTTTACTAAGAATAATCAAGAATTCCAATATAGAAAGGAAAAACTATGTTTTTTGAAGCCACAAACCCAGGATCAAGTTCTGAATAAGGTTTGCAGTAGCCACATGTTCACCTCTCTATGCCTCATTGGTTTCCTCATTTGTGAAATAGTGAAAATAATGTCTGCCCTGAAGCACCAATGAGATGTTTTGGAAATTAAATAAATGTGTACCAGGTAAAGTATAAAGCCGTCAAACATTTTAAATACCATTAAATATGCTTTTAACTTAAAATTTATTTCATGATATTGTGATTGAGAAGTTTGAAGTTACCACAAGTGAGTAAAATATATCTACATTAACTCTGTTCTATTCATATCATCTGTAGTAGCATCAAAGTTCATAAATTGGAAAATGAATCTTGATTAGAATAAATCTTGAAATAGTATTAAACTATTTTATAGATGTAATTTGGCAAAACATGGGTTGCTTTGCTCTAGTGTTTCATTTTATTTAATTTCATTCCAATGATATTTTTTGTATTTGGAAAATTTAGTGGCAAAGGCTTTCTTGCCTGGATAGGCATTTATCTGAAAAAAATATTTCTGAAATCACTGTCTAATCCTGAATCACACCATAGTAGGTTCCAAATCATAAACATCTCATGTTGAATAATTTATTTTTAGGTATTAGAATTTACTTTCAAAGTACAATTTTCATGACAAATTCAAAATCCAATCTACTGGAAAAACAGCCACTGCCAAAAGCAAAACAAGACATTTCTGTAAAACTATGCATTATTTTTACACTAAATTCAAAGTTATATAATCTTCAGGCAACATTTCCTCAACACTGGCTATGTACAATATGTATGTAAAAATATATCAGGAAAACAGATGATTGAACTTGGTGTACCCCCAAAAAAATAATAAAAAAAAATATATCAGGGTTTCCCATTAGGTAGTTGTGTGTGTGTGTGCCTGTGTGTGTAACCAGAAATGTTGTACTATAGAATCATGACAGTATTAACTAGTTTTAATGTCTAATAAAAATTATTACAACTAAGTGAAATTGGTAATATTTGTACAGAATAATTGAAACATGATGTAATGACAAAAAGACAATTTCAAATAAATTTATAGAAAGCAACACAACTCTTAATTGCTTAATCCAATGCTATGGTTGGTAAGCATCAGTAACATTTTGAAATGGTTAAAGATAATATAGCATTTTACCCTTATTAGTTGTTGCTAAGAGTTGTTTTGTTTGCTTGTTCTTTACTTAAGATCTCCTGCTTAAGATTTTTAAAATAATGTTTCTTTACTTTATGATACTGGGAAATTATTAAAAATGCAAGTAATAAAACTATTTTTTTAATTCCTACAAACCTGGAATCATCAATACCAAATTTACACTTTTAAACACATTTAAACAAATTTGACACCAAAGTGAATAAATCATTTTATCTTGCATTTAATTCTGTGTTTTCCCACAATTAAAAGTTTTTATATAAAGTTTGCAATGACTGCCTGTAGTTATTTGGATATATTCAGTCAATTATTTATTTATTATAAGACATGTAGTATATTTAAATTTTCTCTTTCATAATTAGTATGTATGGTAAGTTGAAGTATCTTTTTATCCTTTGTGAAATGAAGGCACATTTGCATTATGGAATTTATCTTTTCAGGGAATTGTTTTTCAGTAATGCAAATATAGATAGGAAGTATTTCATTTCATACAAAACCCTATAACAGCAATCACAACAAAAGTGAAAATAAAAAACAAAACCCTGGAATGTATGAGCTAGGAATGCCTTCAAAGCTATAAGAATATTAATTTTTCTCTAATGCTTCACTTCGAACTATAAGCTTCCTGGTTTGATTGAATGGAATAAAGTCAATGTGACTACTGGCAAAGCAGCAACTGTAAAGGATTTAAGCAAAAATGTAGCTTTTACAATGTATTTTTCAAAAAATTACTTCCCTTAGAAGACTGATATAGAGGAGAATAAAAACTGAGGACCAATATGTAGGTATGACTTATGAAATCATGACATTTGGGGAGTTAGGCTACAGAGTGAACCTCCATTTAACCTCCTCTCAGGCTCTCATGTGTCCTAAAAAAAAAAATTGCCAAGGCAGTTTCATTTAACCAGCTGATTTTAAATTGTTCCTTGAGGCTGATTTTGTACAACTTCTTTGATATTTTATGGTTGTACAGTTTTATGAGCACCATAAATGCCACAAACCTCAGAAATGGCATATCATTTCAACAGGAACACCTTTTCTTGGAATCAGGATGAAGCTAAGTTACTGACTCCTGAAATCTTTTAACAGAATTACTCTGGCTTACATTTCACCAGACTACCTAACATGACCATTAGAGGAGTATAGTATTACCTTTATTGCATTTGTTATAGATCTTCATTACTTGATTCTTTTTTTTTCTGAGCCAATAGTCTATGACTTATTCATAGTACAACACTTTCAAGTGTCTGTCTACTAAGTTAAAAACTTAGCAATACATCTATGAACACAAGGAAGTTACTCTTCAGAAGGCACTGATCATATAGGCATTAGGGATTAACACTCCAGAGAGAGAACAATTATTATTTTTGTACTAGGATACTAAGTGCTTTTTTTAAAATCTAAAATCTTACTGTTGTGAAAGGTCAGTGATCACTAGATAAAAATGGCAGAGCAGAATGGACCAAAGTGTCTGTGTCTGATATGTTCTAGTACAATTAATATGATCCATACTGAAAAACACTCAGAAGGTGGCATTAAAGAGGACGTAATTTTCATTTTGATCCTTCAAAACATAACAGGGATGCTGTTGTTGTTTTTCGAGTTTTTAAAATATTCCTTTAGAATTAAATCCCTTTATCCACATTGTGTTTTTTTTTAAAGGAATTGTAGCAAAGCACGTGGTAACCATAAGGGATGCAATTTCCTTTATTATAAGTGAAATCACTCCTACTGAGATCTTAAGGACACTTCAGTACTTTCACTTTCCATGAGAGGGCAATAATTGCTTATCCTAAACCTTAGCACTGCCACTCAAGACAAGAAGACAGTTTCTAGATACACCTGCAATGCTTTTGCCAAGTGAAGGTTTCAAAAGATGATATGCATTTCACAAATACATTCTTGTGGTTTGTGTTGAGATGCAAAAAGCTCACACAAAAGGCTGAAAAGGGAATCATTTTAACCTCAAGCAGAAAGCTATTATTATCCCTATCCAGGATTCCAATTAAAGAATATCCAAGAGAAAACAGCACTAGTGGAGATAATAATGAACATTTCAGATTACCTTTCAAGAGCTGCAGGTTAAAAGAGTAAAAATAATGAAACTGAGCCACATTCTATAAATTCTACAAAGGTTATTTTTACTATTAATCAATATAAGTGAAATGAAGCTATGAGACTTGAGTGTCATTAAGCTGGTAAATCCAAATTATTTTTTCCTTAAATGTATGAGAACAATATATAACTTTGAGTTTCACATTAGTGAAACGGGAGTGAGGAATAAAACACAAAACAATGAACAATGCCTAGCCCTTGCCTAGGAACATAGGACTGAAGTGGCATTCCTATTCAATTGTCAAATAGTAGGTACATACACTAAGGCACAGCAAAAAGTGTTTATGGGTGGGTGATAACAAGGTCAGCAATCCTAATTACTAACAATGACTGTAACAATGATTCCTCTTTATTAAGAGTCAGGCCTTTGTTTAGAATTAGCCATCTCATTTTATCCTCTTGATAACCCAGCAAGAAAATAAAATCAACCACATTTTACAGATAAAATCAGTAGGTTCATTATGCGCTCACATTAATGTACCTAGTAAGTGTCTGGAGTCAAGATTAGAGCTCAAGCCAGTCTTACTATATTTTTAATCCAAGTATATCAAGCTGATTTTTTAAAAAGAATAGCATTTGTATCAAAGCACACAATGTATTTTCCTAATTAAGTTGATGATTACATAACCATTAAGGTTAAACAATAACTATTATTCCTATTTAGAAATGATATAAGACATTTAGAAGTTGAACTGGTTTTCAAAGCCACAGAACTGCTGACAGCTGAGATAGGATTTATACTCAAGCTTGCCAGTTCCAGATATAATGTTGTTTCAAATATTCCACCTTGGGGAATGCTTTTCAACAGTGATTCTCAACTTTTCTTTAATATACCTATTATTTTTTCAAAGATCTGAGGCCTATCATGGCAAAAATAAAAGATACAATTTTCTGAAGAATAGGATAATATATACCTGCTGACATTTTAATAATATATTTAATGTTTATGACAGGATTTTTTTAAGCTCTTTATTGGAATATAATTGCTTTACCCTCTTGTGCCAGTTTTTGCTGTACAACAAAGTGAATCAGCTGTATTTATACATATATCCCCATATCCCCTCCCTCCCACTACTCCCTCCCACCTTCCCTATCCCAGCCCTCTAAGTCATCACCCATCATCAAGTTGATCTCCCTGTGTTATGCAGCAGCTTCCCACTAGCTATCTATTTCACATTTGGTAGTATATATATATCTGTGCTACTCTATCACTTCATCCCAGCTTCCCCATCCCCCGGGTCCTCAAGTCTGTTCTTTATATCTGCATCTTTACTCTTGCCCTGTCACTGGGTTCATGAGTACCATTTTTTTAGATTCCATATATATAAGTTAGCATACAGTATTTGTTTTTCTCTTTCTGACTTACTTTGCTCTGTATGATAGACTCTAGGGCCATCCACCTCACTACAAATAGCTCAATTTTGTTCCTTTTTATGGCTAATATTCCATTGTATATATGTGCCACATCTTCTTTATCCATTCATCTGTTCATGGGTATTTAGGTTGCTTCCATTTCATGGCTATTATAAATAGTGCTGCAATGGATATTGTGGTACACGTGTCTTTTTGGATTATGGTTTTCTCAGGGTATATGCCCAGGAGTGGGATTGCTTGGTCATATGGTAGTTCTATTTTTAGTTTTTTAAAGAAACTCCATACTGTTTTCCACAGTGACTGTACCAATTTACATTCCCACCAGCAGTGCAGGAGGGTTCCCTTTTCTCCACACCCTCTTCAACATGTATTGTTTCTAGATATTTTGATGATGGCCATTCTGACTGGTATAAAGTGATACCTCATTGTGGCTTTGACTTGCATTTCTCTAGTGATTAGTGACATTGAGCATCTTTTCATGTGTTTGTTGGCCATCTGCATGTCTTCTTTGGAGAAATGTCTATTTAGGTTTCTGCCCATTTGTGGATTGAGTTATTTGCTTTTTTGGTATTAAGCAGCATGAGCTGATTGTATATTTTGGAGATTAATCCTTTGTCAGTTGCTTCATCGGCAAATATTTTCTCCCATTCTGAGGGTTGTCTTGTCTTGTTTATGGTTTCTTTTGCTGTGCAAAAGCTTTTAAGTTTCATTAGGCCCCATTTGTTCATTCTTGATTTTATTTCCATTATTCTAGGAAGTGGGTCAAAAAGGATCTTGCTTTGATTTATGTCATATAGTGTTATGATAGGATTTTATGATATAAAAATCACATTAATGTTGGTAATTCAAGTTGATTGTTATCACTCTAAAGGATAAGTAAATGTATAGTTTAGTAATTCCTTAACTATGTAATCATATTGTTAAGTATGCAAGTATACTGGAAATCATGCTTATATTTTTTATAGTAATATAATTTCCAAATAATTGCATTTTACTATAGCTTGGTCATTGCAGTACACACTTCCTGTACTTATTATTGTTTGATCCTATAAATAACTTAGTATGCTAGATACTGATGTCCCCATTATCACAAAAGTAAACTGCTAATAAAAGAAACTATGTTACTGAATTTCACAGGGTAAGCAAGTGGCAGAACCAATTTGAACTGATGTTCTTAAATATCACAGTATACTCTCAAGGTCAAGAAAGAAATTATCTATATATAGAAAATGATACCTCAATACTTGGAAAGGGTAATAACTGAAGCAATGATGTAAATTTCAAAGGAAAAATGGGTTGCTATTTTTCAAGAGTAGCAATTTTTGCCTTGCTGAATAGAGACAAGCAGAAGAAGCTGTAGAGAATTATGTAGAATGACAGTCCATTCATGAAATCTACTGAAAAATATGTAAAGCAAAACTTTCCAGAGTTAAAGGGAGAAACAGTTCTACAATAGTATTTGGAGACTTCAATACCACAATATCAATAATAGATAGGACAGCTAGACATACAGTAGAATGATGTCAGCAAGATGGTAGTATGGGAGGTCAGACTTCATCCATCCACAAAATGAGTGATTAAACAACTGCCCACTGATGAAAATATCTCTGGGATAACTCCAGATTAAAGTTAAGAAGCTGAAGCAACCCAGTGGGACACCCAAACCAAGGATGGCTGCATGGAAAAACACAGGAAGCATTTTACATCTGTCACGCTTTCACTGTCCCAGAACAGCTAAGAAGCATACCTTCAATACCCTCAGCTGGCACCTCCATCATGGAGAAAAGGAGAGAAGGAGGGCCCCCACAATCTTCACCCACACTGACCCCAGTGGACAGAGCTGTCCAGAGTTCATACTGCCCCAACCCTCCAGAATAGAAGTCACTACTGCACAACTACCCCCATCCACTACCAAGAGTTTCCTATAAAGAGGGGTCCCTCAGCCATGATGTTACCACATCCAAGAAAATGAGAATAGGAGAATCCCAGCATACCTCACTACCAATGAACTCAGAAGCTCTGCAATTATTGCAGAGACATTCAGCCTTGTGACCAAGGACCCCTGAAATCTTCAGTCACCAACTCCAGCTGGTGAAGCTGGCCAGAGTCCATGCCGCAGTATCACCCTGGAGATAAAGCCTCTTTTGCAAACCCTGGGGCCAGAGCTGTTGCACACCAAACAGCTAGTGCCCTTGCCCTAACCCAAAATCAGTCTGTAAAGTCTGGAAGAGGTGACTACTCATTTAAATGAGCAGACATCAAGTGAAAGATACAAGTAACATGAAAAACAAGGAAACATGATACCACCGAAGGAACACAATAAACTTACAATAACTTATGCCAAAGAAATAGAGATCTACAAATTGTGTGAAAACAATTCAAAATAAATTCAAATGCCACTTTTTAAACTTTGAGCAAGTTTAGAAAGTGGCAAGAGAACACAGACAACGAAATTAGAGAATCAGTATATGAAAAAAGAGAGACATTCAACCAAGAGAAGAAAAGAAATTCTGGAGCTGAAGAATACAATAAATGAAATGAAAAGTGTAATACAGAGATTCAGCAACAGACATGATCAATCAGAAGAACGAATCTGTGAACTCAAAGAGAGATCATGTGAAATTATCCAGTCAGAGGCAAAAACAGAAAAAAAGAATGAAAAAGTGAAGAAAGCCTACATGAATAATGGACACTATCCTGTGAAACAATAATTGCATCATAGGAGTCCTAAAAGGAAATGAAAGAGGGGGGCAGAAAACTTATTTAATAAAATGGTGGCTGAAAATGCATAAAGTCTTAGGAGGAAAATGGTCTCCAGATTTATGAAGTTCATGAAACTCCAAATAGGATCAATTGGAAGATGACAACACCAAGACACATTATAACAGAACTGTCAAAAGATAGGGACAAAGAAAAAATTTGAAAGCATCAAGAGAAAAATAATGCATTACATGCAAGGAATTCATGAATATGGCTATGATCGGATTTCTCGGCAGAAATTATTCAGGCCAGGAAAGAGTGGGATTATATATTCAAAGTACTAAATGAAACAAAAACTTGAAAATCAAGAATATTATACCCTGCAAAATTGTTTTTGAAAAAAAAAAAAAATTAGTCTTCCCCAGACATTAAAACAACTGAAGGATTTGATCATCATTATACCTGCCTTACAAGAAATGTTTAACTGAATTCTTAAATTGAAAACATGACAAACAGTAATACAAAATCATCTGAAAGTATAAATTCCTTTAGTAATGGCAAATATATAGACAAACACAGACTAATGAAACACGAAAATGGTAGTGCATAAATTACTTTAGATCCTAATATAGAAATTAAAAGATAAAAATTTGCTAATAGATAAACAATATAAAAAGAAGCAATCACTACAAAAACACAAAGTGTGAAGGGAGAGTAGAAATTTAGAGTTTTGTATATTATTAAAATTAAGATGTTACTGCTTTATCGGTTATTGCTACACCAGCATTCAGGGTGGTGTGAGTCCTTCCTCTTTTTTCTCCTTTTTTTATTAACAATTCATTGAACATTCTTAACTGAACAAAATTGCTTCTGCAAATCATACCATATACCAAGAGGTTTTTATCCACCTGTACATCTGAAAGGGGACAGATTGAATCTCAGTGGGAACTGTGGGTTCGAGGAAGTTAGTGAATCTGCCCTTCCCCCACTTGCCACTATCAGGAAAAAGGGAAACTAGAGACTGCAAAACTACATAGATACCCATGGCTGAGAGTATTTGTGGAGGTCCTGAGGGAAGAATCTGACATACAATTTGAGTGGGATAGAGACATGTTTGGATGCACAGGAAAGACAGGAAATTGCTAAGGAGGCCCACCTTCCCAGGGTGACACTGTAAGGGACTTGGCTTTTGGCAGTGGCAGTGTTGACATCCCCCAGAGAGGAGGTGGAAAGCAAAAGTGGTGAATGACTGCCTGGATGCCCCAGTTATTCAGGCTGTGGCAGGAGAGACATGATTTTCTTGAGCAAAACCCAGATTTCTGAGGAGGGACTTCAGTGACTGGGAGGAGAGGAGGGAAAGAGAAGGAGCCAGATAAGAATATAAAAAGGCATTAAAGGCATGCATTTCCTGCTGTCTCCTTTGGGACATTAGTAGGAGGTCCACCCATGAATCCCTAGGAGTATCCCACTCATGTTTTTCCCTCGCTAGGACCATGGGTCCCCACAAAGCCCCAAGTGCTAAGCCTACACCTCCCCCCTCCCTGCTGTTGTCACCGTGTGCATGCTCACAAGTACATCTTAGAGAGCCAGACCAGATAGGAGAAACCACAAACTTGAGCTATAGTGCCACCTGGACTTTGTATACTGGAATACAAAAAAAAGTTTCTAGTAATCAGACTCTTTTTTTTTTTTTTTTTTTTTTTTTTTTTGGCACACGGGCTTAGTTGCTTCGCAGCATGTGGGATCTTCCTGGAGCTGGGATCGAACCCGTGACCTCTGCATTGGCAGGCAGATTCTTAACCACTGTGCCAGCTAGGAAGCCCTAATCAGACTCTTGAAAGAACAAAAGCAGACATAAACTAAGTAAGGAGGGTATCTGCTACTTCAAATGTGAAAGCAAAAGCACATACCTCAAACACTATGAAAAATAAAGGATATATGGTATCACAAAAAGAAAATGATAATTTTCCAGCAACTAAACACAAATGCTTGGAATATTATGATCTAAATAACACAAATTTCAAAATAGCCATTATAACCAAATTTTAAAACTACATGAAAAATCAGAAAGGAAATTCAATCAACTCACGAATAACATTAATTAACAGAAGTTCTTTACCAAAGAGAATGAAATTATAAAAAGGAAACATACAGAAATTCTACAACTGAAGAATTCAATGAATGAGGTGAAGATTGCAATAGAGAGTATTGGTAACAGGGCAGATGAGATGGAGGAAAAAATAGGGTTTTGGAGAATAGGCATATAGAAGTAATTCAGGTAGAAGAGGAGAGAGCACTAACTTTTTTTTTTTTTAATGAAGAAACTGAAGAAACCCTATAAGAGCTATGGGATTTAGTAAAAAAGGCACATCTAAGAATAATTGGTATATAAAAAGGGGAAAAGAGGGTGAAGGGGGCAGAGATTTTATTTAAAGAAATAACAGCTGAGAAATTCCCAAACCTGGGGAAGTAATTGGACATACAATTCCACAAAGCTAATAGAACACTCTATTATTACAATGCAAAAAGACCTTCTCCAAGACACATTATAATGAAACTGTCAAAAATCAATGATAAAAAAGAACTTTAAAGTCAGCTATGGGGGAAAAAATAATGTAACCTACAAATAACCACCATTAGGCTATCAGCAGATTTCTCAACAGAAATCCACAGGCCAGAAGGGAGTAGGATAACATATTCAAAGTATTGAAAGACAGAAATTGCCAGCCAAAATACTTTATCTCGCAAAGTTATCCTTCAGATATGAAGAAGAAAGAGAGCTTTCCCAAACAAAGCAGAAGGAGTTCACTGCCACTAGACTTGACTCACAGACACACAAAAGTTCTTTGAACTGAAATGAAAAGATGCTAGTCTGCAACATGAAAATTTATGAAAGTACACAACATTCTGATAAAGGGGAAAACAGTATTAGAAAACTAACTATATTAAAATGAGGTGTTAGCCACTTAACTAGAAATGTTAAAGGAAAAGAGCATTAAAAATAAATATAGCAACTATGATTTGTTAATGAAAACACAGCATAAAAATGTAAATTATGATATCAAAATATAAAAGGGGATGAGGGACTTCCCTGTCAGTTGAGTGGTTACAACTCTGCACTTCCACTGCAGGGGCCCAGGTTCTATCCCTGGCTGGGGAACTAAGATCCCACATACCATATGGTGCTGATAGATAGATAGATAGATAGATAGATAGATAGATAGATAGATAGATAGATGATAGATGGATAGATAAATATATGGGATGAGTAAAAAGGTAGAGCCTTTATATGCAAAAGAAGGTAAGCACTGTCAACACAAAATAGACTGTTTTATCTAAGTCTCATGGTAACCACAAAGCAAAGATCTAGAGTAAATTCATGATACATAAAAAAAGGAATGACAGAGCATACCACTATGGAAACTCACCAATTTACAAAGACAGGCAGAAATCTAAGGACAAAGAAACAATAGCAATACAAAACAACCAGAAGGCAAACAATAAGATGACAGTAGTAAGTCCTTACCTATCAATAATCACTCCAAATGTAAATGGATTGAATTTACCAACCAAAAGTCATAGAGTTGCTGAATGACACAGCGATATGCTCCCTACAGTAGACTCGTTTCAGCTTTAAAGACACACTTAAGCATAAGTAAAGGGATGGCAGAAGATATTCTATGTAGTGGAAACTGAAAGATAGTGGGGATAGCCATACTTATGTCAGAAAAAAATGGTCTGTAAGCCAAAAATAGTAACAAGAGGCAAAGAAGGTCATTATATACATCAATAGGGCATAAATTGAAAAATATACGCTTATAACATTGGTAGATATACATATACTGAACACCTAAACATAGTAAACAAATGCTAACAGAACTGAAAGAAGTTAACAATACAACAATAGGAGGGACTTTACTACTCCACTGTCAGCAATGGATAGATCAACTGCCGGGATCAACTCAGCGACTCGAGGTGAGTGACGGGTGCCGCAGGCTTGAAGAAGACACAGACACAGACTGAAGAGAAAGATGGGACCGGGGGACTCAAGACCTCTAGGATCAAGAGCCTTGCTGATTGATCCCACGTTGCTTATATTGAGTTCTCGGCATAGCCTAAGGGTCTAACACTCCCAGGTTAATCCCATAAACAATCAAAGGCCTCACATGACTGGGGGCAATGATCTTTGTTTGCCTCCTGGGTCCTGATTTGAGCTGGGCCCGTGGAGAGCAAAGCAGCCCTGGGGGCAGGAGACCTCTCTCAAAAGGATTAAGGGTCTGTGCCCCACCCGTGTTGGCCCCTCTGCGACTGTGCCTGTCTTAGGTTGTTCCTCCCTTGAGGAATCTTACCCATCTCTGGCTAACCAGTCATCCTCCAGAGCCAAACACGGTGATATAAGGAAGGCTCTATGCACCACCCCTGTTGGCCCCTCTGCGGCTGTGCCTGTCTTAGGTTGTTCCTCCTCTGAGGAATCTTACCCGTCTTTGGCTAACCAGCCATCCCTCAGAACCAAACAGGGTGATATTAGTCTCCACGCCTCACACCCTCAGCTCCTCCACTGCTCAAGCAGGACATTCTGAATCCCATCGCTCGGCCTACATACTTCAACATTTTCAATGTTTCAAAAAGGTTCCAGAATGTCTTCCCACAATCATCCAAACAGAAAATCAAGAAAATATTGAAAATGAATCACACTTTAGACCAAATGGTTTTAAGAGAAACATAAAACAGTCTCTTCAACATCAGCAGAATATACATTCTTCTCAAGTGCATATGGAACATTCCCCAGGATAGATCATGTGATAGGACAGCAAACATTTCTTAGCAAATTTAAGAAGACGGAAATCATACCAACAATCTTTTCTAACCACAATAGTAAGAAACTAGAAATCAACAAAAAGAGGACAGCTGCAAAATCTACAAATACATGGAAACTAAACAGCACCATTCTGAACCAATGGATAAAAAGAAAAATCAAAAGGGAAATTAAAAAAAAATTCTTGATACAAGTGAAAATATAAACATAAAATATCAAATCCTACAGGATGCTGCCAAAGCAGTTCTGAGAAAAAGTTTATGGTGATAAATACATATATTAAGAAATTAGAAAGTTCTTAGTTAACCTAACTTTGTATCTCAAGGTACTAGAAAAAGCAATAAATATTAAGTCCAAAGTTAGAAGAAGGAAGGAAATAATAAAGATGAGTGGAAATCAGTGAAACAGGGAACAGAAAAATCAATAGAAAGGTTCTAAGAGATGATTCTTCCAAAAAGTAAAAAAGTAGACAAACTTTTAGCTAGACTCAATGAAAGAGAGAGGGGAGGGGAGGAGGGAGTATGGAATGGAGGGAAAGGGAGAAGACTCAAATAAATAAGATGTGAAAGAGGAGACATTAAAATTGATACTACAGAAATGTATAGGATCACAAGTGACTACTATTAATAATTATATGCAAACAAATTAGATAACCTAGAAAAAATGGATCAACTCTTAGAAACATATGATTTACCAAGACTCAATCAGCAAGAAATAGAAAATCTGAACAGAATAAAAACAAAGAGATTGAATCAGTAATCAAAAAACTCCCAATACAAAAACCTAAAACAGAAAACCACAGGATCTGACAGCTTAGAGAATTATACAAAATATTTTAAGAATTAATGCTAATTTTCTTCCCTTCTGAAAAAATTTAACTCCAAACTCATTCTACAAGGCTGTATTACCTTGACAATAAAGCCAGATAAGGACACAAGCAAACTATAGACCAATAGCCCCAAAGAATATAGATGCAAAATTTTTCAACAAAAACATTAAACTAAATTTAAGAATGCATTAAAAGTATTAAACACAATGACCAAATGGGATTTATCTCTGGGATGCAAAATGGTTCAACATATACAAATGGATAGATGTAATAAATTGTATAAATAAAATAAAAGATAAAATGACATGATCATCTCAACAGATGCAGAAAGAGCATTTTACAAGATATATTATTTTATAATTAAAAAACTTCAGTATGTTGGGTACAGAAAGATCATAACTCAACATTATAAAAGCCATATATGACAAAACCACAGCTAACATAATCAATGGTGAAATATTGAAATCCTTTTCTCTAAATTCAGGAAAAAGATAGGAATGCACACCCTCATCGCTCTTATTCAATATAGTATTGGAAGTGCTAGAGCAACCTGTCAAGACAAAGAAATAAAAGAAATCCAAATTGCAAAAGAAGTGAAATTGTCATTATTTGGAGATAATGTTTTTATATATTGAAAATTCCAAATAACCAAAAAATTGTTGGAAGCAATTAATTTATTAAAGTTATAGGATATTAAATCAACATATGGACATCAGTTGCATTTCCATACATTAATAATAAATAATTGAAAAAGAAATAAAACTAGCCCATTCACAATAGCATCAAAATAATAAAATACCTAGAAATAAATTTAACCAATGAAGTGAAAGGTCAGTACAATAAAAAGTACAAGACTTTGAGGAAAAACATTGAAAAAGACACAAACAAATGGAAAGACACCCTGTGTTTATAGATCAAAAGGATTAATATTTTAAAATACTACCAAAGGCATCTATAGATTCACTGCCATCCCTATCAAAATTCTGATGACATTCTTCACAGAAATAGAAAAAAAATCTTAAAATTTGTATGGAACCACAAGGGATATCGACTATTTATCACAATTATGAGAAAGAACAAAGACAGGTATCACACTTTCTGAATTCAACCTATTACTACAAAGCTATAGTAATAAAAAAAAGTTATGTGGCATAAAAAGAGACATCAACCAATGCAACAGAATAAACAGTTGAGAATTAACACCCCCTCCCCCCCAAATATGGTCAACAAATATTCAACAAGGGAGCCAAGAACACACAATGAGGAAAAGATAGTCTCTTCAAAAAATGGTGATGGGAAAACTGGATACACATAAACAGAACAATGAAATTGGACCTTATCTTGTACCACTTACTAAAATTGGATCAGGACTTAAATATAACACCTGATACCCTAAAACTCCTGGAAGAAAACTTAGGGAAGAAGCTTCACAATATGGGTCTAGGCAATAATTTTAGGTCTAACATGAAGAGTACAAATAACAACAGTAAAACCAAATGCTTTTAATAATTTTTCTCTGTCTTTAATTTTTGTCAGTTTGACTACTATGTGTCTTGGTGTGTTTCTCCTTGATTTTATCCTGCCTGGGACTCTCTGTGCTTCCTAGACTTGGGTGGCTATTTCCTTTCCCATGTTAAGGAAGTTTTTGACTATAATCTCTTCCAATATTTTCTCAGGTTCTTTCTCTCTCTTGTCTCCTTCTGGGACCCCTATAATGTGAATGTTGATGCATTTAATGCTGTCCCAGAGGTCTCTTAGGCTGTCCTCATTTCTTTTCATTCTTTTTTCTTTATTCTTTTCTGCATCCGTGATTTTCACCATTCTGTCTTCCAGGTTACTTATTCGCCCTTCTGCCTCAGCTAATCTGCTATTGGTTCCTTTTAGTGTATTCTTCATTTCAGTTATGTTATTGCTTATCTCTCTTTGTTTGTTCTTTAATTCTTCTAGGTCTTTGGCAAACTTTTCTTGCAGCTTTTCGATATTTGCATCCAGTCTTTTTTTCAAAGTCCTGGATCATCTTCAACTTCATTATTCTGAATTCTTTTTCTGGAAGGGTGCCTATCTCCACTTTATTTAGCTGTTTTTCAAGGTTTTATCTTGTCCCTTCATCTTGTACAAAGTCCTCTGCCTTTTCATTTTCTCTATCTTTCTGTGGCTGTGGTTTCAGTTCCACAGAAGGAAATGGTGCTGATACTGCTTGATACTGCTTTCTGCCCTCTTGAGGAGGCAGCTATCTAGGAGGCTCCTGATGCTTCCTGATGGGAGGGACTTATGGTGGGTAGGGCTGGGTTGGTGGAGCTCAATAAAACTTTAATCTGATTTGGTGGGTGGAGCTCAGTAAAACTTTAATCCACTTGTCTGCCAGTGGGTGGGGCTGCGTTCCCACTCTGTTGGTTGTTTGGCCTGAGGCTACACAACACTGGAGCTTACAGGCTCTTTGGTGGGGCTAATGGAGGAGGGATTCCCAGGAGGGCTCATGCCACTGAGCACTTCCCAGAACCCCTGCTGCAAGTGTCCCAGTCCCTGTTGTGAGCCACAGCTGCCCCCCACCTCTGCAGGCAACCCTCCAACACCAGCATGTAGGTCTGGTTCAGTCTCCTATGGGGTCACTGCTCCTTCCCCTGGGTCCTGGTGTGCACAATATTTTTTGTGTGACCTCCAAGACTGGAGTCTTTCTTTCCCCAAGTCCTGTGGCAGTTTTGCAATCAAATCCTGCTGCCTTTCAAAGTCTGATTCTCTGGGGATTCCTCCTTCCATTGCTGGACCCGCAGGTTGGAAAGCCTGACGTGTGGCTCAGAACCCTCACTTTAGTGGGTGGACTTCTGCAGTATAACTGTTCTCCAGTTTATGAGTCACCCACCCAGCATTTATGGGATTATATTTTAATGCGATTGCACCCCTCCTACCATTTCATTGGGGCTCCTCCTTTGTCTCTGGATGTAGGGTGTCTTTTTTTGGTGAGTTCCAGTGTCTTTCTGTCGATGATTGTTCAGCAGTTAGTTGTAATTCTGGTGCTCTTGCAAGAGGGAGTGAGCACATGTCCTCCTACTCTGGCATCTTGAACCATCTCCCACACAACTGAATTTTAAAATGTGAAGACTAGATCATATATTAACAATAATTAAAACCAATGGTTGTCCCACTTAAAATATGGACAAATAGCATATATACATGCATGCGTTTATTAATGTAAACACTTGTACAAATAAGAAACAATAACTTTGACAATTATTTGACAGAAATTTACTAGAAGGTACAACAAATGAATTTTGTTAATGAAAGTATATAGTGTTCCTGATATAATTTTTTTGAAAATCCATTCTTTTCTAAATGAATGTGTAGACAATGTAATTTATCTTACATTTTCAGGCAAAACTGTAGGGAGTTGTTGGGAGGATAGAGGAGACATTTCAAAATTTTCATGCTTTTCTGAAAAAATAGGCAAGAATATCCAGATGCATTTTGACCAGGAAAAGGAGGGTTGTGACCTATAAGTTGAGAAATATAGTAAAAAGCTGCTGTAATTATTATGATATATTACTTATGCAAAAGAAGCCAAATTGATAAAAGTGAAAGATTGGGCACCTAGAAAAAATTCTTCCCTAACAGCAAAAGTGGCATTAAAATTAGTGGAGAAAAGAGGTAAGTTATTCAATAGAAGCTACTAAGAAACCTGGCTAAAATTTGGGAGAAAATAGTATTTTTCACACATCATATTTTATATTGACACTGTTTTCATCTAGATTAAATGTATCATTATAAAAAACAGAGCTTGAAGCAAACAGTTATGAATATTTAGTTATTCATATAATACTGAGGTTTTCAAGTAGAAAAGTATATGAAAACCCTTGTGGTTTCCAGTCTGGCATGTAGGGAGTTGGAAGCCTCCATTCCATCCTAACAAAATGTAGAAAGCTGTATACACACACACACACACACACACACACACACACACACACACACATATGATTATATATAATGAAATAAATGACAGCAAAAAAACATGGGACAGGAGGGAGGGAGGAGTTAGGATTATTTTATTATTATAAGGTACTTGTACTACCCATGAAGTTGTACAATAATATTTATATGTATGTAAATATAAATAAATATATTTTATGATGAAAATATATAAATATTTATATAATAGTGTTATTTGATACATAGAAATACATATGAAACAAAGAAATGTATATTTTCTCATAAAACTTCTGATAAAACATTGTATCACTTTATTTCTAGTGCAAATACTATGTGTGTGTGTGTGTGTGTGTGTGTGTGTGTGTGTATATATATATATATATATATGTATATATATAAAGAGAGAGAGAGACAGGCCCTGGTTCCCTGACTCCTGCTCTCAAGTCAAGATTCGATAACACATCTCCCCTTTGCTGGGCCTCAATTTCCTAGTCTGTACTGCACAAACATTGGCCTGGATAACCTCTTGAGGTCCTTTCCTGCTCTTGCAGGCAGGGACTATCAGTGAACAGGTGGAATTGAAATTAAAAACATAATGCCATTTACACAAGCACCCTAAAAAATGAAATTCTTAGTATTAATCTAAGAAAATGTATACAAGATGTATATGAGAAAAATTACAACCCTGATGAAAGAGCTTAAATGAGAACTATATGGAGAGATATTCCATGTCTATGGACAGGATAACAATATTGTCAGAATGTCAGTTCTTCTCAACTTGATTTATAGATTCAATGCATACTGAATCAAAATCCCAGCAAGTTAAATTTGTGGATATCAAAAAATTAATTCTAAACTTTAAAGAGAGAGGCAAAAGACCAGAATAGGCAACACAATATTGAAGCAGAAGACTAAAGTCAAAGAACTACCTGGCTTCAAGACTAACTAGAAAGCTATAGTATTCAATACAATGTGGTATTGGAAAAAAAAAAATGGATACATAGATCAATAGAATAGAGTGGAGAGCTCAGAAATAGACTCTCATAAATACAGTTAACTGATCTTTGACAGAGGATGAAAACAATACAATGGAGAAAAGATAGTCTTTGGAACAAATAGTGCTGAAACAACTGGATATCCCCATGTGAAAAAAAAAGAAAAAAGAATCTAGACCAGAACTTACACCCATCAGAACAATTCAAAGTAAACCTCAGACTTCAGTGAAAAACATGAAACTATAATACTCCTAGAAAATAACATAAGAGAAATCTACATTACTTGGGGTTTGGTAAAGACCTTTTAGATACAACATGGGAGGCATGACACATTAAAGAAATAACAAATGTACCTCTCTTGTATAAAGGATTTTGACAGCAATGAGGCTGTGCATGTAGAGCGGAGAGGTTGTATAGAAAATCTCTGTACCTTTCATTTAGTTTTGCTGTGAACCTAAAACAGCTTTTAAAAATAAATTATTTTTCTTAATGTTCATTCAAAAAACAAAAAGGAAATAGTTGCTAAGCTGGACTTCATTTAATTAGAAATTTCTGACTTACAATAAACAACTGCAAGAGAATGAGAAGAAAAGCCACAAACTGGGAAAATATATTTTATTTTATTTTTTTATTTTATTTTTTTTTAACAGTTCTCTGTTTTATTTTATTTTTTTTTATTTTTTTTATTTTTTTGGGGGTACACCAGGTTCAATCAACTGTTTTTATACACATATCCCCATATTCCCTCCCTTCCTTGACGCCCCCCCCCTCGAATCCCCCCCACCCTCCCTGCCCCAGTCCTCTAAAAAGACATATCTGATGAAGGATGTTATCTAAAATAGGGGTCTCCAATCCCCAGGATCTAATGCCTGATGATCTGAGGTGGAGCTGATGTAATAATAATAGAAATAAAATGCACAATAAATGTAATGTGCTTGAATTATCCCAAAACCATCCCTGCCCCTATAACCCCAGTGTTTGGAAAAATTTTCTTCCACGAAAACAGTCCCTGGTGCTAAAAACTTTGGGTCTACTGATCTAAAATATACAAAGAATATTTCAGTCAACAATAAGAAAACAGTCCAGTTAACTCTGAAAAGGCTATACATATTGTATGATTTCAACTTGATGCCATTTTAGCAAAGCAAAACTAAGGAGAAAATAAAAAGACTAGTGGCTTCCAGTGGATAATGTGAAGGGAGAAATTAATAGAAAGAACACCAAGGCTTCTTATGGCAGCAAAACTACTCTGTCTAAAACTATAATGGTGTATACATGTCAATATATTTATCTAGGTGTCCACTCTCACCATTATTATTCAACATAGTTTTGGAATTTTTAGACACAGCAAGCAGAGAAGAAAAAGAAGTCAAAGGAATCCAAATTGGAAAAGAAGAAGTAAAATTGTCACTCTTTGCAGATGACATGATATTATATATAGAAACCCCTAAAGACTCTACCAGAAAACTGCTAGCACTAATTGATGAGTTGAGTAAAGTAGCAGGATACAAAATTAATGCACAGAAATCTCTTGCATTCCTATACACTAAAAATGGAAGAGCAGAAAGAGAAATTAAGGAAACTCTCCCATTCACCATTGCAACAAAAAGAATCAAATACCTAGGAATAAACCTGCCTAAGGAGGCAAAAGATCTGTATGCAGAAAACTTTAAGACATTGATGAAAACAATCAAAGATGACACAAACAGATGGAGGGACATACCATGTTCCTGGATTGGAAGAATCAACATCGTGAAAATGACTGTACTACCCAAAGCAATTTACAGATTCAATGCAATGCCGATCAAATTACCAGTGGCATTTTTCACAGAACTAGAGCAAGAAATCTTACGATTTGTATGGAAACACAAAAGACCCCGAATAGCCAAAGCAATCTTGAGAAGGAAAAATGGAGTTGGTGGAATCAGGCTTCCTGACCTCAAACTATACTACAAGGCCATAGTGATCAAGACAGTATGGTACTGGCACAAAAATAGAAAGGAAGATCAATGCAATAGAATAGAGAACTCAGAAGTAAGCCCAAACACATATGGGCACCTTATCTTTGACAAAGGAGGCACGAGTGTACAATGGAAAAAAGACAGCCTCTTCAATAAGTGGTGCTGGGGAAATTGGACAGCTACATGTAAAAGAATGAAATTAGAACACTTCCTAACACCATACACAAAAACTCCAAATGGATGAAAGACCTACATGTAAGGCCAGACACTATCAACTCCTAGAGGCAAACATAGGCAGAACACTCTATGACATCCATCAAAGCAAGATCTTTTTGGACCCACCTCTTAGAATCATGGAAATAAAATCAAGAATAAACAAATGGGACCTCATGAAACTTAAAAGCTTTTGCACAGTGAAAGAAACCATAAGCAAGACTAAAAGGCAACCCTCAGAATGGGAAAAAATAGTTGCCTATGAAACAACGGACAAAGGATTAACCTCTAAAATATACAAGCAGCTCATACAGCTTCATACCAAAAAAGCAAATAACCCAATCCACAAATGGGCAGAAGACCTAAACAGACATTTCTCCAAAGAAGACATACAGATGGCCAACAAACACATGAAAAGATGCTCAACATCACTACTCATCAGAGAAATGCAAGTCAAAGCCACAATGAGGTATCACCTCACACCAGTCAGAATGGCCATCATCACAAAATCTGGAAACAACAAATGTTGGAGAGGGTGTGGAGAAAAGGGACCTCTCCTGCACTGTTGGTGGGAACGTGAGTTGGTACAGCCACTATGGAAAACAATTTGGAGGTTCCTTAAAAAACTACAAATAGAACTACCATATGATCCAGTGATTCCACTCCTGGGCATATACCCAAAGAAAACCATAATCCCAAAAGAAACATGTACCGTAATGTTTATTGCAGCACTATTTACAATAGCCAGGACATGGAAGCAACCTAAATGCCCATCAACAAATGAATGGATAAAGAAGATGTGGCATATATATACAATGGAATATTACTAAGTTATAAAAAGGGATGAGATGGAGCTATATGTCATGAGATGGATAGACCTAGAGTCTGTCATACAGAGTGAAGTAAGTCAGAAAGAGAAAGACAAATATTGTATGCTACCTCATATATACGGAATCTAAAAATGGTACTGATGAACTCAGAGACAAGAACAAGGACACAGGTGCAGAGAATGGACTGGAGAACTCGAGGTTTGGGAGGGGGCAGGGGGTGAAGGGGAAGCTGAGATGAAGCAAGAGAGTAGCACAGACATATATATACTACCAACTGTAAAATAGATAGCCAGTGGGAAGTTGTTGTATAACAAAGGGAGTTCCACTCGAGGATGGAAGATGCCTTAGAGGACTGAGACGGAGAGGGTGGGGGGGACTCAAGGGAGGGTGCGGGGGGAGTCAAGGGAGGGAGGGAATACGGGGATATGTGTATAAAAACAGATGACTGAACTTGGTGTACCCCCCGAAAAATAATAAATAAATAAATAAATAAATAAATAAATAAATAAATTCATCTAAATCCACAGAAAGTACACCACCAAGAGTGAAACCTAATATGAACTGTGAACTTTGGGTAATACTGATGTGTCAGTGTAGGTCTATCAACTGTAACAAATGTACCACTCTGGTGAGGGATACTGAAAATGGTGGGGGCTATGCAATTTAGGAGCCAGGGATATATGTGAAATCTGTGAGCCTTTTGCTCAATTTTGCTAGAAACTAAAACTGCTCTAAAAATAAAGTTATTTTAAAAATTTGAATATTCAATTAAAATTGATGAAATTACTAAAATTACAACATTCTATATCGTTAACATTCAAAATAAAATTAAATGTTAATCCATATCAGAAAAAAATAGTGACCCTCCAAGAACCATCCATATGCGAATCCACTCAGTATTCTTCATGAAAAAATGTTAACATGTATAATATCTGTAAGTTAACATGTATAATATCCGTAAGTGTTGATAAATCACATTTTATTTACATAGCGCTATTTTTGAACTCTGTGTTTAACAATGTTATTAACAATGCAAATTCAACAGCTATTAAATATGAATTATCTAACAGTGTGCCTTTTTTATTATATACTAAGGGAAGAATTATCCTAAATATATTAAAATAATTAGGTATTTATATAATAAATTTTAGAAGGAACCTCCTTTCTTCCTCTGTCTCACTCTGAATGTGTGAAAGGTATTGTATCAAATCTCTTTTCTTCTTCTCTCTCTCTCTCTGTATATAAATATATATACATTTAAAATCACGTCAGATATATATAATATATATACTTAAAAAATAACCCCCAAATTTAATTTCTGTTCATTTCCCCACAAATCTGTAGTTTTAATATTTGGGCAATTCTAAACTAAGATGTCTCTCCCCCGCTTCGTTTGGGGTCAGTAGGGCTCACACCTGCTGCTGGCAGGTTGACTGTGATGACTGATCACATGCCATCTTCTTCACAAGTATGGATGTTGTGTGGTTCTGTTGTCTGGGACACCTAGTTATGCCTCTTCCCAGGTTACCTACATGGCAACTGCTTTTCAAGAGGGTCAAAGCAGAATTTGCAAAACCTCTGAGGCCTTAACTTGGAAGTTACACAATATCACTTCTAACCATCTTGTAATGGTCAAAGAAATTCATGTGAGCAATCTAGATACAAGGAGCAGAAAAGATACTCCAATTATTGAGGAGAGAAACAGAAAAGTCCCATTGAAAAATGAAGTGTCTGTAAGAGGTACTAGTCATTGTAGGCCAACTCCATAACAAATGATTCTAATACACTGAACATTTTGGCAGTTTTCAGAGAAGGTATAGGTTGAAAAGATTTGTAAAGTTCTGCTTTGTGCATGATAAAGGTGAGAAGTTAATAAATGGTAGAAAGGAAATGAAACCTTTGACCAAGATGCTTATCTATGGAAGCCATGTCATACCTATAAATAGGAAATTTAATTTCACCATCTTGACCAGATTTGCACATATTAGAAAACAGATTCCTTAGCTCTGATCTCACTGTCTTCTAGTCAGCCTACTTCCACTCATTGATACTGAGAGTGTTTCCACATATGGATTATTGCTTAGGATAAGCAACAATGTCATTCATCTGAGAAAGAATATGATAGTTTCAGGTCTTATTCTATAAAATACTATCTACTCATGATGCTAAAAGAAATAGATCAATTGATGGAGAAAGGAAGAAGAGAAAAGAAGAAAATCAAAAAGAATACGCTTACAAAAAATGAAATATACAAAAAACTTGTTAAAGTCCTGCTAATTAATATATATTAATTTGGGATTCAGTTTATGGTAAAAACCTAAGTATTCTCCAAAGACAACAATAATGTTTCTAATGACTGTTTTCACCTTGGGTCATCAACAATGTCAAAATAATGTGCTAAATTTTCATGAGGTGCTTGGAGCAGGAAGTGAAGATTTTCCAAAAAAAAAAAAAGTTACAGATCAAGTGAAGCTGACAGCGAAATCAAACTAGTAGGATGACCCAAACAGAAATAGTTATTGCAGACAAATAATTCATGTATATGCTACATATATATCAACTACATATATACACACACACATATTTTTATGTATTTTAATATATATGTATATACTTCTACATATATACATAAAACTTATGGTTAAACAACATTATTACTAACACAAGAAAATGTCATTATCCAAAAACCAAAACAAAACAAAATTACACACACATGCACTTTCTAGGATCCATCAGCTAAAAACCCCTTCTGATAGTTTTATATATATATATATATAAAACTAGACAGAAAGTAAAGTCCTTCCTCTTAGATCTTAGTTTAGACACAGATGTATTTATCAGGTATTGAGTTCAACCTTAACTTTTCATGTATTCTTCATTTTCTATTTACTCTATTGAAGTTACTTTTCTCATCCCTGGGGTTCAGGGTATTTAATATCTTTGATACTTTCTCCCAACTTTAAAAAGAAAAGCCCATTGTCATAGGAATGAACTGGAGGCAATATGTTCAATAATCAAGGTACTATACCTACCTTGGCACTGAACAGCACCTTCTGGCAATTGTTCATACCCACAGGAGACTGAATCTGTTTCTTCACTATCCTATTTATATCAAGCATCACAAAATTAATGGGAAACACTTTGTTAACCTATATGTTCTCTTGATAATTCCTATCTTTCCCTTTTACTGATTCAAACTCTAGTGTTAATTCAGTTAAGACTGTTACTTAGGTATAATTTATGTTATACAAAACTCACAATATGAGCATGCATATGCACTCAGATATTTTGGGTTGCTTATACTTTGACCTCTGAGGAAAATGTTTTGAAATGTAAGGCTTGTGTGTGATGTTAATATGATAATAGGACATAAAATAATTAACAGAAATCAAATACTCAGACATAACCCGGTTATATTTCTATTAAAATTATATATGGTTGATGTGAAAGGGGTTTTAATAGTTATTATTTAAAGTGAAAATGCTGCATGACACAGAACTGTGTAAAGATATTTCCATGGATAACATTCCAGTATCTATCCTTTAGATTGGTACGTGACTTTAGACTGACCCAAACAAGTTTTAGTCCACAGAAAAGTAAATGTAAATCATTTTGGGGCCTAAAATAAGTTGGAATATGAGAGAGATTACGGTGTTTTATATCCAATTTATCTCTGCCTTTCTGGTACTCAAACTGGACACTTTCAGTTCTGAGAGAAACTTTTTAGCTTTCTCATTAGTTTAATGGAAAACAAAATCAATATGGTTGCATAATTAATCTCATCTTTCATAGAGCATAACTTTGTTCCATTTCTTGTTTGAAAATCTAAAACTTATTCCTTTCTCATTTCACTCCTAGAATGAATGACATAGTTACTTCCTTGGATACCCTGGCATATATAATCCAGGGAACATGAGAAAGTCAAACACTTTTTGTCAAGACTTTTATGAGGATCATGGGCCATTTGAGAATTTGATTAGAACTATAGTCACTAGACCTAGAAGAATTGAAATACACAATTTTGCATATACCATGTACCATATCAAGGAGCTAATAGATCCTATAAATCATATTCATAGACCTTCTAAGGTCCATGGGCTAAAAAAATTACCTATTATGATAACTGAACATTTTCATCTGTATCTGTATGTATTTTATATTTACATCTATGTATCTATACCTTACATTTGATATGAAATTGTTATTAGATATTGCTACAGATTAGCAATAAGCTTCAGAGAGACCCAAAAAAATGCCTTTTTACCATTTAAGAAAAAATCAACTTATTGCCATCTTACATTAAATCTACCCACAATTAGAAGAAGTACAATGTATTTTAAAAAAACAAACACACAGAGTGGGCATCCTTGTCTCATTCCTGATCTTAGAGGAACCACTTTCAGCTTTTCATAATTGAGTATTATGTTTTCTGTGGGTTTGTCATATGTGACCTTTATTATGTATGTTCCCTCAATGCCCACATTCTAGAGGGTGTTTATCATAAACGAATGTAGAATTTTATCAAAAGCTTTTTCTGGATCTAGTGAGAGGATAAAAACCATATAGTTTTTATGAGATCATAGTGGTCATATGGTTTTTATTCTTCAATTTGTTAATGTGGCGTATTACACTGATTACTTTGCAGATATTGAAAAATCCTTGCATCCCTGGGATAAATCCCACTTGATCATGGTGTATGATCCTTTTAATGTATTTTTGGATTTGGTTTCCTAGTATTTTGTTGAGGTTTTGCATCTATGTTCATCCATGATATTGGCCTGTAATTTTCTTTTCTTTTATTTTTTTGTAGTATCTTTGTCCAGTTTTGGTACCAGGGTGATTGTGGCCTCACAGAATGAGTTCTGAAGTGTTTCTTCCTCTGTAATTTTTTTTCTCTAAAATCAGGAACAAGACAAGGATGCCCACTCCCTCCACTTATATTCAAAATAGTTTTGGTAGTCCTAGCCACAGCAATCAGAAAATAAAAAGAAACAAAACAAATCCAAATTAAAAAGAAGAAATAAAACTGTCACTGTTTGCAGTGACATGATACTATACAGAGAAAATCCTAAAGATGCTACCAGAAAATTACTAGAGCTCAGCAATAAATAGAAAATTAATACACAGGATATGTTGCATTTCTATACACTAACAATAAATGACCAGACAGAGAAACTAAGGAAACAATCCCATTAATGAAAAAAGAATAAAATACCTAGGAGTAAACCTACTTGCAAAAGACCTGCACTCAGATACTATAAGAAGCTGATGAAAGAAATTGAAGAGGACACAAACAGATGGAAAATATGCTGTATTCTTGGATTGGAAGAATTAATATTGTTAAAATGACTATACTACCCAAGTCAATCTATAGATTCAATGCAATCCTTATCAAATTACCAATGGCATTTTTCACAGAGCTAGAACACAAATTTGTAAAATTTATGTGGTAGCACAAAAGACCCTGAATAGCCAAAGCAATCCAAAGAAAATCCAAAGAAAAATGGAGCTGAAGGAATCAGGCTCTCTGACTTCAGACTATACTACAAAGCTATAGTAATCAAGACAGTATGGTACTGGCACAAAAATAGAAATATAGACCAATGGAACAGGATAGAAGGCCCAGGAACAAACCCATGCACCTATGGTAAATTAATCTATGACAAAGGAGGCAAGAATATACAATGGAGAAAAGACAGCCTCTTCAATAAGTGGTATGCAGAAAACTGCACAGATACATGTAACAGAATGAATTTAGAACACTCCCCAACACCATACACAAAAATAAACCCAAAATGCATTAAAGACATAAATAAATGTAAGACTGGATACTATAAAACTCTCAGAGGAAAACATATGCACAATACTCTTTGACATAAATTTCAGCAACATCTTTTTTGATCCACTTCCTAGAGTAATGAAAATAAAAACAAAAATAAACAAATGGGACTGAATCAAACTTAAATGCTTTTGCACAGAAAAGGAAACCATAAACAAAGCAAAACAACCTACAGAATGATAGAAAGTATTTTCAAATGATGCGACTGACAAGGGATTAATCTCCAAAATATACAAACAGCTCATGCAGTTCTATGTTAGAAAAACAAACAACCCAATCAAAAAATGGGCAGAAAATCTAAATACATATTCTTGATAGAAGACATACAGAGGGCCAAAAGTCACATGAAAAGATGCTCAACATCACTGATTACCAGAGAAATGCAAATCAAAACTACAATGACCTCACATCAGTCAGAATGGCCAGCATCAAAATGTGTACAAACAATAAATGCTGGAGAGGGTATGGAGAAAAGGGAACCTTCCTATACTGTTGATGGGAATGTAAATTGGTACAACCACTATAGAGAACAGTATGGAGGTCCCTAAAAAAACCTAAATATAGAACTACCATGTAATCCAGAAATCCTCGATACATATCTGGAGAAAATCATAATACAACAGAATACGTGCACCCCAATGTTCATTACAGCAGTATTTACAATAGCCAAGACATGGAAACAACCTAAATCTCCATCGACAGAGGAATGGACAAAGATGATGTGGTACATATATACAATAGAATATTACTCAGCCATAAGAATGAAATAATGCCATTTGCAGCAACATGGATGGACCTAGAGATTATCATACTAAATGAAGTAAGACAGAAAAAGACAACTATCATATGATATCACACACATGTGAAATCTAATTTAAAAAATGATACAAATGAACTTATTTACAAACCAGAAACAGATTTACAGATATGAAAAACAAACTTATGGTTACCAAAAGGGAAACATGTTAGGGAGGGATAAATCAGGAGCTTGGGATGAACATACACACACTACTATATCTAGGATAACCAACAAGGACCTACTGTATACCACAAGGAATTCTACCCAATATTCTGTGATAACCTATATGAGAATATAAATATGTATAAGTGTGTGTATATATATATATAAAACTGAATCACTTTGCTGTACATCTGAAATTAATACAGCATTGTAAATCAACAATACTCCAATAAAATTAAAACTAAAAAAAGTTACATGCACCCAATGTTCATAGGAGCACTATTTACAATAGGCAAGACCTGGAAGCAACCTAAATGTCCATCAATAGATGAATGGATAAAGAAGATGTAGAGATTGTGTGTGTGTGTACCTGTATGTGTGTGTATATATATATATATATATACACACAAATGAAATATTAGTGAGCCATAAAAAAGAATGAAATAATGTCATTTGCAACAACATAGATGAACCTAGAGATTATTATAGTAAGTGAAGAAAGCTAGACAGAGAAATATCACATTGCTTATATATGGAATATAAAAAAAAGATACAAATGAACTTATTTAGAAAACAGACTCACAGTCATAGAAAACAAACTTATGATTACCAAATGGGAAAGGGGGAGAGAGATAAATTAGGAGGTTGGAATTAACATATAGACACTACTATATATAAAATAAATTTTTAAAAACCACATGCAATAAAAAAGTCACACATACTTGTAGCCAAACATATTTTGAGATATTAAGTTTCATATTTTCCTCTCATTTCTTTTTTTTTTGAATCTTATTGTAAGTAACACTTTTGATTGTCTGCCTTAAGGACCGTATAGTGGCATTAGGATGAGTCCTAAGAAGGACCATGGGATGCAGACATAATCTGAAAGAACAGACTTTTCCCAAAAGCTTGAACTGAGTGTAGGAGATGTGTTAGGTGTTCTAAAAAGGAATTGCCTTTGAGAATCAGGGAAGTGACTTGGGAAGATTTCCAAAGATTGGAATGGGCCAGCATTCTGTAAGTCTTGGAAATGATTGGAGTCCACACCCTGTTTCAAGGAATAATCCTGAGAACGTTTGCCAGACCTCTTAGAGAACCACTGACCATTGCATTTAGGAAGGCAGAATCTAAGCTTTAGGATAGAATTGGGTGAAGTTTACCCTGTCCAAGCCTGGCACAAAATTTGCAGGGCTGCCAAGGATCACAGTAGGGATGGAAAAAGATGAAGTAGAGAGTGTGTTAAAATTGATGCCATCTTTTGATGTGCTATTCACTGTGATAGGAAACAGAAGCAAATACGTTTTTTGGAATGTGGAAATAACATGGTGACTCTAAGTACGTTAAAATGACTGTTATTCAGCCAGGAAGAGATGTCTCACAAGCAGGTAGATTTATGGAGCAAAAGATCAAAGACAACTCTGAAGATGTCATTTGGGCTACCATCTTGCATCATGTCCAAATACCCAGGACAATCTGATTCAGAAAAATGCTTATTACAATGCTATTATAAAAAATTAATTTAAAAATAGCATAATATAGGGTTCTAAACATGCAAATTTCCATTCTCCACATCACATTTTCTAAGAAATAATGATTACGAGCCCTCAATACCTATATTGTTAATTGGCTTTTTTAAGAACTTGTATTTTGCGTTATTCACTAAATATTCCAATAAAATAATACTCTAATTTCAATAAAGTAACACAAAATTTTCATTCATAACCATTTTTCCACAGAGGAAAACATATTCACATATCTACATAGACACACACACACAAGGAAAAGAGCAGAATGAAACTTACCAAAGGCTTTGCCTCAATCATCTTTGCTTTTTTCAGCATTACCACAGTCATTATTAAAACCAAGATTAAAATATACTGGAAGTTATTAGATAGAGTTCAACAAGTTCAAGGGAAGTTGGTGTTATGCCATAAAAAAGTCCTGTAAGTTTCCCAAGTATAGATTTCCTTAAGGCAAAAAAATGTATGTGATATTCCTGATGTATAAATAGGTAGGGTTACATGTTTATTTAATCAGACATAGAGATTTTGACCTGGCCTTTTCAAACAAGATATTAAAAGTTCAGGAGCACTAAGTACTGCTGTATATAGAAAGTAATGTACATACTGAAACTGCACAGAAGTGACAGCACTGTGACAGCACAATGTATTTTCTATCCGTAAATTGTCAGTCTTTATAAAAACAACATTCAGCTGCCAATACTTTAGCATTTATCTTTCTTAATGTAAAATCAATATTTCAATGGTAGCTAATTATACTGGACATTAACTAACAAAAACATCTTGTCTTTTCAAGTGACTTGGAAATAAAAGGATATTTAAGAACAAGTCAGCTAGGAGTAAATGCTAATTGGCCCCACTGGCAGTTTATTAAATTGTTACATGGAAAATGTGATTTATTTGATGATACAATTTATTAATATTAATTCTGCTGCTAAATTGGCAGAAGCTTCCTTACATTCAGCTAGTATAAGTATTGAACGGGGGATCTAGCTTTGAATATTTGGAGAAATGGGGATCCACATACTTAAAAAAGTAGAAGATAGTATGACAGAATGATGGAATCCTCTTGACTGAAGAGAAACGGGCCAAAGAAAAGACAGACACTTTGTTTTTGCCTAGATTCTTCTTTTGTGAAAACTTTACTAATCCACCACTCCCATATACATATTTTGGCACGTTGACAGATGTGAGAAGATTAAAGAATATGAAAAATTACTAAGTAGCTGAATATCCACTAAAATATGAATGCAGAATCAAATTTATACATAATTAAAGTGAATATTCAAAACAGCACTATGTATTTATTTTATTCCTTAAAAATTGATATCTATTTTTATCTAGGATACAGGAGATTACCACTATTAGTTACCTATTCCTGCTATCACAAATTACTACAAATTCTGTGGCCTAAAAATACAAATTTGTTGTTTTATAGTTCTGAAACTCAGAAGACCACAACAGCTTTCATCAGATTATAAAGTGAGCAAGGGTGCATTCCTTTCTGGAGACAATAGGAGAGAATCTGTCTTTTTGAGCTTCTAGAGGTTGCCTCCACATCCTGGCTCCTGGCCCCTTTCCTGTGTCTTCAAAGCCATCAGTATTGTATCTCTGACTTTTTCCCCCTTATTTACATCTCCCTTTTACCACAGACCAGAAAGTTTCACAGCTTTTAAGGACCAGTGTAATTAGATTGAGCCCACCTGGATATTCCAGGATTTTCTCTCATCTTAATTTCCTTAATCTTAATCACAGCTGCAGAGTTCCTTTTGTCATGTAAAATAACATACTGGCAGGTTCTGGGAATTAGTGTATGAACGTGTATGTGTAGAGGTAGTCATTATTCTATCACAATTACATTTCTTCAGAAGAGTTTTTGTTGCTTATATATCAGGAACATTCAGGAAACTTCTGCATACCTTGCTTACTGTATCACACTCTAAAGTGGATGACAAAGGGACAAAGGACTCTGTAAAGTGTGACCCTGAGATACCCACATATCTGCCATCACTGCTGATGAAGGAGCTAAAAAGATTCCAATCCCCCTTCCAAATCTGTTTCAAACTAACGCTTATCAAGGACAAAACATATCACTTAGGGAACTCTGATGAACACAACTCTTGGAAATGTAGTTTCTAAGCTTCCGAACTTTGTGGAAAAACACACACACACACAAACAAAAACGGGTAGAAGGATATAGAGATAAATACTGGTAACACAAAGAAAATATATCCCTTGACAGTTGAATTAAATTTAAACCACTAATGTAGGTATAAGTCATGCTTCAGAGTACTAAAGTTTCAAAGATGAATTTTTTCAGTTATTTTTGCAATTAAAAATGTTTCAGGTGTTAAGTGGTTAATGTGCCTCAAATTATTAAAATACCAACCTATATACCTATGGGTGTGTGTGTGTGGTTGTGTGTATTGCTTACCAGTTCATTTTAGATAACCTCTGTTTGTGAAACTTTATTTTTGAGAACTATACTTCTAAGAGGAATTATAAACAATGCTATGAGTTTACCAAATGAGTTTATTTTTCTAGGTATAGAGCAAAGCTGCCTTTCTGAAACACCTTGCATCTCAGTAAGCTCATGTCTTTAATTCTCAAGATTAGAAGGTAGACAAGATTTATTACTTCCTGTCGCAATTACATTTAGTAAATGAAAGTGACTTTAATATATTTTTTTCACTGTTCATGACAGATTACAGACCCATGTGTTCAAAATCGGTCAGTTTCAAAAGAAGAGGGCAGGTTAGCATGCATTTAACATTAATGAAGGAACAATGAAAACTTATATTGTTAATCCATAAAGATTTGGGTAATTTACTTGATACCACAATACAGTTTACTCTACCCTGACTACTATAGAGATATTCTGATTTTTAAAAATATTTCTGAGCACAAGAAAATCTTGATTAATAATAGTAAATATATCTAACAATTGTCATTTTACATGCTTCTTACATTTTTTCTTTGTTATCTAGTCTGTGCACAGCCCTGTGCTAAGCATAGTTGGGCCATGTTAGAAACTGTCCTCTCTGTGAAATTATACATTTCATATGTACCTAACATTTTTTTGCTCTGATACTGTGAAATAATATATCCCATATATATATATTTCATATTCATATTCACATCCATATACATTATTAGATGTTTACTGTGGGACCGTCAAATAATTTCAGAAGAAATAGCTTATTAATTCCTTTGGTAGAAATGTAAGACTGGCACAGCCATAATACCCATTTTATAGATAGTTATGCAGAAGCACATAAAGACTAAAGCACTAGCCCAACAATAGTGATGGAAGAGAGTCTGTGTCCCTTGTTCTGACCCTCAAATTGTTTCTATTTTTCAACTTATATGAGCTTATTCGCTGGTATATATTTGACATTTATGAAATGAGAGAAAATCATCTCTCCTGGGAGCAAAATGACATTGATAAACTTGGCAGAGACTTGACTGCCATTTCCCCAATTTGAATGACTTTTCTTTTCTGACACAGAAAATGCAGTAGTTATAAAAGAAAAAAAAAACTTAAAAGAAAATTTCTTCAAAGCAAGAAAATAGTTGTTTTATATTAAAAAACAAAGGAGAATCATAAGAAATATAAGGTCATCAAAATTACTGAGAAAAAGAGGATTTTTTTCATTTTTTAAAATAAACAAATCTGAGTCGTCTCTAAAGGTATAATTAACTGAGGTGGAAAAGGGAACACTGAACCAAACCACAAGTAGGTCAGCTCATTTGTGGTTATCAGCTGCATGGGCTCTGACAGCTGGCTGAATATTTCTATATATATAGAAGATATACATAAAGGCTCTAGTGATTTATTGGTCTTTCCCTACTGACCGTGATATAAAGACATGGAAAGGAAAACCAATAGTTTTTCCTTCTTGCTTGGGAAAAAACTACATTGGGGACTTCAGTGTAATTATGAAATGCAGTTAGCTATACCCAGTGCATAAAACACATTGCTAATTACATTTAAACACAGGGAAACTATAATGGATGAAAGGACATTTTGGTACTTTCTGGCCCTATAGATATTTTTATCTAAATTTTAGTTCATATTTTATATCAATTAATGTTTTAATAATTAAATGACTCTCCTTACTGAACACTCACAGACAAGTTAAACAGAAATATCATTATTCCTCCTCTTTAAAAAGTCCTTTTTAAATTTTGCAAGTAATAAAATTCTAGAAAAGTTAAAGTAATTCACACGTAAGCAAATCCTGCCCTTCTTGATTCATCAGACTCATTTAAAGAACATTCAGAAGAACAATTCATTACACATGCCTCACCTAAGTAACCCATTATTTGTAATATTCTGTTGGGGAAGTATGCATAATATTATCTTCTGCTTTGGAAAACTAAATCCTGTAGCATGGACACTTGAAATAATTTTTTTTTTATTGAAGTATGGTGATTTACAATATTGTAATAGTTTCAGGTGTACAGCAGAGTGATTTGGAGGTGCGTATGTGTGTATTTATTCTTTCCCATTATAGATTATTGCAAGATAGTGAATATAGTTCCTTGTGGTATACAGTAAATCTTTGTTGTTTATCTATTTTATATATGGTAGTGTGAATCTTGTTAATACCATACTCCTAATTTACATGAGTTTGTCTCTTATGTCTGTAAGTCTATTTCTGTTTTGTATGTAACTTCATTTGTACTATTTTTTTAATTTCACATATAAGTGATATCATTCAATATTTGTCTTTGACTTACTTCACTGAGTGTGATAATCTCTAGGTTCATGTATGTTGCTGCAAATAGCATTATTTCATTCTTTTTTATGGCTCAGTAATATCCCATTGTATATATGTACCACTTTATTGTTTTTTTAAATTTTGTTAAAGTGTACAATTTGATATTTTTTATTAGTAATGTATATATGGCAATCCCAAAGTCCCAATTCATCCCACCCCATCCCCTCCTCCATTTCCCCCTCTGGTGTCCATATGTTTTTTCTCTACATCTATGTCTCTATTTCTGCCTTGCAAACCAGTTGATTTGTACCATTTTTCTAGATTCTGCATATATGCGTTAATATACGATATTTGTTTTTCCCTTTCTGACTTACTTCATTCTGTATGACAGTCTCTAGGTCCATCCATGTCTCTACAAATGTCCCAATTTTATTCCTTTTTTACACCTGAGTAATATTCCACTGTATATATGTACCACATCTTCTTTATCCATTCATCTGTTGATGGACATTTAGGTTGCTTCCATGTCCTAGCTATTATAAACAGTGCTGCAATTAACATTGGGGTGCATGTGTCTTTTTGAATTATGTTTTTCTCTGGGTATATGCCCAGTAGTGGGATTGCTAGGTCATATGGTAATTTCATTTTTAGTTTTTTAAGGAACCTCCATACTGTTCTCCCTAGTGGCTGTATCAATTTACATTCTTACCAACAGTGCAAGAGGGTTCCCTTTTCTCCACAGCCTCCCCAGCATTTATTATTTGTAGATTTTCTGATGATGCCCAGTCTAACCTGTGTGAGGTGATACCTCATTGTAGTTTTGATTCGCATTTCTCTAATCATTAGTGATGTTGAGCAGCTTTTCATGTGCCTCTGGCCATCTGTATGTCTTCTTTGGAGAAATGCCTATTTAGGTGTTCTGCTCATTTTTTGATTGGGTTGCTTTTTTGATATTGACCTGAATGAACTGTTTATATATTTTGGAGATTAATCCTTTGCCTGTTGATTCATTTGCGAATATTTTCTCCCATTCTGAGGGTGGTCTTCTCATCTTGTTTACAGTTCCCTTTGCTGTGCAAAAGCTTTTACATTTAATTTGGTACCACTTGTTTATTTTTGTTTTTATCTCCATTACCCTAGGAGGTGGGTCAAAAAAGATCTTGCTTTGATTGATGTTAAAGAGCATTCTTCCTATGTTTTCCTCTAAGAGTTTCATAGTGTCTAGCCTTACATTAAGGTCTTTAATCCATTTGGAGTTTATTTTTGTGTATGGTGTTAGGGAGTGTTCTAATTTCATTCTTTTACATGTAGCAGCCCAGTTTTCCCAGCACCACTTATTGAAGAGGCTGTATTTTCTCCATTGTGTATCCTTGCCTCCTTTGTCATAGATTAGTTGATCATAGTTTACCCCTGGGCTTTCTATCCTGTTCCATTGATCTATATTTCTGTTTTAGTGCCAGTACCATACTGTCTTGATTACTGTAGCTTTGCAATATAGTCTGAAGTCAGGGAATTTGATTCCTCCAGCTCCATTTTTTCCCTCAAGATTGCTTTGGCTGTTTGGCATCTTTTGTGTCTCCATGCAAATTTTAAGATTTTTTGTTTTATTTTGGTAAAAAAATGCCATTGGTAATTTGATAGGGATTGAATTGAATTTGTAGATTGCTTTGCATAGTAGAGACATTTTCACAATGTTGATTCTTCCAATCCAAGAACATGGTATATCTCTATGTTTGTGTCATCTTTGATTTCTTTCATTAGTGTCTTATAGTCTTCTGAGTACAGGTCTTATACCTCCTTAGTTAGGTTTATTCCTAGGTATTTTATTCTTTTGTTGCAATGGTGAATGGGATTATTTCCTTAATTTCTCTTTCTGATTTTTTGTTGTTAGTGTATAGGAATGCAAGAGATTTCTGTGTGTTAATTTTGTATCCTGCAACTTTATCAAATTCATTGATAAACTCAAGTAGTTTTCTGGTGGCATGTTTAAGATTTTCTACATATAGTATCATGTCATCTGCAAACAGTGACAATTTTACTTCTTCTTTTCCAATTTGGATTCATTTTATTTCTTTTTCTTCTCTGATTGCTGTGGAAAGGACTTCCAAAACTATGTTGAATAATAGTGGCAAGAGTGGACATCCTTGTCTTGTTCCTGATCTTAGAGAGAATGCTTTCAGTTTTTCACCATTGAGAATGATGTTTGCTGTGGGTTTGTCACATATGGCCTTTATTGTGTTGAGGTAGGTTCCCTCTATGCCCACTTTCTGGACAGTTTTTATCATAAATGGGTGCTGAATTTTATCAAAAGCTTTTTCTGCATCTACTGAGATGATCATATGGTTTTTATTCTTCAGTTTGTTAATATGGTATATCATATTGATTGATTTGCATATATTGAATAATCCTTGCATCCATGCAATAAATCCCACTTGACCATGGCATATGATCCTTTTAATGTGTTGTTGAAATATGTTTGCTAGTATTTTGTTGAGGATTTTGCATCTAAATTCATCAGTGATATTGGTCTGTAATTTTCTTTTTCTGTAGTATCTTTATCTGGTTTTGATATCACTGTGATGGTGGCCTCATAGAATGACCTTGGAAGTGTTCCTTCCTCTGCAATTTTTTGGACGTTTGAGAATGATGGGTGTAGCTCTTCTCTAAATATTTGATAGAATTCACCTGTAAAGCCATCATGGACTTTTGTTTGTTAGAAGATTTTTTTTTGGGGGGGGGGGTACACCAGGTTCAATCATCTGTTTTTATACACATATCCCCGTATTCCCTCCCTTCCTTGACTCCCCCCCTCGAGTCCCCCCCACCCTCCCTGCCCCAGTCCTCTAAGGTATCTTCCATCTTCGAGTTGTTATACAAAAACTTCCCACTGACTATTTTACAGTTGGTAGTATACATATGTCTGTGCTACTCTCTCGCTTTGTCTCAGTTTCCCCTTCAACCCCCACCCCCTCCCATACCTCGAGTTCTCCAGTCCATTCTCTGTATCTGCATCCTTGTTCTTTTCACTGAGTTCATCAGTACCATTTTTAGATTCCGTATATGTGAGTTAGCATACAATATTTGCCCTTCTCTTTCTGACTCACTTCACTCTGTATGACAGATTGAAGATTTTTAATAATAGTTTCAATTTCATTGTTTGTGATTGGTCTGTTCATATTTTCTATTTCTTCCTGATTCAGTCTTGGAAAGTTTTACCTTTCTAAGAATTTGTCCATTTTTTTTCCAGGTTGTCCATTGTATTGGTATATAGTTGCTTGTAGTAGTCTCCTATGATGATTTTTATTTCTGTGGTGTCCATTGTAACTTCTCCTGTTTCATTTCTAATTTTATTGATTTGAGTTCTCTCCCTCTTTTTCTTGATGAGTCTTGCTAGAGGTTTATCAATTTTATTTATGTTCTCAAAGATCCAGCTTTTAGTTTTACTGATCTTTGCTAGTGTTTTCTTTGTTTCTATTTCATTTATTTCTGTTCTAATTTTTATGATTTCTTTCCTTCTACTAACTTTGTGTTTTGTTTGTTCTTCTTTCTCTAATTTCTTTAGTTGTAAGGTTACATTGTTTATTTTGGATTTTTCTTGTTTCTTGTGGTAGGATTGTATTGCTATAAACTTAGAACTGCTTTTAATGCATCTCATAGGTTTTGGATCATTGTGTTTTCATTGTCATTTGTCTCTAGGTATTTTTTGATTTCCTCTTTGATTTCTTCAGTGATCTCTTGGCTATTTAGTGGTGTATTGTTTAGCCTCCATGTGTTTGTGTTTTTTATAGTTTTTTTCCCCCTGTAATTGATTTCTAATCTCATAGCATTGTGGTTGGAGAAGATGCTTGGTATGCTTTCAATTTTCTTAAATTTACTTGATTTGTGACCCAAGATGTGATCTATCCTGGAGAATGTTCCATGTGCACTTGAGAAGAAAGTGTAATCTGCTGTTTTCGGATGGAATGTCCTATAAATATCTATTAAATCTATCTGGTCTATTGTGTCATTTAAAGCTTGTGTTTCCTTATTAATTTTCTGTCTGGAGGATCAGTCTATTGGTGTGAGTGGGGTGTTAAATTTCCCCACTATTATTGTGTTACTGTCAATTTCCTCTTTTATAGTTATTAGCATTTGCCTTATGTACTGAGGAGCTCCTATATTGGGTGCATGTGTGTTTATAATTGTTTTATATTTTTCTTGGATTGATCTCTTGATCATTATGTACAGTCCTTTCTTGTCTCATGCAACATTCTTTATTTTAAAGTCTATTTTATGTGATTTGAGTATTGCTACTCCAGTTCTCTTTTGATTTCCATTTCTATGGAATATATTTTTCCATCCCCTCAGTTTTTCAGTCTCTATGTGTCCCTAGGTCTAAAATGCATCTGTTGTAGATGGTATGTATATGGGGTCTTGTTTTTGTATCCATTCAGCCAGTCTGTGTCTTTTGGTTGGAGCATTTAGTCTGTTTACATTCAAGGTAATTATCATATGTATGTTCCTATTATCATTTTCTTAATCGTTTTGGGTTTGTTTTGTAGATCCTTTTCTTCTCTTGTGTTTCCTTCTTAGAGAAGTTCCTTTAGCATTTGTTGCAGGGCTGGTTTGGTGGTGCTGAATTCTCTTAGCTTTTGCTTGCCCATAGAGCTTTTGATTTCTCTGTCAAATCTGAATGAGATCCTTGCTGGGTACAGTATTCTTGGTTGTAGGTTCTTCCTTTTCATCATTTTAAATATGTTGTGCCACTCCCTTCAGGCTTTGCTGAGAAATCAGCTGTTAACCTTATGGGAGTTCCCTTGTATGTTATTTGTCATTTTTCCTTTGTTGCTTTTAATAATTTTTCTTTGTCTTTAATTCTTGTCAATTTGATTATTATGTGTCTTGGCATGTTTCTCCTTGGGTTTATCCTGCTTGGGACTCTCTGTGCTTCCTGGACTTGGGTGGCTATTCCTTTTCCTGTTAGGGAAATTTTCAACTATAATCTCTTCCAATATTTTCTCGGGTTGTTTCTCTCTCTCTTCTCCTTCTGGGACCCCTATAATGCGAATGTTGGTGCATTTAATGTTGTCCCAGAGATCTCAGGTTGTCTTCATTTCTTTTCACTCTTTTATCTTTACTCTGTTTCACAGTGGTGATTTCCACCATTCTGCCTTCCAGATCACTTATCTCTTCTTCTGCTTCAGTTAATCTGCTATTGGTTCCTTCTAGTGTATTTTTCACTTCAGTTATGGTATTGCTTATCTGTTTGTTTGTTCTTAAATTCTTCTAGGTCTTTGGTAAACTTTTCTTGCATCTTTTCAATCTTTGCAGCCAGTGTTTTTTCAAAGTCCTAGGTCATATTCACCATCATTATTCTGAATTCTTTTTCAGGAAGTTTGACTATCTCCACTTCATTTAGTTGTTTTTCTGGGATGTTATTTTATTCCCTCATCTGATACAAAGTCCTCTGCCTTTTCATTTTGTGTATCTTTCTGTGGCTGTGGTTTTCATTCTGCAGCCTGCAGAATTATAGTTCTTCTTGCTACTGCTGTCTGCCCTCTGGTGAATGAGGCTACCTAAGAGGCTTGTGCACACTTCCTGATGGCAGGGACTGGTGGTGGACAGAGCTGGCTGTTACTTTGGCAGGCAGAGCTCAGTAAAACTTTGATCAGCTTGTCTGCTGATGGGTGGGGCTGAGTTCCCACCCTGTTGATAGTTTGGCCTGAGGCAACCCAGCGCTGGAGCTTATAGGCTCTTTGGCAGAGCTAATGGTGGACTCCAGGAGGGTCCACACCAATGAGCACTTCCCAGAACCCCAGCAGCCAGCATCCCTGTCCCTGCCATGAGCCACAGCCACCCCTGCCTCTGCACACAACCCTCCAACATCAGCAGGTAGGTCTGTTTCAGTCTTCTATGGGGTCATTGCTCCTTTCCCCTGGGTCCTGTTGCACACACTACTTTCTATGTGCCCTTCAAGAGTGGAGTCTGTTTTCCCCAGTCCTGTGGAAGTCCTGCAATCAAATCCTGCTGGACTTCAAAGTCTGATTCTCTGGGGATTCCTCCTCCCATTGTCAGTCCCCCAGGTTGGGAAGCCTGATATGGGGCTCAGAACCCTCACTCTGGTTGGTGGACTTCTGTGATATAACTGTTCTCCAATTTGGGAGTTGCCCACACAATGGTTATGAGATTTGATTTTATCATGACTGTGCCCCCCCCCCACCATCTCATTGCAGCTTCTCCTTTGTCTCTGGATGTGGGGTGTCCTTTTTGGTGAGTTCCAGTGTCTTCCTGTTGATGATTGTTCAGCAGTTAGTTGTGATTCTAATGCTCTCACAGGAGAGAGTTAGCACATGTCCTTCTACTCTGCCATCTTGAACCAATCTCCACATTTTTTTATTTTTTTACATAATATATACAGTTGACCCTTGAACAACATTAGTTTGAATTGCTTGGGTCCACTTATAACCACATCTTCTTTATCCATTCATCCATTGATGGACATTTAGGTTGCTTCCATGTCATGGCTATTGTAAACAGTGCTGCTGTGAAGATCTGGGTGCACATATCTTCTTGAATTAGAATTTTTGTCTTTTCTGTACATGGGCTCAGGGGTGAGATTGCTGGATCACATGGTAATTCTATTTTTAGTTTTTTAAGCAATGTACATACTGTTTTCCATAGTAGCTGTACCAATTTACATTCCCTACCAACAGTGTAGGAAGACTCCCTTTTCTCCATATCCTCTCCAGCATTTGTAGACCTTTGGATGACAGCCATTCTGACCAGTGTGAGGTGTTACCTCATTGTAGTTTGGATTTGCGTTTTCTAATAATTAGTGATATTGAGCATCTTTTCATGTGCTTGTTGGCCATCTGTGTGTCTTTAGAGAAATGCCTATCTATGTCTTCTGTCCACTTTTTGATTGGGTTGTTTGGTTTTTTTGTGTTATTGAGTTGTATGAGCTGTTTCTATATTTTGGAAATTAAGCCCTTGTTGGTCACAACATTTGCAAATATTTTCTCCCATCTGTATGTTGTCTTTTCAATTTGTTTATGGTTTCCTTTGCTATGAAAAACTTATACGTTTGGTTAGGTCCCATTTGTTTATGTTTGCTTTTATTTATTTTGCCTTGGGAGACTTACCTAAGAAAACATTGCTATGATTTATGTCAGAGTCTTTTGCCTATGTTCTCTTCTAGGCATTTTGTTGTGTCATGTCTTATATTTGAGTCATTAAGCCATTTTGAACTTATTTTTATGCATGGTGTGAGGGAGTGTTCTATCTTCATTGATTTACATGTGGCTGTCCCACACTTGAAATATTTTATCTCTGAACTTCTACTTTAAGTTTTGAGTATTCTGTACTATGCCTATTATCCTATTTGTGTCACTGTTCCTCCAAGAAACTTACCAATCCACTTCTACACAGCAACCTCTCCTTCTTTTACTCATGTCATATCAGTCTTTGCAAATCCAGCTTATGCAACTACTACAGTCTCCTTCCTACCTCAAATCTCTGCAAATGGGTCTCTGCTCCCATAAGCCAACAAATGACACAGATAATTTTCTTGCTAAGGCCAATGGAAAATATGGCTCATCTATGACCTAAAACTGGCCAGAGGTGAGACTATTATACTGTCTCTCATTCATTATTCTTTTTTTTAATTTCTTTAAGTTTATTTAAATTTATAACATCTTATTCTCCACATCAAAGAATATATATATATATAATTGCAGTGCTTCTTCTCTCTCATCATTGACAGCCAAAGTGACTCTGTCCTGCCCACCACCACACCACCCCCTTTTGCTTTATTTTTTTCTAAGAATTTTATTGCGATGTAATCAACATACAATAAACTACATATATTTAAAGTATACAATTTGATATTTTTTTACTTATTAGTAACGTATACATGGCATTCCCAATCTCCCAAATCATCCCACCCCAACCCCCCCACCCTGGCTTTTCCCCCTTGGTGTGCATGTTTATTCTCTACACCTGTGTCTCTATTTCTGCCTTGAAAATCAGTTGATCTGTTCCATTTTTCTAGATTCCACATATATGCATTAACATATGATATTTCTCTCTTTCTGACTTATTTCACTCTGTAGGACAGTCTCTGGGTCCATCCACGTCTCTACAAATAACCCAATTTTGTTCCTTTTTATGACTGAGTAACAGCAAGTAATATCATTATTTTTTTCTTTACATGGCTTCCAAGAAATTATATTTGGACCTCTCCATTTTTCTTCTTTCAGCGCTATTATTCCCAAGCCAGTTTCTCCAGAGAAGCTACAAATAATCTCTTTTCCACATGTCCTTACTCCCTTTGAAATATTTATGTAAAAACTATAGCCTAAAGACTATAAAATTTATACATTCCAATTCCAACAAATAAACTTACAGATATTTTTATTAGCACTTAATCATTATTGTATCACATGCATATCAAATTCAACACATTTAAAATTGAGTTAATATTCAAAAGCACATATAACAGATGATGGCCTATAGTAAACAAATTGTTCTTAAAAAAATAAACAACTATATGGCCATAAAGTGGATATATTAGAAGAAATGGACAAATTCTTAGAAATGTATAAATCCTAAGAGTGAACCAGGAAAAAAAGAGAAAATATGAGCAGACCAATTACCAGTAATGAAATTGAACCAGTAATTTAAAAACTTCCACCAAACTAAAGTCCAGGACCAGACGGCTTAACAGGTGAATTCTACGAAACATTTAGAGAAGAGTTAACATCCTTCATTGTCAAACTATTTCAAAAAATTGCAGAGGAAGGAATGCTTCCAAACTCATTCTATGAGGCCAGCATTACCCTGATACCAAACCAAAGATATCACACACATATACAAACACACACATATTGCAGGCTAGTATCACTGATGAACATAAATGCAAACATCCTCAACAAAATGTTAGTACACAATCCAGTTTTACATAAAAAAGATCATACACTGTGATCAAGTGGGATTTATTCCAGAGATGCAAGCATTTTTCAGTATCCACAAAAATCAATGATACACATTAAAGAAAAATCATGTGATCATCTCAATAGATTCAGAAAAAGCTTTTGATGACATTCAAAATCCATTTATGATAAAAACTTTCCACAAAGTGGGCATATAAAGAATATAGGAAGAAGTAAATCTATTTCTGTCTGCAGATGACATGATACTATACTTAGAAAATCCTAAAGATGCAACCAGAGAACTACTAGCATTTATCAATGAATTTGGTAGTGGTAAGATACAAAATTAATATACACAGAAATCTGTTGCAGTTCTATACACTAACATTGAAGTATCAGAAAGAGAAATTAAGGAAACAGTCCCATTTACCAACGCATGAAGAAGAATAAAATCTCTAGGAATAAACCTATCTAAAGACATAAAAGACCTGTACTCACAAAAGTATAAGATGGTAATGAAAGAAATTAAAGATGAAACAAAAGAGATGGAAACATGTATTGTGTTCATGAACTGGAAGAATTTATAATGTTCATCACCCATCATCGAGTTGATCCCCCTATGTTATGCAGCAACTTCCTACTAGCTATCTATTTTATATTTGGTAGTGTATATATGTCAGTGCTACTCTCTCACTTCATCCCAGCCTCCCCTTTGCCCCCTCCCAACCCCATATTTTGAAGTCTGTTCTCTACATCTGCATCTTTATTCTTGCCCTGTCACAGGGTTCATCAGTACCATTTTTTTTTTTTTTAGATTCCATATATATGAGTTAGCATATGGTATTTGTTTTTCTCTTTCTGGCTTACTTCACTCTGTATGACAGTTGCTAGGTCTATCCACCTCATTACAAATGACTCAATTTCATTCCTTTTTATGGTTGAGTAATATTCCATTGTATATATGTGCCACATCTTCTTTATCCATTCATTTGTTGATGGGCATTTAGGTTTCTTCACTGTCCTGGCTATTGTAAATAGTGCTGCAATGAACATTATGGTACATGTTTCTTTTGGGATTATGGTTTTCTTTGGGTATATGCCCAGGAGTGGGATTACTGGATCATATGGTAGTTCTATTTGTAGTTTTTAAGGAACCTCCAAATTGTTTTCCATAGTGGCTGTGCCAACTTACATTCCCACCAACAGAGCAGGAGAGTTCCCTTTTCTCCACACCCTCTCCAACATTTGTTGTTTCCAGATTTTGTGATGATGGCCATTCTGATCAGTGTGAGGTGATACCTCATTGTGGCTTTGACTTGCATTTCTCTGATGATTAGTGATGTGGAGAATCTTTTCATGTGTTTGTTAGCCACCTGCATGTCTTCTTTGGAGAAATGTCTGTTTAGGTCTTCCACCCATTTGTGGATTGGGTTATTTACTTTTTCAGTATCAAGCTGCATGAGCTGCTTGTATATTTTGGAGATTAATCCTTTGTCAGTTGCTTTGTTGGCAAATATTTTCTCCCAATCTGAGGGCTGTCTTCTTGTCTTGTTTATGGTTTCTTTTGCTGTGCAAAAGCTTTTAAGTTTCATTAGGTCCCATTTGTTTATTTGTTTGTTTTATTTCCATTATTCTAGGAGGTGAGTTGAAAAGGATCTTGCTTTGATGGATGTCCTAGAGTGTTCTGCCTATGTTTTCCTCTAGGAGTTTATAGTATCTGTCATTTGGAGTTTATTTTTGTGTATGGTGTTAGGAAGTGTTCTAATTTCATTCTTTGACATGTTGCTGTCCAATTTTCCCAGCATCACTTATTGAAGAGGCTGTCTTTTTTCCATTGTATATTCTTGCCTCCTTTGTCAAAGATAAGGTGCCCATATGCGCGTGGGTTTACCTCTGGGCTCTCTATTCTGTTCCATTGATATACATGTCTGTTTTTGTGCCAGTACCATACTGTCTTGACCACTATAGCCGTGTAGTATAGTTTGAAGTCAAGAAGCCTAATTCCACCAACTCTGTCTTTCCTTCTGAAAATTGCCTTGGCTGTCTGGGGTCTTTTGCATTTCCATACAAATCATAAGATTTCTTGTTCTAGTTCTGTGAAAAATGCCATTGGTCATTTTATAGGGATTGTGTTGAATCTGTAAATTGCTTTGGGTAGTATAGTCATTTTCACAATGTTGATTCTTCCAATCCAAGAACATGGTATGTCTCTCCATCTGTTTGTATTGTCTTTGATTTCTTTCATCAGTGTCTTATAGTTTTCTGCATACAGGTCTTTTGCCTCCTTAGGCAGGTTTATTCCTAAGTATTTTATTCTTTCTGTTGCACTGGTAAATGGGAGTGTTTCCTTATATGGTCAATTACTCTATGACAAAGGAGGCAAGAATACACAATGGAGAACAGACAGTCTCCTCAATTCATGGTGCTGGTAAAACTAAGGACCTACATGTAAAGGAATTGAAGTAGGACATTTTCTCAGACCATATACAAAAATAAACACCACAATTTTTTGATTAAATACCTAAAATAAGACCAGACACCATAAAACTCCTAGAAGAAAATATAGGTAAAACACTCTTTGACATAAATTATAGCAATTTGTTTGTTTTTGGATCTGTCTTCTAAAGCAAAGGAAATAAAACCAAAAATAAACAAGTGGGACCTATTAGGCATCAAAGCTTTTGCACAAAAAAGGAAAGCATCAAAAACAACAACAACAACAACAAAAAGGACAGCTTTACTGAATGGGAGAAATATTTGCTAATGATATGACCAATAAGGGGTTAATGTTCAAAATACATAGAAGATTATACAACTCAACATCAAAAAAAAAAAAAAAAAAAAAACCACCAAATAACCTGATCATAAAAAGGGCGGTAGATCTGAATAGGTATTTTTCCAATGAAGACATACAGATGGCCAACAGGCACATGAAAAGATGCTCAACATCGTTAATCATCAGAAAAATGCAAAAGGGAACCCTCATACAGTGTTGTTGGGAATGCAAATTTGTGCAGCCATGTGGAAAATAGAATGGTGGTTTCTCAAAAATCTAAAAACAGAACTACTGTATGATCTAGCAATTCCACTACCGAGCATATACTCAAATAAAACAATAACACTAATTCAAAAAGATACATGCCCCCCAATGTTCACAGCAGCATTACTTACAATTGCCAAGAACCTAAGTGTCCATCAACAGATGAATGGATAAGAATACACACACACACACATATATATACACACTGGAATATTGTGTATATATATATTTGCGTATATATATATTTATACAATGGAATATTGTGTATATATATGTTTATACACTATATATACAGCATATATATATATATACATATATACAGTATACACAATGGAATACTACTCAGCCAAAAATAAAACTGAAATCTTGCCATTTTCAACAACATGGATGGACATGGTGGGTATTATGCTAAGTGAAATTAGACAGAGAAAGATAAATAATGTATGGTATCATTTACGTGTGGAATATAAAAAAAAAACAAATTTGTGAACATAACAAAAAAAATCAACTCACAAAAAGATGACAACCTAGTGGGTTCCAGTGGGAGAGGGAAAGGAGTAGGGACAAGATAGAGGTAGACGATTAAGAGGTACAAACTATTATGTGTATAGTAAGTAAGCTACAAGCATATATAGTACAACACAGGGAATACAGTCAATATTTTACAATAACCACAAATAGAGTAAAACCTGTAAAAAGTGTGAATCACTATGTTGTACACCTGTAACTTATATAATATTGTACACCAACCATATCTCAATAAAAAATAAATTTTGCATAGTGAAGTGTTTATAAGTATGAACTGTATAGTCAGCCACACCAGATCTGAATAATAACTTTACTGAGTATAATATCATATTTGCTTCATACTGTTAGTATTTATGGAGATTAAATAAATACTTATACTGTGCAGCACACAGAATATGTGTAGGTATGTTACTGTTGTTGTTAATGGCATTCTAAAACAATTTCTATGTTCTATTTAATCTTCCTCCTATCTGTCCTTGAAATCTATCCTCATTTTGTCATTCTCACTAACACTTTGGTTCGAGCCCTTATAATATCTTACTTGTATTGCTGAAATATTCTTCTAATAAGATCCTCACCTTTCAAGTTCAGTTTTCAAAAATTCCAAGAAAATATTCTAAAAGAACAAAATTATTCATAGCACTGTATTCAAATTCATTCATGGTTTTGCATATTTTTACTGAACACTTTGAAACCCCTGTGTAAAGCATTCAAGATTTTCTTCTACTTGTCCAGGGCTACCTCTCATTAGTACTGCTCTTACATTCTATGCTACAACCATACTCAATCACTTTTAGCACCCCTGCTGGATGATATTCACTGTTATGTTTGGGCCCTTTGACATAAAATACTTTCTATCCTGCCTCAAGTTTATCCTGGTTTACATACCACATTACTATTTTTTTTAAATTCAGAGAATGAAACCCCTCAATCTATTTTTGATCCTTCAATTTGATTTGCTTAACCCCTTTTCTATGATTCTACAGTATTCTGAGTATTTCTCTATCATAGCACAGGGTAGTCTATAATTTAATCTCCAGTTCACTTGTCAAAAGTACAGCTAATATGATTGTCTTTGTATTCTCCATGCTCAGTCCAGTGTCTGGTGCATGATATGGCAGTGAGACTTATGACAGACAATGAGTAAACTGATATAGAATCCAAGTATCATCAATTTTACAATAAGGTCAAAAATTACCTAGTAGACTCCTTGTATTCTTTTTTGGCATATAAGTCAATAATGATTTATTAATATTTGCAACTTTTCTTTGCTGTTTTTGAATCATTTTATTATTTATATTTTTCCCATGGTAATAAGGTCTAGCAGTTTACAACAATGATATACACCTGTGATGGCATCACAGGCTTAGGAAGTGAATTCAGGGGAAAAGGTCAGTCCATTTCTCTGCAGAATGCTGTAACAATGCCTTATAGTGTTTGTCTTACTATCACTGATTCTCCCACCCACAAATAGTACCACAGTAGGCAGAACCAAAGAAAGTTGCTGAAAGGAATAGTTGCTGCTTGGGGAACTAAGGAAACTGACCAATAAGAATACTGACACATATAAATACCACATACATTTCCATAAGTTATTTAAAATGCTTATTCTGATATCCTATCTAATTGATATATATCAGGTTTTAATTCCGGCTCCAACAAAACAAAATATTGAAGAAAATATCCAAGATATTCTAAAAAGTTTCAATAAACTTTGTAAGTGTGCTTGCCCACCTTGTCAGGAATTACTTGTCAGAAATCTCCTAAATCTTATCTCCACATGCCAGGAAAATACAGTTGAAAGAGAACAAATTAAGGAAGCATATAGGACAGTTTTTAGCAGTAGCATCACACAGAATCTCTCTGAAAGAACAAGAAATTGCACAAAAAACTAATTTAAAATTGTCAAGTAGCCTTTGTTCTTTAAAGAAAGCAATTTCCTTGTAATTGTCCAAAGGTCTCAGATATGGAATTAATATGGCTCCAAATATGACCCTTTTTTTCCTGCTTTCATTAAAGAACCTAAAATTATCTTGAAGGACATTTTAAGAAACATGCCCCTATATGAAATTAAACTTCTGAAATATTTACTATCTAAAGGGGCACAAAAGTTATTCTGTTTACAAGACATTCTCTAGATTAGGTACCAGCAAACTATGACCCACAGATCAGTTGTTTTTATAAAGAAAGTCTACTTGACCACAGCCATACCCATTCCTTTGTATTATTTGTGGCTCTTTTCTCATTATAGCAGAAGAGCTGAGTAGTCACAGATATCATACAACCTTCAAAGCCTAAAATATTTACTACATGAAACTTAGAAAAAAAGTTTGCCAACTTCTGCTGAAACTCTTATAGTAATTTTCATCTGATCAAATCATAAGAAAGCCTTCCCAAAGCACAACATAATATAGATGTCACAATATTCTGACAGGGATACACGTACACACACATATATATATTCATGTGCATACATGTATATATACATGTATGTATAGTATTTTTAAATAATCCTCCCATAGACAACAGTTTTTAGCATGACAAAACAAATCTTCATACTTTAACCACAATGAAGAGAACTGCCAAGTGAGATATTCAGAGACTGATCCATCTTTGAATGGGAGACACAGCAGGGCTGCCTAAGCTTATAAAATTATGAAGGTGATATTTGGTCAATGTAAGAAAAAATTAGATAATTTATCCTATGATTATGTTTTCAAAATAGATAGTGATCAGGTTAATCTAGGATGGTAGGAAAAGGAAAAATGAAATGAGGGGGAATATCAGACCCAGATGGAGTTTCCCAGAGCCTAAAATCTGAACAGTAACAATGCCTTTCAGTCTGAAAAACTTGTTTTTTTAAATGGACATGATATATGCATTAATGGTCTCAAGTGGTATCAGACAAGAAAAGACTATAATCCTTGAGAGGTTAAAACACACACACACACACACAAAGGAGATGAATGCAATAATTTTCACATCTTGCCTATAGAAAGTTTTCTGATTGTTGCATAGGAAGGACAAAACAGGCAAGCTCAGCAGTCTGCATGAGCTGTGAAATGGAGCTGGGCTTTCATGAAGGCTAAAGCAGCTAGAAGTGGACTATTGGCAGGGAGAGAACTGCACAGAGAGCGAGCTCTGGGTAGCTTTGAAAGTTCCCTTTTTAGTATTCAGATGAATACTTGAGCAGCTCATATATATGAGGGCAACTACTCAAGGCTGGGGGAAAACAAACAAATAAACAGATAATTAGAGGGAAAACTAAAACTCCTTGAGCTTACCAAAGGCAGTGACTGTGTGCTCTTCTCACTAGCCAGAGTAGAAACCCTCTTCACAGTTTGTTAACATTGGGTAAAGTATTCAGAAGACTTTAGTTAAATGGTAGAGAAAAATTAGCCCTAGACCAAATACTACTCTGGTCTAAATTAAAACTGCTTACAAGCAAGACTCTAAAGGATTAGGACATTTTCAATTTACTCAACCATGTCCCAGAACAAAGCTCCAAAATATTTGAACAAATGCTATAATAATCACAGTGCAACAAAGTAAAACTCACAATACCTGACAGCTAAAAAAAAAAAAAGAAAGAAAAGAAATTACCAGGCACCATAAAAGCAGGACAACCAACTCATGAAACAAACAAGCAAACAAAATCCATCATTTCAAAATGCCTCAGAAGTGAACATTTGAGAATTAGTAGACACTGACACTAAAGTAGTTGTTAAAACTGTTTTCCATGTTGAAAATTTAGAGGAAAGATTGCACATGTTAGAGACATGGTAATTACGGATAAAGACTCAAGATTTTAGAGATTAAAACTATAATGTTTGAGATTAAAAAATACTCTAATTTGGATTAATGCCAATTAAATATTACATAAGAAAATATCAGTGACTTGAAGGCAGTGGAATATAAACTACCTAAAATGAGACACAGATGAAGAAGACTGAAAAAAAGAGAACTAAAAATTGGGCAGATGCAGAAGTGTTTAAATAAATGATGAATGACTGATATTTTTCAAAATTTTATAAAAAGTAAAAACCTACAGACTGAAAAACTAAATGAATCACAAGTGCACATACACACAATAACTAAAAGGCACACCATAATTCAATTAGTCAAAATCAGTGATGAAGAGAAAATCTGATAGTTTTCAATGTTCAGTACTTTCACATCCCTGGTTAAATGTATTTTTTCTATTGTTTTCTTAATTTCTCTTCATGAGAGTTCATTACTAGCGTATGATTTTTAGACACTGATTTTGTATCCTACACCTTTACTGAATTTATTAGTTGTAATAGTATTTTGTGGAGTCTAGGGTTTTTTATACATAATATGTCATCTGCAAATAGTGACAATTATACTTTTTCCTTAGCAATTTGGATGCCTTTTCTTTTTCTTACCTAACTGCTCTGACTAGAACTTCCAACACTACGTTGAATAAAAGTGGCAGAGTGGGCATCCTTGTTTCGTTCCTGATCTTAGATGAAAAGCCTCAGTTTTTCACCATTGAAAATGATGTTAGCTGTGAGCTTGTCATATTTGGCCTTTATTGTGTTGAGGTTATGTGCCCTCTGTACCCACTTTGTACTGAGATTTATCATAAGTGAATGTTGAATTTTGTCAAATGATTTTTCTACAGTTATTCAGGTGATCATATGATTTTTAGAAATTTTGTTAACATGGTGTATTACACTGATTTGTGGATATGTTGAACTGTCTTTGCATTCCTGAAGTAAATCCCACTTGATCATGGTATATGATCTTTTAACCTTTTGTTGAACTTGATTTACTAATATTTTGTTGATGATATTTACGCATATGTTCATCAGGTGTGTATTTTTCTTGTGGCATCCTTGTCTGGTATTGGTATCAGGGTAACACGGGCCTCATAAGATGAGTTTGGAGTGTTCCCTCCAGTTCTATTTTTTGGAAAAGTTTAAGAATGATTGATATTAATTCTATGAATGTTTAGTAGAATTAGTAAGTGAAGTTGTCTGGTCTGGACTTTTGTGTGTTGAGAGGGTTTGATTACTGACTCAATCTCCTATACTAGTAATCAGTCTGTTTAGATTTTCTATTTCTTTTTTTCTTTTTTTTACTTTTATACTTTTTTAGTGAAGTATATTTGATTTACAATGTTGAGTTAATTTCAGGTATACTGCAGTGATTCAGCTATATGTATGCATACACATACTTATACCACACACACATATTTCTTTTTCATATTCTTTTCCATTATAGGCTATTACAAGATACTGAATATAATCCTCCGTGCTATACAGTAGGATCTTGTTTATCTATTTTATATATAGTAGTTTATATCTGCTAACCCCAAACTCCCAATTTATCCCTCTACCTCTTCTTTCCCCTTTGGTAACCATAAGTTTGTTTTCTATGTCTGTGAGTCTGTTTCTGTTTTGTATATAAGTTAATTTGTACCACATTTTAGATTCCACATATAGAGATATCATATGATATTTGTCTTTCTGTGTCTGACTTACTTCACTCAGTATGACAATCTCTAGGTCCATCCATGTTGCTGCAAATGGCATTATTTCACCCTTTTTTAAGGCTCAGTAATATTCCATTGTATATACATATACATACCAGGTCTTCTTTATCCACTCATCTATTGATGGACATTTAGGTTGCTTCCATGTCTTGGCTATTTTAAATAGTGTTGCTATGAACATTGGGGTGCATGTATCCTGTCAAATAAAGAGTTTTCTCTGGATATATGACCAGGAGTGGGATGGCTGGATCATATAGAAACTCTATTTTTTGTTTTTTAAGGAACCTCTATACTGTTTTCCATAGTGGCTAAACCAATTTACATTCCCACCAACAGTGTATAAGGGTTCCCTTTTCTCCATAACTTCTCCAGCATTTATTTGTAGACTTTTTAATGATGGCCATTCTGACAAGTATAAGATGATACTTCTTTGCAGTTTTGATTTGCATTTCTCTAATAATCAGCAATGTTGAGCATCTTTTCATGTGCCTCTTGGCCATCTGTATGTCTTCTTTGGAGAAATGTCTATTTAGGTCTTCTGCCATTTTTTGATTGGGTTGTTTTTTGATTATTGAGTTGTGTGAGCTCTTTGTATATTTTGGAAATTAAGTCCTTGTTAGTCACATCATTTGCAAATATTTTCTTCCAGTCTATAGGTTGTCTTTTCATTTTTTTATGGTTTAATTTGCTGTTCAAAGTAAGTTTGATTAGGTCCCATTTGTTTATTTTTTCTTTTATCTCTATTGCCTTGGGAGACTGACTTAAGAAAACATTGCTATGACTTGTCAGAGAATAAATAGTATTGCCTATGTTCTCTTCTAGGAGTTTTATGGTATCATGTCTTATATTTAAGTCCTTAAGCCATTTTGAGTTTATTTTTGTGTATAGTGTGAGGGAATGTTCTAAATTCATTGATTTACATGTGGCTGTCTAGCTTTCCCAACACCACTTGCAGAAGAGACTGTCTTTTCTCCATTGTGTATTCTTGTCTCTTTTGCCCAAGATTAATTGACTGTAGGTGTGTGAGTTTATTTCTGGGCTCTCTATTCTGTTTCATTGATTCATATGTCTGTTTTTGTGTCAGTACTATGATGTTTTGATTACTGTAGCTTTGTAGTATTGTCTAAAGTCTAGGAGGGTTATGCCTCCAGCTTTGTGCTTTTTCCTCAGGATTGCTTTGGAAATTCTGGGTCTTCTATGGTTTCCATGTAAATTTTAGGATTATTTGTTATAGTTCTGTGAAAAATGTCATGGGTAATTTGATAGGGATTGCATTAAACATGTAGATTGCTTTGGGTAGTGTGGTCATTTTAACAATGTTAATTCTTCCAATCCAAGAGCCTGGGCTATCTTTCCATTTCTTTAAATCATCTTCAGTTACACTTATCAATGTTTTACAGTTCTTAGCCTAGCTATCTCTCAACTCCTTGGTCAGGTTTATTCCTAATTATTTTATTATTTTTGATGTGATTTTAAAAGGGATTTTTTTTTACTCTCCCTTTCTGATATTTCATTGTTAGTATAAAGGAATGCAACAGATTTCTTTATGTTACTGTTGTATCTTGCTACCTTGCTGAATTCATTTATCAGGTCTAGTAGTTTTTGTGTGGAGTCCTGGGCATTTTCTATATACAGTATCAATGTCATCTGCATATGATGACAGTTTTACCTGTTCCCTTCTAATTTGGATGCCTTTTATTTCTTTTTCTTGTTTTATTGCTGTGGCTAGGCCATCCAATACTATGTTGAATAGAATTGGTTAGAATGGGCAATTCTTGTCTTATTCCAGATTCTAGCACATAGGCTTTCAGCTTTTCACCATTGAGTATTATGTTGGCTCTGGGTTTGTCATAAATAGCTTTTACTATGTTGAGAGATGTTCCCTCTATACCCACTTAGGTAAGAGTTTTTATCATGAATGGATGTTGAAATCTATCAAATGCTTTTTCGACATCTATTGAGATAATCATGAGGTTTTTTCTCAATATTTTTGTTGATGTGGCATACCACATTGATTGATTTGCATATTTTGAACCATCTTTGTTACCCTGGGATAAATTCAGCTTGATCATGATGTTCAATATTCTTTTTTATGTGTGTTTGGATTCAGTTTGCTAATATTTTGTTAAGAATTTTTGATTGGGTTTTTTGTTTTTTTGATGTTGAGCTGCATGAGCTGTTTGTATATTTTGGAGATAAATCCTTTGTCAGTTGCTTTGTTTGCAAATATTTTTTCCCATCCTGATGGTTGTCTTCTCAACTTGTTTATGGTTTCCTTTGCTGTGCAAAAGCTTTTAAGTTTAATTATGTCCCATTTCCAGGACAGAAATAGAGATGCAGATGTAGAGAATGGACATGTGGACACAGGGTGGGGGTAAGGAGAGGGTGGGGTGAATTGGGAGATTAGGATTGACATATATACACTACTACATGTAAAAGTGGGAACCTGCTAGATAGCACAGGGAGCTAGTGGGAACCTGCTATATAGCACAGGGAGCTCAGTTCAGTTCTCTGTGATGACCTAGATAGTTGGGATGGCAGGGGGAGTGGGAGGGAGGTCCAAGAGGGAGGGGTATAAGTATACATATAGCTGATTCACTTCATTGTATGGCAGAGACTAACACAACATTGTAAAGCAAATATACACCAATAAAAAAAAAAGAATTACAGAGGGAAAAAAAAGAACTTTTGCATCTATATTAAAAGATGTTGACCTGTAATTTTCTTTTTTGGGTATTGTCTGCCTGGTTTTGATATCTGGATTAAGGTGGCTTCATAGAATGACTTTGAAAGTGTTCCTTCCTCTTCGATCTTTTGAAAGAGTTTGAGAAGGATCAATATAATTTCTTCTACGTGTGTTTGAATTCCCCAGTGAAGTAATTCAGTCCTGGAATTTGTTTACAGGGAATTTTTGTTTTTTTGTTTTTATATGTACATTTTATTTCACTTCTAGTGTTTGTCTGCTCAAATTATCTATTTCTTCTTAATTCAGTTTTGGTGAGCTATATGTTTCTAGAAACTTGTCCATTTCTCTTAGGTTGTCCAACTTGTTGGCACTCAATTGTTCATAGTATCCTAATTTTTTTGTATTTCTGCACTATTGGTTATTTCTCCTCTTTCATTTTTTATTTTATTTGGATTATCTTTTATTCTTGGTGAGCTGGGCCAGAAGCTTGTCTACTTTACCCTTTCAAAAAAATCAGCTCTTGGACTTCCCTGGTGGTTCCATGGTTAAGAATCTGCCTGCCAGTGCAGGGGACACGGGTTCAATCCCTGGTCTGGGAAGATCCCACATGCCACAGAGCAACTAAGCCCGTGCATCCCAACTACTGAGCCTGTGCTCTAGAGCCTGTGAACCACAACTACTGAGCCCGAGTGCTGCAACTACTGAAGCCCATGTGCCTAGAGCCCATGCTCTGTGACAAGAGAAGCCACCACAATGAGAAGCTTGAGCACTGCAATGAAGAGTAGCCCCCACTCTCAACTAGAGAAAGACTGTGCACAGCAATGAAGAACCAACACAGCCAAAAAAATAAATAAGATAAAGTTCTCTTTAAAAAAAAATCAGCTCTTGGTTTTACTAATTTTTTTTCTATTGCTTTTCCTTTTATTTGTTTCCTCTCTGATATTATTTCCTTCCTTATGCAGACTTTAGGTTATGTTCACTTTTTCTAATTATTTTAGGTGGTAGGTTAGGTTGAGATTTTTCTTGTTTTCTAAGGAAGGCCTGTATCTCTATGAATTTCCCTCTTAAAACTTCCTTTGCTGTGTCTCAGATTCTCTATGGTTGTGTTTTCATTGTCATTTATCTCAAGGTATTTTTTAATGTCCTCTTTGATTTCATCATTGACCCTTTGGATTTTTAGTAGCATGTTGTTTAGTCTCCATGTAATCATTTTTATCTCATTTCTCTTTCTTTCTTTTGGTTGGTCTTTAGTTTCATGCCATTTTGTCCAGAAAAGATGGTTTAAATACTTTCTATCCTTTTAAATGTGTTCAGGCTTGTTTTGTCCTTACACTTAGTCTATCCTAGAGAATGTTCTATGTGCACTTGAAAAGAATGTATATTCTGGGGTTTTTTGGGTGTAATATCCTAAAAATATCAATTAACTCTGTCCTATTGTGTCATTTATGCTTTCTGTTGCCATGTTGATTTTCTACCTGGAATATCTCTCCATTGATGTGAGTGGGGTGTCTAAGTCTCCTATTATTATTGTGTTCTGACCAATTTATCCATTTATGTCCATCAGTATTTTTTTATTGGGTATACATATGTTAATGAATGTAATATCCTCTTGTTGTATTGGTCCTTTCATCATTATATAACGTCCTTTATCTTTCTTTATGGCCTTTGTTCTAAAGATTATTATGTCTGGTCTGTGTATTGCTACTCCCAACTTTCTTGTCATTTCTGTTTACCTGAAATATCTTTTTCCATCCCCTCCTTTTTAATCTTTGTGTGTCCTTTATGCTAAAGTGGGTCTCTTGTAGGCAGCATATTCTAGACTCTTATTTTAATTATCCAGTCTGCCATTATATGCCTTTTGATCATAAAACACAGTCCACTGACATTTAAGGCAATTATTGATAGACATGAATTTATTGCCATTTAAAACCTTGCTTTGCAGGTGATTGTGTGTTTTTCCTTTATTCTTTTCTTTTTCCTTTTGTGGTTTAAAGATTTTTTGTACTATACTTGAGTTCTCTTTTTGGTTTTTGTGAATCTATTGTATGTTTTGGATTTGTGGTTATCCTGTTTTTCAAGTATGTTAACTCATTACTATATCTACTTACTCTAGACTAGCAGTCATATAGGCTTAAAACCCATTTTAAAAAATCTATATTTTCTTATCCCCCTCCATTTTACGATTTTGATGTCCTCTTTTAAATCTTCATGTTTATCCTTTTACTGTTTATTGTAGTTATTGCTTTCACAACTTTTTTTAAATCTATATACTACTGATTTAAGTGATTTACTTTCAAATCATGGTTTTCTCTTTCCTATAGATTCTTACTTCTTTTCTATTTAGAGAAGACCTTTCAATATTTCTTTTAGGATAAGTTTAGTATTGCTGTATTCTTTCAGTTTTTGCTTGTCTGAGAAAATCTTTATCTCTACTTCTAATCTAAATGATAATCTTGCTGGGTAGAGTATTCTAGGTTACATATTTTTTCTTTTCAGGACTTTGAATACATATTGCCACTCCCTTCTGGCCTGCAATATTCTGTAGAGATATCAGCTGATAGCCTTATGGGGACTCCCTTGTAACTAACTCTTTGCTTTTCTCTTGCTGCCATTAGAATCTTCTCTTTAACTTTTTCCATTTTAATTATAAAAATGTCTTTGTGTAGTTCTGTTTGGGTTCATCTTGTTTTGGACTCTCTGGGCTTCCTGTACCTAGATATCTATTTCCTTCTTTAGGTTTGGGCAATTTAAAGCCATAAGTTCTTCAGATGCATTTTTGATCTCCTTTTCTCTTTCTTCTTCTTCTGCAATCCCTATTATGCATAGCTTGGCTCACTTCATATTTCCCATAGGTCTCTTATATTGCTTTAATTTTTTTTCTTTTGTCTTTCTGTCTGCTGTTCTGATTGGGTGATTTCCTTACTCTATCTTCAAGATCACTTATTTGTTCTGTATTATTTGTTTATTGCCTTTAGCTCAGCTTTCATCTCAGCAAATGAGTTTTCTACTTTTAATTGGCTCTTCTTTATAGTTTCTAGTTCCTTGTTACACTGATCTTTCTATTGAGAGCCTTTCTTTACTCCTTCAGTATTTTTATTACCTTCTTTTTGAACTCAGGATTTGTAGACTAGAGAGGTCTGCTTCATTGTTCTCTCAGTAGATTTCTCTTATTCTTTTAATTGGGAGTGATTTCTCTGCTTCTTCATTTTACTTATATTTCTCTGATTCTATGAATTTAAGAGAAACAGTCATCTACTTTGGTCTTGAAGGATTGTCTCTATGTGGGAGCATCCCTGTGTAGCCTACATGAGTCTAACATTTTTGGTTCAAGGGCTGCTTTTAGTATAGATGCCTGCTGTGTCTTTGCTTAGTGTGTACTAATTTCTATCCCTTTGATAGGTGTTGTGATTATTGTGGTGACCACAGCCTGCACTGGATGTTGAGTGTGGCCTCGTCTTTGTTCTGTGGTTGTCACATCCCTCTTGAGGTCAGGGTCTGCTCCCTAGTTGTTGGGATAGAAACCCCCAGATCAGTTCCTGAACTGCAGTGTGAGTTCGGTGGGAATGGAGCACTTCTGCTGGGTGAAGAGCCACTGAGTATTCCTCCACAGCAGCTGTCCACTGGGAAGTGCACTCTGTGCTGTCGCCTGTCACCCATTGTGTATGCTCACAAAGTACACTATTATTGGCACTTTCCTGAGCCCTTCCTCAGTTGTGGGAATGCATTCAATCATCCTGGATGTCCCTCAGGCACTGTTCTCCCGAAGCCATCAGCACAGATCTGCTGGCACAGATCTGATGAAGTCAGGCAATGGAATCACTGTAGTCACACACCTGGACCCACCATGGGAGCTATGGAGTTAGCCCAGACCCCACCCTGCCTCCACATGCAAGGTCAACAGCTGCTAATGCTGGACTTGTCCCAGTCCCAGCCACAGGAGCACCAGTAATCTGCTCAGATGTCCCACAAACATTGAGCTTACAAAGGTGCCTGTGGCATAAATCCTTCAAAGTCACCAGGGCATGGCTCAGATTTCACCTATGCTTCCAAAGTCCCATGGCCCCTGTGGATTGGCTCAGATTTCAGCCCCTTCTTTGCATGTGGGCAACCTGAATTCTTAGATGCAGAGCTGGTCCTGCTCTGTGCACTTTGAGAATGAGGCTCCTAAGGCAGAGCCCTCCCTTTCCCTTCATGCTTGAGTTAACCATGGGGCTTGTATAGTGGACCTGGGCTCTGTCCTGTGCACACCCCTGTTTGCAGCTTGGGTCACACACTAACCCCTTCAGGCAATCTTCATGTAGCCAGCTGCAGTCCTCTCCCCAGGTCTGTCTGTAGAAGTACACACATGTCTCAAGCTGGGGTCTACAGCAAGGTGGCCAGTAGAATCTATGCTGGTCTCTCTCTTTTCTGCCTGCTGCAAGTCAGCTGCTTCATTCTCTTTCGAGCCTCTGGAGCTCCCTATCAGTCCCAGTTGATCTGTCAGCCATTGAAGGAGGTTCCCAGGGTGACAAAACATTTCCTCTTTCACAGCTCCCTCCTAGGAACTCAGGTCCCATCCAGATTCCCCTTTTTTTCTTTCATCCTACCCAATTACATGGTGATCTTTATTGCAGCTTTGGTTGTATGACATCTTCTGCCAGTGTTCAGTAGGTATAGTGTGAGAATTGTTCTACATGTAGATGTATTTTTGATGTATTTGTGGGAAGAGGTGAGTTCCATGTCCTTTTATTCTGTCATCTTGATTCACAGAAGGGGAATCTTGAAAGGTTGTATGTTTCTAAGTATTTATCCATTTCTTCTAGGTTGTCCAACTAGTTGGTGTATAATTGTTCATAGTAGACTCTTTTGATCCTTTATATTTCTGTGGTATAATTTGTAATGTCTCCTCTTTCATTTCTAATTTTATTTATTTGAGCCCTCTTTTTTTTTTTTTTTTTTTTTTTTTTTTTTTGATGAGTCTAGTTAAAGGTTTGTCAATTCTGTTTATCTTTTCAAAAAACCAGCTCTTGGTTTCATTGACCTTTTCTGTTGTCTTTTTGGTTTAAGTTTATTTCTGCTCTAATCCTTGTTATTTCCTTCCTTTTACTAACTTGGGCCTCATTTGTTTTTATTTTTTGAGTTCCTTGAGGTGTAAAGTCAGGTCATTTATTTGAGATTTTTCTTGCTTCCTAAGGTAGGCATTTATCCCTAAGAACTTCCCTCTTCCCTTGCTGCATTCCATAAGTTTCAGTATGTTGTATTTAAAACTACAAGACATTCTTGAAAGAAACTGAAGGAGGCAAAAATAAATGGAAAGATATTCTCTGCTCATGGTTTAGAAAATTAATATTGTTAAAATGTCCATACTACCCATAGTAATTTACAGAGTCAATGAAATCCCTATCAAAATTCCAATGGCATTTTTCCAGAAATAGAACAAACAATTCAAGAATTTACATGGGACCACAAAAGATCCAGAATAGCCAGAGCAAACTCAGAAGAAAAAACAAAACTAGAGCATCACCCTGCCTGACTTAAAACTGTATCACAAGATACAGTAATTAAAGCGGTGTAGCATTGGCATAGAAACAGATAAATAAACCAATGAGACAGAATAGACACACACTTCTGTGGTCAATTAATTTACAACAAAGGAGCCAAAAATATTTAATGGGCTAAGGATAGTCTCTTCAATGAATGGTGTTGGGAAAAGTGGACAGCCACATTAAGAAAAAAAAAAACAAAAAAACAAAAAACAAAAAAACAGGACCACTATCTCACACAAAATTAAAAAATACAAAATTAACAATACACAAAAATTAACTCAAATGGATCAAAGAATTGAACATAAGACCTGAAACTATAAAACTTCTAGAACAAAAGCAGGCAATAAGCTCCTTGACATCAATTTTGGCAAAGATTTTTTTGATCTCATGTCAAAGGCAAAGGCAACAAAAGTAAAAAATAAACAAGTGGAACTACATCCAACTAAAAATCTACACAGCAAAGGAAACAATCAACAAAAATGAAAAGACATCCTACTGAATGGGGGAAAATATTTGTAAATCATGTATCTGATAAGGAGTTAATATCCAAAATATGAAAGAACTCATACAACTCAATAGCAAAAAATGGACAAAAAACAAAACAACAACAATAAAAACAAAAAATCTATTCAATTGAAAATGGGCAAAAGATCTGAACAGTTATTTTTCCAAAGAAGACATGCAGATGACCAAGAGGTACATGGACAGGTGCTCAGTATCACTAATCACCAGGAACACGCAAATCAAAACCACAATGAGATATCACCTCATATCTGTCAGAATGACTATTATCAAAAAGACAGGAGATAAGTATTGGTGAGAATGTGGAGAATAGGGAACCCTTGTGCACTGTTGGTGGCAATGTAGATTTGTGCAGCTACTATGAGAAAGAGTATAGAGGTTCCCCAAAAGTTAAAAGTAGAACTACCATATGATCTAGCAATTCCATTTTGGGGTATTTATCTGAAGAAAATAAAAACACTAACTTGAAAACATATATGCACCCCCATATTCACTGCAGCATTATTTACAATGTACAAGATATGGAAACAACTTAATTGTCCATTAATAGATAAATGGATAAAGTACTGCACAATGGATTATCTAGCCATAAAAAAGAATGAAATCTTGCCATTTTTTACAACATGGATGGACCTTGAGGGCTAAGTAAAAGAAGTAAGGGAGAATGACAACATCTGATTTCACTTATATGTAATATTTAAAGCAAAAGAATGAGCTCATAGCAACAGAGAACAGATTGTTTTCTGAAGCAGGAGGGTGGGGAGTGGGTCAAATGGGTGAAGAAGTCAAAAGGTACAGACTCCCACTTATAATCTAAAAAATCTGAAAAATAATATTAATAAGTTTATTTTCATTGTCCTCAAAATCTGCTGAATTCTGGAGCCAGCCTCAGTCAAAGGGCTGTGTGGTGCTTTTTATCTGTCTCTGCCTCCTGAAGCCCTGTTTACCATCTTCAGAAGACTCTGCCTCTGGAGAAGCTGAAGATATGTTTAGCAGGGTATTTTCCCAGGACGACTGAAAGATTTGGAGCCCAGGCTGATGACATAAAATATAATGAACCTGTCTCTCTTTTCACCCTGTTCTGGCTCCAGAGAATTAAGATACTTGTCTCTAGTGAGACTGGTGCCATTCTATGTACTTTCTATAACTTCAGTGCTCTCATCTCAGAGATCTTGTCCCTGTTGTTCTCTTTGTTCTAAGCCATCATTAGCTTCTTTTTTTTTTTTTGGATACGGCATCTAGATCTTTGATTTTGAAACCAAACTTTAACTCTTGACTCTGAGACCCCAATTTCTTTTGCAAGTTTCTCTATGAAATCCCTCCCAGGATAATTGTTACTCATAAATGCCTTGTTGAGGGTATATAATTGAGAGCAAGTGTACTTCATGCGAGGTTGTCTGCCATTTCTATTTTGAATCTTCTCTTCAGTGTGATCTTGGTATTGGCTTGATTCTAAGTGTTCCTCAGGTTCTGATCTTTTCTGGATTTCATGCCTAATTCTTTGATTCTGAAACCAATACTGGATTGTAAACTCTTTTGTGTTGGTTTCTAAAGCAAGTCTTTGTCTGGTAGCATGACCTATGTAAGGGGTTTTGTTGAATGTATTCATGAGGATTTTCAGTTGATCTTCTGTGAATCTGGTGCGTCTGCCTCTATGCTTTGTTGCTATCGTCATGTTTGAAGAGTTGTCTTGGGCCATGTCAGAAGAAAGTCATGGAGTCTAAGGATTTGTATAGGAGCCCAAATCAACTTTTAAAAGAAGAAAAAAATTATTTGACTATACTAGCTGACTTTGCATTGTATTTTAAAGCTATAAATCAGATAGTTTGGTGGTAGCATCAAGATAGGTAAATATCAGTAGAAAGAATTATGAAGTTCAGAAGTGGACATACAGGTCCATTTTTGTCAATATTCAACATGGTGTAAAGGTTATTCAATGGAGAAAACAAGGTTTTTTTAATACCAATGGAGACAGAAAAATTGTAAATCTATACAGAAAAAGGAATCTAAGTTTCAAGCCACAACTTGAACCAAACACAAAATGTAAATGAAAACAGATTGCAGGAATACATGTGAAAACTAAACTATAAATATTCTAGAAGAAAAAATAAGGGGAAATCTTTATGACCTTAGGTAGCTTACATAATCTATTATCTAACAAAAATCTATTATTTACCAGATAATTTAGTTATCTATAGATTATCTAGTATTAGATTTCTTACATAAAACATTACAATATAATCCATCAATAAAATAAAATTGGATACATTTAACTTTATTAATTTTTTTTTTGCTTGAGAAAGACTGTGAAGAGAATAAAAAGACTAGCACAGACTGGGAGAAAATATTTGCAAATAATATATGTGATAAAACACTTGTATCCAGACTATACCAAAAAACTCTCAAAACTCAACAAGAAAATAGACCAAATAAGCCAAAATTGGTGAACGACTTAAGCACACACTTTGCCAAAGAGGATATATGGATAGAAAATAAGCATGTGAAAAAATGTTGGGCATCATTAGCCATTAGAGAAATGCAAATGAAAGCCACAATTAAATACCATTACATTAAATACCATAACACAATTAAATACCACCACAATTAAATACCATTACTCTAGTAGGATGGCTAAAAGAAAAAATACTGACAATACCAGGTGCCCATGAGGCTGTGGAACAACTGAGTTTCTCACGTGTTTCTCATGTGAATGTAAATTTGTATAGCCACACTGGAAATCAGTTTGGTATTTTCTTACATGGTATACACTTATACTTAGCAATCATGCTTCTGAAAATTTTCCCTAAAAAAATGAAAGCATATGATCAAAGGAAATACTTGTGTGAGAATATTCATAGCAGATTTATTTTAACAACCAAAAACTGAAAAAAAAGTCAAATGGACGAAAACTGGTACACATGTATGACAGAATATTACTCAGCACACACAAAAAAACTATTGATACATGCAACAAATTGGATGGATCTTAACAGCATTATGCTAGGTAAAAAAGGTAATCTCAATAGTTTACATACTGTATTATTCCATTTATTTAACATTCTTTTTTTAAACATTCTTAAAATGATAAAATTATATTGATGAACAGCTGAGTGTTGAGAGTTAAGGCTGAGGGGAGAGTTGGACTATAAAGGGAAATTATAAGCAAGTTTCTCTGTGGTGACAGAACAATAATGAATCCCAATGGTAGTGGTAGTTACTTATAATTTCATAGCACTATACACTGAATTTTTTTTAAAGTAAATTTAAAAACTGATTAAATCTGAATAATGTATGCATAGTATTATAGTAAAGTTAATTTTCTCCTTATGATAAAAGTATTATGGTTATAAAAGTTATCATTGGAGAAGATTGGCTAAGGCATACATAGGAACTCTGTATTATTTTTCAGCTTCTTGTTTTTCTAAAATTATCTCAAAATATTAACTGGACTGGAAAACTATACTTAACATTCCTCTCACTGTAGTGATCCATTTGTTTATAATATAGCATGGCTATATTATTTTAAATCAGAAACCCTATTGTTGACTTTTTATTTTTGAATATTTTGGAAGTTACCCGTCCAAACATAGAAGGCAAAACACACAACACACACACAACACACTTCTCTCTTCAACAAAAGCCTTGTTTTAACATATTGCATTATTTACTTTTCTTCTACACAAGTAGTTTTAGACTTCCCTGAGTTGTTACTACAAACACATTTTTGCATTTTCATCATTCATGGTTAAATGTGAACGTTACTGACATTTCTACTCTTTTAAAGTCATATTGATTTGAACTCTGAGGCATATAACCATAGGATTATATGACATCTCTAGAGTTTAAGCCTTATCATTCTTTACTTACACTGACTCACTATAGTTCAGTAGATTCTCTTGCTGGAGTCTGGGTCTAAGATGTCTTTGGTAGTAATTGATTCCAGAATCAAATGCCAGATTTATATTGATTACTACCATGAAGCCACTTGTGATCATTGATTCCTACAACATGTTGGTTAATTTTGTATGGCCTATCATGCTAACCAAGAATAATGAGAAGTGACAGCCTGTCTGACAAAAAGTGATTGTTTCATCTCCCAATAAAGTGAAAAATAAGAGCTGTCACTGCTGTAGCAAATTAGGTAATATGGTACAACCAAGGAGCTTGGATTAAACCAAAGCTGTAGGTCAAGGTTAGATGGCTGTGAGAATGTGTATCATATGTTACAACATTAAATTATAGTTAAAAATTAGCAAATAATTTTATTATTAATTTCAAATAAATCATATGCTTATTGATACTTTTTTTCAATGTTGTTTCATGACCATATCCAATGTTTCACAGGTATTTGGAATGGTGATTATCAAACTAAGTATTTGCATTTATGTTTGACAAGAATAATGTACTAATCTTTAAGTGTAGGGTGATATTTTTAATAAAGATTAATAACACTGGTCATGAAATAAACCAATAACCATTATCCAAATAAATATATCTTGTAGTTTAGACAGTGACTGTAGTACAAATTAAAAAATTTAAGGGCTTGGAATTCTAACCCTTGAGAGATGCTAGGATACCTGAGCTCAGGCATCATCTCTTCTGTCTAGGGCTCCCTTATGTCCTCAAACAGAAATAGGATTCCTTAGTCCATGCCACTCTCAACATATGTTAAACTGTTTGGAAACTGTTTGTCTATCTCCCATACTTATTTGAGATCCCCTTGAGAAACAGGATCTTGTGTTATTTTATTAACT